>NC_133860.1:78051828-78358078 GCF_047830755.1 Zonotrichia albicollis
TTCACAGCCAAGTTCAGAAGTACGGTTTGTGACCTGCAGTTTTTCCAGCCAGGATTTGCCTACATGCTCAGAATCCCACTTCTCTGAACTAATTAAGACCACAATTAAATCTCCTTAGCTTTCATTTTGTAACTCAGAATAACTAAAGGAGATTTAAACCAGGCCTGAAAATACACAACACAAAAGACTGCAATGCATGCAAAGTCATAATTTATAAACCCAAACATTTCTGATGTTCATCTGACAAGTTTAAATTAATTCAGCTTTCAATGCAGTCAAGCCCAGATGTAAGAATTTTTATTTCCTGGAATTTTATAACTATACATAACATAATTCTAGGGTGATGGGCAGACAAACAGCTACAAAAGCAAAGAAGAAAAATTTAACATTTTTATTACTGAGGCAGGTTAGGGTTTGGCACCTACCAGTGAATCACATTTTCATTTCAGTGAGTTTTGAAAGTCCTGAAAGACTTTTGAGTTCAGTGACATCAAGATTGAAACCCTACAGCTCACTCTGGCCTGTTTAATTAGATGTATTCATGGCAATCTTAGTCTACTCATGCTAATTACATTGCCTACAATTTTATAGCTTTAATACATTTACCAACAAAACCCCTCCCTCTACAACCACTGGCAGAGAACACTGCCAGGGGACTGACAGACAACACAATGTCCTGAGCCATACACTGCTCCTTTTGTCCTTTTTCAAGGACAAACATCACTTGACAGAGCATGGCATACTTTTTCAACACTGGTTTTTGATGCAGCATTAAACTCTCTGAAGGTAGCTCCTATAAAACACTGTACACAACAGAAGGCAATACCCTTCCAGAGCCTCCTCAAACTAACTCAGCCACTTCTGTTGGCCAGAACTCAGAGCTTACCCTGCTACCCCTGGCAACTTAAAAAGGAAAACTCTACCTAAAAGTGGGCTTCTTCACAGCCGATATCCTGCCCAGCTTTAAAAGGATCAGCTTTGAATAAAAACTGGTTTGTGTTTCTGTTGCAGTGTGTTGTAATATCCTGTTTTAAACTTCCAGGTCACTTCCCCAGGTGTGCCAATACCTCTCTCCCTTCCCCCTCACCCCCTTGCTGAGTGAGTTCTGTCAATCAGGCTTAATATTCCAACAAGGCCTCGTAAGGTTGGTCACTTTCAAAGGATGCCCTTCAAGCCTGGGGATCATTGGCCTATCTAGGTGTCCCTCGTCCCTTGAGACCCTGCCCCCCCACCTGGTTGGTGGCTCACCTGTCCCTTCCCCTCCCCCTGTCCCGGAGCTTAAAAGGTGAATCAGACCATGTGCTCGAGATTCTGTTGGAGCTGTAACCAACATTCAGACCTCTGTGACCATGGAATAAAGCTCTGGATATTTATCTTCTGGCAGAATCCGTCTCCTTCCTCCTCACCATAGCCTGAAGCCTTCCCTCCTGAGGTAAACGGAGCTCCTAACAAGCCTGGACTTGTTCAGTGCCCAGCTGCGACCACCAGCAAGCTAAAGGTGTCTCTGTGGTGATACGCCACAGTTGGCGCCTTTGGCCCAGCAGCGAGGGTCAAACTGGCCCAGGCACAATCTACCTGGTAATATCGGGATTCATATTCCAATATTTTGGCGCCCAACGTGAGGCTGCATTTTCTGCTTGTTTTGAGAAGGACATCAGGTCCTGTCCACAAGCTCCTCTGTTTTTCACTACCGCTGTGTACTGATAATTTGGGTTAGGTGTTTACCATGACAAACAGGCACAACACCTTCCATCAAAGCCCCAAACCAACATTACACACTAAGTGTAATAACTTCATGATTCTGTAACTTCATTACTTCTGTAATCTTCAGCATTATTCTGCAGTATTTAGCTATCTGGGGAAATTTTTTCCCCCTTAAACCAGAAAAACTCCAACCCACCCCACACTTTACACCAAAAATCTTTCAGCCAGCATCTCATGGAACTTTCCATCTATTAACACATCATACCTGAAAAGCCGTTTCTGCTTCAGCTTTTCCTCTAATGAGGAATTCTAGCTCAGCAAGGTGTACTCTGTGGATGTTATCCTTCTCCACTGCACATCTTTGTTGCTCCTGTTGAAGCTGCCACTGATCACTTTGAACTAATTTCTCAATCTCTGATGCTTTTTGCTGATGTCTGTCATTGATTACTGTTGTTTACAAAATTAAAAAAAAAAAGAGAGAGAAAGAGAAAGAGAAAAAGAAAAATAGCACTGAAAATTAGCATGTTCAGAAAAAAAAAAGTATAATCAACTTAAGTTCCTCTGTGTATTGTGATATCCTGTGAAACACTGGAACAGTAACACTTCCAGTTTCACTACAGAGAAACAATCACATTTTGTGTTCCTGCAGCATCTTTCACACAAGGACATAGAAATGCTTTGGAGATTTCTACAAGTTTAAACTCTTCTCCCTTTGGAAAGGAATAAAAATTCAACTCTTTCAAGTGAGGCCTCTATAGCATAGGGAAATTAATAACTTAATTACATTTTTCTGCAACACTTGGTTAGCTTATTTCCAAATATTTATGAGATACTTGAGTCTGTAGCAATTAATTTCAAGCTCATTTTAAGTATCAATAAAGACAAACACCAGCCACATGAAAATGATTCTAGAAAAACCTTAGGCAGGTTGGGCTAATGAGCAAAGGCTTAGCTTTTCTGGGGAAATTTACTGCTGCTCAAGAGAGTTAAATCTTCAGCCCAATGGTTGCCCCAAGATAGGAAAATACTGGATCTACTTCTCTGTTAAAGCGTAAATGCCAAGGAAGAGCTCTTTTCCTAAAAGTTTTACTAGGAACTTTGCTTCATTTCACAAACTCAGTCAAAATATGTTGGTTTTTTTTTTTATGTTGCTGAGTACAACTAGCTATGTTGGCATCTATGTGATCACCACTTCTAATAGGTTTTTACTTCAAATTCATCCCATTCTTCTGAAATTTCTTCCTAGATGGAGAAGAGGGAGAAAACCAGAAGAGACATGTTGGGGAAACACAGAGAATTAGTGGACACAATGATGGAAAAGACCTGTCAGATGTCAGGAATCGAACCTCAAGAGGAACAGCAGAAAAACAGTTTGGAGAAGACATAAAGACAGGCCACAAGTGAAATGCTCTGTCCAAGAAGTTAAGCTGAGATGGTGTCAAAAACACCACATGAGGTGAGCAAGGCTCCAAGAGACAAGGAAGAAGCAGTAAGTTAAAAAACTGAAAAAGAAATGAGAAGCAACACTGCAACTATTTGGCTTTGACATTTGTCACAATGAAAAAAAAAAAACCAGGGGTAAAAATCAACAAAGAACAAAACAAAACTAAACTAAACTAGCAAAAAAACCCCTACCAAACAAAAAACAGCTTGAGAAATTTAAATCAACCAAGATTTTTGTAATTTGTATGTTCTCCAAATGAATGAAAGTGCAGAATTCTTATTATCTTTTAAAAAAATATGGCCGTATAAATGCACTTTCAAGTTTCAGAGTTTCCTTCCATCCTTGTAAGGTTACAAAGTTCAGGAGTGCTCCAGTCTTTTCAGTGAACACCAGAGATTCCCAAATACATAATACATCTCCTGTACTGAATTTAAACAGTATTTTATTTACTTAGGTAACAAAAAAAACCAACCAACCAAACAAACAAACAAAAAAATCTCCCCAGCTTTTAAGAGTGAGAAATCTCTTTCTGTTTGAGAAGAAGTAATAATTTGAGTTGCTGAATGCAAAACTAGTAGGGGGAAAATGTGCCAGTAAAACCATTCCTTTCCACATACTAAACAAAACCAAAGATGACATGAAGAGGCCAGATATGAGCAACAAAAAGCTAGAAAAGGTGAAAGAAAAAAGCACCATGATGAGAACGCCTGGGGAGAAAGAAAAAGCTTTTTGGAAAGAGTGTAAACAAATAAACAGGATTTGATTTTATTTTTTTCCCCCTGAAAATAAAAAGGAAGAACTGCTGGACATAGTGATAAGCAGGAAGGGGAGAGGGACTCCTTAATTACAATTCTGTACACACTGAAGGAAGGAATAACAGAGGGTAAGGAGCAAGAGAAAAAAAAAGGTATTGATAGGCATAGCAGGTTATATTTAATTCATACGAGACAGCAAGGGTTTTGCAAACTCTTATGAGCTTATAGAAGCAGATGAGTAAGACATGGGAAAATAAGAAAATAAGAGACTTTCAAAGAATGCTGTAATTGTAAAACCTTGTGCAATCTCTGCTTTTTAATGACTTGGGACTGGTGTATCCTCTGGTCACGATTTTTTTTTTTTTTTAATTACCTTGAAGTTCCATAACTTTGGTTTTTGCATCACACAGTTCATCCTCTGCAGAATACAGCTGTAAATTAGCTTCTTTTCTAGCAAATTTCATTTCACTCTCCAGATTTTGACGAAGAAGTTCTCCTTTCTCAAGTTCCAACCTTAATTGCAGTACTTCTTTTTCATAGCGACACATCTAGAAAATAAATATTTCAGAGATTGCATTCACAGCTGCCATCTTATCCCATCTGATTTTTAAATACAGTCTTGAAACCACACATTTTAGATACTTTCATTTTTTTAATGCAAACTGATCCTGTTCTTAGATAATTTTCATGTACCTAAAATGTACCTCTCTGTTTTTCCAAACATGCTCTACCTTAAGAAAATAAAAGCTACAATTACATTCTACAGGCAATTTTATGGTAACTGTATTTAGCAACTAGAAAAGCAGTTGTGTTGGGATATTAGATTATCAGACACCTAGGAACTCCTATGTAAACACAAACTTCAGTCCAATGATGTTCAGCAGTCAAGCAGAATGCTATTAAACACAACAAGCAAAACAAAGAAAAGGCTTCAAAAAGGATTCTTATCTGGGGTAAGAAAGATAGTCTAGTCAGTGCTGCCAAAAACTAGACCCAGAAAACCACATTCAAGCCATTAGAACTCAAGAAGCTGGAAAGTAAAACATGAATTTCTTCAGAACATCTACAAAGCAGCAGCATCCTTAATGCATGCTCCATTCATAGGAAATAATTTAAACCTTTTACAAAGGTTTTCCCTGATGCTCTTGTGGCAAACTGGTACCTAAATGAAGTAGCAGTAAGAAAATGCTTCATTAAAATTTTCTTTAGTTTGAATTTTATTACTGATATAAGTAACAATTCTGCTCTTATCAGTTTTTTAGGGGCATCTGGTGTGGATGCTCATTCATCGGTTTCCTACTAAATACAGCCAATAAACCAAGTTTGTTGCTCCCTATCCATTTGTTTAAGGATTGCTGCTTCTTACACAGTGACTTGCCCATGTCCTGATCCCATTGCTCCATCAATGGTGGGGTGATTCTGTAAAATGGACCCCTGGAATTACTGGGATTAAAACACTCAGACAAACAGACAAACAAACCACATCTTATGCTGAGAATTCCAAAGCTGGAGGTGCAAAATATTCTCCTGCATGGTTGTACTGTTGTGTAGTGCTCAGGTTTCTTACACACACCTTCAGCTCTTAGCAATGACCCTAAAAGTGATATCAGTTCCTAGGGACAGGCATGAGATATCTGTACAGTGCTACTTTGTTATTTTCCAACTTCTGAATGTGATTTTCACTCACCTGATGAGAGGATTATTTCAAGGAAACAAATCGCATTTAAGGAAATTAATTTTATTTTTACCCTTAGAAAAATTTCATTTATTCTAAGGGTAAAATAAAGCAAACAAACAAAAAGACTCCTTACCTCTTTAAAGAGTTCATTGGTTAATTCCCAATTTGTTTGCTCTTGCATTTTGAGTCTTTTTCTCAGATCTTCAACAGTGTCCATTTCCATTTTATTTAAATCCTGATGCAATGGTACCTCTTGTAACTGATTATTTGAGCTGAAAAACGTGTTTTGAAAAAACATGAGCATTCTTTTCAAGTTTTAATGCTTCTTTGTTTCAATTCCCCAATCATGGGTCCAGAGTTTTAAACCTTCACATAAGTAAAATTATTTTGTGCAGTTTTCTTCTTGCTGTTGCTCTTTGAAGAAAGGATTATATAGAATTGCTTATTGTGCAAGATATGAGAGATGTGGCAGCAGCAGGAACTTAAAAGAGATATTCACTTTAGATTAATAAAGTTGATTTAAGCATAACATATTATTTATTATTTTTCAGTATCTTTGTTTCCAATAATGAACTTCCATAATTTTTGATAATTAACTTCCAGGAGGCTTAGAAACGTAATTCCAATTATGTGAGTTAAAACAACTGCAAGCTTTTCGTCTCCACAAAAAGTCTCATTTTTTAACATTAGTTACCATCTCAAAACCATCTCTGTCACGAAACAAATGCACAGATGTGGGAAAACCCTCTCTTTTTACACTTTGTCTTCTCAGATACATACATTCAAACCACAGACATGCAACTGATCACAGATACGACACAAATTGAAGGCTTAGTCCTCAAACTACCCTGTTTCATCATAATTTCCACTACGATTTTAGTTAAAACAAAATCTACTTGGCAATTAGCAGAATCAGCCCTCAAGCACCGCAAACAATAACAAAAGATTCAACACCAAGTTTCTATACATAAAGTGAAAAATTTATACATATGATATATAAATGTATATATATACATATACACACATAAATATATATAGATACATATATATATATGTATGCATATACATATAAATAGTTACATAAAAAACCTATTTATTAACCAATTAAATAATTTAAAGTGAAATTATTATAACTTCAAACTGGAAAACTTTTCAGTTATTTCAGTTCTTGAATATCAGTGTTCACATTATTTGATATGTTCATTTTCAAATTATTTAAAATATGTAAGACTGCAACAATTATTTTATCCAGACAAAAGTGCAAGAGTTTAGTGCAAAAGGGCAAAAGGGCAATAAATGTGAAATACACTGATAAAAAAAATTATTAAATTAAGCACTAAATTAGTATCATATAATGCAGAAATGTAAATACCAAAATACCTTTGTCTACATGAAGTATTTTTTACAGAAGTAACACTGTACTGGCATTTAATTAATGGATCTTTCTAAATAAAGAGTCACCACTTTCCTCCTAGATTTGTGTATAGGCACAGTTAACATTTTTCATGATCAAAAATTTACCTGATGACATATTTTTCTCTATTTTTTTTTTGTCTGGCCAAAGAGACAAATACTATCAATAAGGGGATCTGTCACTTAGATTAAATCTTGCCTTTAAAGACATTACTATTCTTAAAGAAGGAAATTTCAATTTTAACTGCAGACCATAAATATTTTATAATTGAATAAATAGTAAGTATTTTCCCATTTAAAAAGAAGACAGACATCATCTGTCAGATCAGAACAGCTATGTCATCAGAAATTGTTCCATAAGGTGCCGTGTTCTTAACACATTTTATATATTTAATAAATGTAGAGACAATAATCATCAAAACCTGCATGCACTGCATTATTAGTGTTCAGTACTTTCTACCAAAGCCATACCCAAAGCAAGCAACATGAATCAAAGAGCAAGAGATCAGCAACAATTAAAATCACTATTTTTAGTGCAACTCAGCTCCTGCAGTAAGAAGATTTGGAAATAAGTAGAACCTGAGCAGCTAGAGCATCTGTAAGCTGAATAAAATCTTGTTTGTCGACATCATGTAATAGGTTTGAGTGGCCCTTTTTTCTCCCTTTCTGGGGAAAACACAGAAGAAATAAAGGCAAGTAATATCATTCAAAGATGATGAATAAAGTACCAGTCTCAGCTGAAAATAGCTAAAAGCCAGACTGCACCAAGAGGGAAAAATGAAACCCAAACTGAAAACTGGGGAAGACTTGGTCCAAGAAAAAGGGTTATGAAAAGGGTATCCATTTATTTGGTGTGTAGGCAGCAGGGGAGTAATTTACCTTATTTAAACCTGGTGAGATGTAATATTATTTTCATGGAGGCCACACAGAATGGAAGCAAGAGAAAAACGACTTTTTGTAAAAACCTTTAAGGTTTTAATTAAATTACATTGGTTTGTGTGGCAGTCAGAGCTAAAGAAATCTGTTCCTTTCAGCTCTCCTATGAAATATCCACCAAGAAAAAATCATAATGAGAGACAAATTAAAACTTAGAGGAGAAACTAACTATCCAATAAACTATTCTGCTTAACTGAATCTGTGGGGGGTCTGTGGGGGAGAATAAAAAAAACCCAAATCCATACCATGCAGAAATTATGTGATAACACAAGGATTAACAAATTAAGGATGCCATGGAAATCAAAAATATGTATTAGAGCATTAAAACAGAGAACATAATATTAAGTACAGGCAAAAAAAGCATTACACACCTTTTGAAATAGCATTTTTTGCACAGCTTCTAAAGTTGCAATGCAATTGGTGGAAACTTAAAGATATATATCAGAAAACCCTAATTTTTTTTCTTAGTATAGAATAACAACAACAACAAAAAACAAAAAAGCACCCCCAAAAACCAAAACCAGCAATCAAAAATCCCCCAAATCAACAAAAACAAACAAATGAACAAAAAATCCCCCAGCCAACCAGTGTCAGAACTGTTGAACTATTGCTTATCTTGCCCACTTCATTTTGGTTGTGTGCTTATATATTTTCAAATAAAATGGAAAATAGCCTTAAGGATTTTTGTTTCTGTGATACTTTCTTTAATTGTCACAGCATGGCCAGCAAGTGCAGTACTTTATGAAAACTTTCTACTACCACTTCTAGGAGATCTTTCCTCCCATCTTCATTTAACAGCTAGAAGTGTTACAACCACAAAACTGTCAGAAGATTCAGCCAAAGGCAAAACCGCACAAAGTCCCTAGAAGGTTTCAAAATATGCACAATTTGCAGCCTAACAAAATTCAGAGAATGTTTTCTACTTCCATTTTCATATATTAGTAGTTCATCAACTCTTGATTTTGAGCTGAAATACATTTTTTACCAACTACAGCTTTTAATAAGATACCATTTTTATTAAGGTATCATTTTTAACAGGAATTTAAGAGCTTTCAATAAAGCATATGAGCAGGTGAAATAGCTCCTGAGTTCTACATCACAGAAGGTATTTTGTAGCTCAAAACCTAAATTCTCAGCTTTCACTTCACAAGCCCGCTGCTTACAGTGAGCATTGACCATTGCAGAAAAGCAACTTTTCACTAGCTTCAATTCCACAGCTGGCAGAAAATGCAGAGTAGTTTTGCAATTGAAAGGAATGTTCTTTCATTTACTACCTAGGAGTGTAATTTTGCTAAACTTCTGCAGCTAAGGGATCAGACTGCAGTCTGATTTTCTAACCAACTCCGTATTTGTGAAATTTTGCAGTTCCCATATAACTGGCAGTTTTGTACAGACTAAAGAGAGACAAATTGCTTGTGCCAAAGATCAAACTCTTATCAGGTTATAAAACACAGGGGTCATCATAAGATTTAAAGCCAACCTCTACCACCCCAATTAATTTGGAAAACCCTCCTGTGCCTCCTGGGCAGTGTTCCTGCTTGCTGGCAGAAACTGTCTCTACCTCCTGGTGACTCTGTGACAGTTTGCATCTATCACACCATATCTGGTTCTTACTCAACCTGAATTGTATCATTTCAGGCATTCAGAAAATAAATAAGCCAAAAAAGCAGGAATTAAACTGCTAGGCTTAAAAAATCCAGAACTGGACCTCACCTAATAGGTTGACTGGAAGCAACGTTGTCTGAAGGGGCTGAACTCATGGTTTCCAAACTGTGGTTTTTTAAAGTCTATAAACTGTGGAGGATTAAGAACACAGTTAACCATATATACTTTTACTCGATGAGCTTCAAAGATCAGCTTCTTCTATATCATTAAACTATCAAGGCATCTAGCAGAGACATGCTTTGCTTTATTAGTCAGCCTACTAAAATATTGATTTTTTAAACCACTCATACTACCATGTCACGTGAACAATTACCACAACTGCAATTTGACATCAGCTTTAGGAAATAGAATTGTACTGCTATTCTTCTAAGCCTGACTATTGTAGAGAAATAAATATGTATATATAGCAGGATATCCACTGTCAGAGTTTTCAGAACACCAATAAAAAATATCATGTTTGCATAGATTGAGCTACATTCCTCCTAAGCAGATTACAAACTCTGCTTCTCTTCAAAACAATTCTGCACAATTCTAAGGGAGATAAATGAAGGTACTAAGGTACTGTGATTTTTTAAGTAGATCAGATATCCAAGGTTGCCTGCCTAATAGAACACTTGCTATGTTAAAGGCTGCTAAGTCTTTCACAATTTGTGCAGAATTTTTGCTTTAAGATGTAGCCCTGAAAACTAACAAATTAATTTTTCATAACATGATTCTTTTTATTATTGCAACTTACACCCAAATCTCATAATGAATGGGAAAAAAATTTGTAGTCTCATAACAGAATCAAAATGTTTTCTGTCACATCCACGTCATTCTGAAGTTTTAAAACTTCTTTAAATTACTCTGAAGTCACATAGCGGAAAAGAAAAAACCAAATCTGAAGAGTGTCACCTGAGAATGCTAAAGATTTTGAATATGCAATATTCCTCTGTTAAAATATGTATCGATAGCTTACTAGCATACAAAGGATAAATTCATAAAAAGTGCTATTTCACTTAGGAA
Organism: Zonotrichia albicollis; assembly: GCF_047830755.1. Taxonomy (NCBI): domain Eukaryota; kingdom Metazoa; phylum Chordata; class Aves; order Passeriformes; family Passerellidae; genus Zonotrichia; species Zonotrichia albicollis. Next base: position 78,062,429 of record NC_133860.1, read on the forward strand.
AAAAAATTCCAGTGCCATGGAGCAGCTTGTGGGAGCTCCAAAATTAACCAAAACAGCAGAGGAAGTTTTTGCTTGGGGAATTATGTTTGATGTGTCACTAAAAATTTGTGTCAGTTTATTCTTGCAAACTTTCGAATAGATGCTGAATACTTCCCAATAGGCCCCTGATTCAGATGTGAGGAATAAATTCTCCTCAGTGAGGGTGCTGAGACCCTGGCACGGCGTGCCCAGAGCAGCCGTGGCTGCCCCATCTCTGCGGGTGTCCCAGATCAGACTGGACAGGGCTTGGAGCAGCAGCCTGGGACAGCGGAATGGATCCCTGCCCGCGGCAGAGGGTGGAACAGAACGGCATTTGAAGGTCCCACGACGTTTGAAGGTGATGGAGAACACTCGAGGATAAACCCAACCGCGATCTTAAGGGGCCCCAACATAAACCAGGAAAAGCCCCGACCTATAACAAACCCGCAGTGAGTCCGCAGAAACTCACCGGAGTTCTGCAGCTGTCCCGATGGCGCTCGCCCTCCAGCATGCCAAGCCGGGACTGCCGCAGGAATTCCAGGGGCCAGGCGGAGCCCCGGACGGGAATTCCGCGGCTGCCTGGATACGCGGGGTGATGTCACAGCGCCCCGAACCCAGCGCGGGGCTCCCGCCGCTCTCTGCCGCTTCCAGAAATGTCTAAAGGCTTCAAAAGGACTCCCGACCGTAAAACGTAACTGCGGGGAGCCAAAAGGACCGACCGACACCACAGCCGGGCTGATGTGCGTGTCCCCAGGGCAGCGCCCAGGTTATGGGGAGGAACAAACAGGCAGAAAGTTCTGAATGTCTGTGGACAGAATTCAGAGCAGGGGCTCTCTGGATCACGGAAGCACATGTCCCTCCATGAGGAGGGAGTTAGGGTTAGGGAAAGGTTCTTGTGAAACCTCTCAAGCTGAGAGATTTCGAGCCCCAGGTGTGTCAAACACCAACTGAATAAAACCCACGCTACAGTATCCTGGGAAAGCACTTCCTCCTTCTCTGAGCACTGATGTGTTTTCTGCAGCTCCGTTTTTGAAGTTCCTGTTAAATTGTCTCTGTCAGCACACTCAGAGTGCAGATGATTTAACTATTTGCTGGCACCAGCTATGGTATCCTGAGCTTTTTTTAGGTTTTGTCTTACGGCACACATCCATCAGAATACCCAGGATATATCCTTCAAGACTGAAGGTTTTAATTGCAAGAGATAAAAACTCCACAACATTCCACACTCTCTGGGATAACTCTCAAAAGTTCATTTCTTGTTTGTGACCTGATCTCTGCAAATGGCTTTCAGCCATAATTTTGTTAATTCTATGTCATGTAGTTTTAAAGATACCGTGCCAAATGACGAAAGGGGGGGAGGGAGGGTGTCTTGTGTGTTGTTTCATTTTTTCATAGTTATTTCCAAGAGATTTTAGTGCACAAGGTTGTGATTTCAAAACTAGTTTAATTAGTTTGAAATCACAAATTTAATTTGTGATTTCAAACTAATAATAAAAGTAGAGAGGAAGACAACAAACTAACTCCATGGACAAATCACACACAAGTAAGATTTAAGCTTGGATATGTGAAATAAAGGTTGAGTTATAAAATGCAGACTTTCTCACAGTTGTCTTCTATTTCCTTTTGTGAAGAGAAGTCGTCAGGTTCAGTCCATGGCCATGCTTTCTGTGTCATCATTTAAAGTTTCATACAAGGCTTGGCTTTTATCTGCTTCTTCACTGGAGTGCAATTCTAGTTTTTGTTTGACTCCTGTAGCTGTTACTCCTGTTCATTCAAAAGTGATTGTACCTCATGCTTCCAATGTAATGCATTATTTAATTCTCCTATACATCACGTGTGATGAATCTTTGCTGAAGAATATTTAATTGCTCTCACAGGCTCTGGGCTTTGTCAACTTCTTTTTTTCATTTTACTGAAATTCCATTTGAATTTTTCAAGTTGTAGGTGTAGTGAGTGGTGTTCTATCTGTGCAGCATGAAGCCTTCTTGCAAATTCAAATATTGCCTTCTGCAAGTATGATTTTCATACTGGACAGTCTGTCACACAGTCTACACTCCAGACAAGGACTTTTTCTCCAGATCAGTGGTGCACTTGTTGTGGGCTTGTGGAACTGACTAATGGAACATTTTTACATTCAGCTTGTCCATAATTTCTGAAAAGGATTTTCTGGCTGCACCTATTTTTAAATATCCACAAAGCCAGGACTTTGGTTTGTTAACAGCATTCTGCTGTTCAGCCATGGAACTGATTATTGCAGCAGGGAAATTAACTGAAGTTAATTTAATTAACTGAGTGCTTCAAAGCTGTCAATTTCTTCATTTTCACAAACTAGCAGATTATGCCAGAGTTTGGATTCTCCTACACACACTTGAAGTCCAGTGCCTCCTCTTAAGCCCTTTTGTCCAGGTGAAAAGGGAGCAAGAAAACTGGGCTAAAACTTTAACCCTTTTAGCTGCCAAAACTGCAATCACAGCTCCTAGGAACACATAAACCAAGCCTTTGGTTCTTCTTTTCCTCAGCCTTATTTCATCTTGTTTGTTTTCCTCATCAGCATTAATAGGGAGAGCATTAATTAGGCTCCTGATTTTCTGTTCCACTGATTTGTGGATGTTGACCTGGTCCTGGAGAGAGTCTCTTTGGGAAGACATAAGCACAGAGTAGAGAGGACACAGCCATACCATGCTCCTTTTTGCCCACTCCTACTTGCTGCAGTCTCTAAATCCTTTTTTAATTGCCTGCTAACGTCCTGGAGATTGCCTGAAGTTCATAAGTAAGAAGAATTAGAAGCTTATCATGCAGAGAAATAAAAAATGCCACCATTAAGAAAAGGTGCAAATAAGGAAGAACAAAATAAAGAGCAACTTCCCAGCCACTCTTGCATACAAAATATATGAGATTTTGTTTCCATAGCAAGACCCAGCTACTGAGGATTTGGAAGGCAGCAGATCTGTTTGTGGCAGCTTACCATTACTCCGGAGCCCAGCAATCACATGCCTTGATTATCATGGATATCCTTTAGAAAGAAAACATGCCAGAGAAAATAATTTTCTTCCAGAGGCCACTATGAATTCTGCAGGAATAATGGTGGTTTGTTTTGTTCTGAGCCAGTTAGCCAGTGGGAAGAGAAATCCTCATGAAAGCATGGTAGTTATAAATTGGACAAATTGGGACTGATTCTAGGAAGCTGAGTTTTGAAGCATTCAGCAGTTTACTCTCCATCCATCAGCTCCTGAGGCATGGACATTGCAAAATGAACCACAGGGGGAGAATTGGAACATAGAGTTTGGAGATTTCAGGGTTGTTACGCCAAGCAGAAAACGCTGGAGAGGTTTTAGCGTTAAATCCCGCAGCTGAGAGCAAAACCTCTTACTTAATAACCCTGTTATTCTCTGTTGCTTTTGGGAATTAAACTTCTCTTGCAGCCAAGAATTTTAGAGACATTTAACCCTGACTTGAATTTCCCTGGGAAAGGAGCTGTTCTCCTTGCTATAAATCATGCCCTGTGTGCTGTCATCACTGTCGCAGGTGCTGGTATGGGAGAAGATGCCTTTGGGTTTCATCTCATCAGCCAGATTTTCAGCTGCAAAAAACAGCTCAAACATCACTGAACACTGATGAAATTCAGAATGCAGTTTTTTTGGTGTAATAAAATGGTATAAGTTTTTGTCAGAAAATAATTAATGTCTCTCTGACTCGAGATATCTATCTCCTGTAGGATAAAAGCATAGCTTTAGAAAACATGAGTATTTCTAATACATGACCTTCTGCTTTCTTGCCTTCCTTCTCCAGAGTCTCACAGCTGATTTTTTTTTTTTTCTTTGGGCGTAACAAGATGCTCATCCCTCTCCTTAGTCTTGTAGTTTGGTTTGAGCATCTCTGGGGAGTAAGAGGCCACACTTTGCTCCCCAAAATGTTCCACTTGGTGCTGCACATCTAAAGTGAGATTTGGGGTGATGCCTGAACTCCTCCAAAACTATCCAGGTTCATGCTTGGTGCATCAAAAGCCATTCTTCAGCAGAGCCTGAATGAGGTCCCTGGGGATCAGCTACAGAGATTCCAAAGGGCTGGGATGAGGGGCTCAAAACCCACCCACAGGGCCTGGGGACACCACAGAATCCCTCACTGCAATTCTGCTTGGAGCTGCCAGGACTGAGCCTTGCAGCTGACACAGGGACTCAGAGCACCTGGAGCACAGCCCAGGGAAATGCTGCAACTGCAATCTCCCTCTGCAGGAAGAAGGACAACCTCTGCCTCTCATCAGCTGCCATCCCTCTGACATCAGCTCTGCTGCCCTCTACCCAAGCAGAAACACAGCGAAAAATTTTCCTCAACAAACCATCCCTTGTAAAAGTGGGCAACATCATTCTCATGACTCATTTGGTCTCCAAGCCTCAAAATGTACTGAGAGCTGTCTGTGACAGGACTGCAGGGGGGACATTGACCTCCTGCCACAATTACAGAAACTGCTGAATGGTTACAGAATTGCTCCAACATCTTCTGCACACTCCTGGAAATTCTTGACCGTGGTTCTGCCTGGGTCAATCCCCATTCAATGTCACTACCAACCATCTGACTCCACCAATATTCCCTGCCTCCCACTGCTTTCAGCAGGAAAATTGAGTGAAGCTGGCCTGTGCTCACTACTGGGCCACACTCTCTGGTCACGCTCCTGGCTTGAGTCCTCACCCAGCAGAGCCTGTGCTGGACAAGAGAGCAAACCAGAAAAGTCAGAGATGCAGATGGGGAAGAAAAACCTCAAACTGACATTTGAAATAAGCACTCACTCAATAAGAAAATGGATTACACGCCCACAGCTCCACACTTCTGCAGGAGAGAAGAAGGGAAAAAAGGAGTGCAAAGAGCAGGAGGGATTGTGCACACCCAGCTCATCATCAGGCTCGGAGCTCCATCTCGTGGGTGCTGGCCACCAGCAACACTGGCTGCTGGCCAAGAGGCCTGGAGGCCACCAAATCTCTTGGGAATGTGGGCTTTCAGAGCCATGGACACACTTTCTGGTGGCCTTTGACTTTTTACTTTTTAATGGCATCCACCTTGCATTTCTCAGCATTGAATCTCTCTTATATCCCTGTTGGAGTCACTGATGGGCAAAGCTGCTCATCTGGCAGAGCTGTCTGTGAGCTCCTCCTGCTCTGCCATAGTTCAGGGCTGCTTTGTCTCAGCACAGTAGAGAATGGGAAAACATTTGTCATCTTCGAGCTGAGACGTTGCTCTGATCCTTCCAGCTCCTCAAGATGTGGGCCTGGCACACTGCTGGTCAAGGCACAGGCGAGTGCAGGGAGCCAGGCCAGGGCTTCAAGGGCCATGGACGATGAGAAATGAAAATGACTGCATGCACAGCTGATAATGAAGAATATTTTGGAAAGGGTCCAGGTGGCTACTTTCTTTAGAGCTTGGTTGTCAGCCAGACACATCTTTGTGATGTGGTAAAATGACAGCTCTGCTTTTGGGGAGTATGTGAGCTTTAATGCGTGAACTTTGCTCCAGCATCTTTTGAAAAGGCCATTGAACCCAGGGAAGTGTTGCCAGATGCTGCCAGCTGAATCTTTCCTAGGTGTTTGCCATTAACTTCTGTTTTAATTAGAAAACTTTAGCTTCTGCACATTTATTGGTGCTGTAAAGGGATGGCTTTTTATTTGTGTTAGATTCTTTTTTCTTCTGTAAATAGTTTAGCATGGATGTGTTGAAATGATCCTTAAAGAACTACAGCCATTTTAGCTTGGCTGTGCTTCAAGAATATTCACGGTCCAGAGGATTAAATTACACCTTTTGTTTCCCAGGGAAGGGTTTCTTCACTTTGTCCATAATGCTCACCACTACTGTCATGTTACTGCCCTGAACATCAACTCAGATTTTTATAGCACCTTTTATTGAGAGATTTCCTGAGCAGGAAATGTGCATTGAGCAGTCCATGACACACTGTATTTCTCCAGCAGCTTTCCACTGACCTCTGCCCCATCGTTATTCCTGATGCACACACCTGATAGAGGCTCCATTCCAGTCTCTCATGGCTTTGTCCTGGTTCTCTCTGAAGAAAAGGCTGTAGGTGATATGCTACAGCACCATGACATTTAGGATGGACTATTTCACAGCTGACATATGGAGAATGCACATCTTGGGAAGGTCTGAGTCTGACCCGGTGCCTCCGGAAGGATCAGAGCAACGTCTCAGCTCAAAGATGACAAATGTTTTCCCATTCTCTACTGTGCTGAGACAAAGCAGCCCTGAGCCACGGCAGAGCAGGAGGAGCTCACAGACAGCCCTGCCAGACGTGCATCAGTGACTCCAACAGGGATATAAGAGAGATTCAATGCTGAGAAATGCAAGGTGGATGCCATTAAAAAGTAAAAAGTCAAAGGCCACCAGAAAGTGTGTCCATGGCTCTGAAAGCCCACATTCCCAAGAGATTTGGTGGCCTCCAGGCCTCTTGGCCAGCAGCCAGTGTTGCTGGTGGCCAGCACCCACGAGATGGAGCTCCGAGCCTGATGATGAGCTGGGTGTGCACAATCCCTCCTGCTCTTTGCACTCCTTTTTTCCCTTCTTCTCTCCTGCAGAAGTGTGGAGCTGTGGGCGTGTAATCCATTTTCTTATTGAGTGAGTGCTTATTTCAAATGTCAGTTTGAGGTTTTTCTTCCCCATCTGCATCTCTGACTTTTCTGGTTTGCTCTCTTGTCCAGCACAGGCTCTGCTGGGTGAGGACTCAAGCCAGGAGCGTGACCAGAGAGTGTGGCCCAGTAGTGAGCACAGGCCAGCTTCACTCAATTTTCCTGCTGAAAGCAGTGGGAGGCAGGGAATATTGGTGGAGTCAGATGGTTGGTAGTGACATTGAATGGGGATTGACCCAGGCAGAACCACGGTCAAGAATTTCCAGGAGTGTGCAGAAGATGTTGGAGCAATTCTGTAACCATTCAGCAGTTTCTGTAATTGTGGCAGGAGGTCAATGTCCCCCCTGCAGTCCTGTCACAGACAGCTCTCAGTACATTTTGAGGCTTGGAGACCAAATGAGTCATGAGAATGATGTTGCCCACTTTTACAAGGGATGGTTTGTTGAGGAAAATTTTTCGCTGTGTTTCTGCTTGGGTAGAGGGCAGCAGAGCTGATGTCAGAGGGATGGCAGCTGATGAGAGGCAGAGGTTGTCCTTCTTCCTGCAGAGGGAGATTGCAGTTGCAGCATTTCCCTGGGCTGTGCTCCAGGTGCTCTGAGTCCCTGTGTCAGCTGCAAGGCTCAGTCCTGGCAGCTCCAAGCAGAATTGCAGTGAGGGATTCTGTGGTGTCCCCAGGCCCTGTGGGTGGGTTTTGAGCCCCTCATCCCAGCCCTTTGGAATGAGTTTGGAGAGGTGATGTGCCTCTGGCTGGCACCGTGAATCTGGGCCCTGCTGGGTTTGGGATCAGAAGGCCCCAGCTCCAGCAGTCTCTACTCTAAATGCCAGCATTTCAGTAGCATCTGCCCACTGTCACTGATTTCACATTCCCTAATGATGAGGAAGATTCGTATCTGTTTGTTCGTGTTTGAGTGATGCAGAGCGAGTACTCGACCTCAAGCAAAGCTAAAACTGGAGGAAGTAAAACACATAAAATGTACCATAAATAAAAATGGTCCATTGTCTCTGGTCACAAAGCCTGTGCTCTATTACAAGTGGTTTTTTTCATTCACTACCTGCCATTCACCTTGTGACAGGCTGCCAAGTGGCAGGGTCAGCTTTCCTGCAGGGATTTAAAAACAGTGTAAACACGGTGATCAGGAACATAGTTTAGTGGTGGGCTTGGCAGTGTTGGTTTAACAGCTTGAATTGAGCATCTTAGGGGGCCTTTCCAACCTCAGTGATCCCATGAATCTGTGGTTATACGTTGCCCAGTAAACACCATGGATTATATCCATTTTACTGTGGAGGGAGTTACATTTAGGAATGAGGAAGCAGAGGCCAAGAAAAAATGTTTTCAGCTGCAGGGAAACTTGTTTGCCATAGAGAAATATGAAAGGATGGAATAAGTCATGGCATTGATGAACCTAGGGAAGTCAGGGGGAACACTTCATGCAGCTAATGATGAGGTGGCAGCATCCTCATTTCAACGTCATGCTTTAATTAGAAATTAAACATATGGCCTAGATCAGCTGAAGAAAAAGGTGCTGTGCTTTTCATGCAAGAGAGTAGTTACTTCCAAAGGTCCCAAGGCAATATGAAAATTACAAAACTGCTTTTCAGCTCTTCACAGTAATATTGTTTTTTTCCCTCCATTTAACTGATGGTGAAATCAAGACTACTATTTTAACTTGTATGCTGCAATTGTTGCACAAATAGATAAGATGATTTGTTAAGTAGAGAGAGCAAGAGGTTTTCATGCTGATAATACATTATTATTGACAATTTGATGGTTTTATCAAGTAATGGTAATCAACCTTTGCTTGCTTGATAAATTCATAGCCCAGAGTGTTGATTTTATCAAAATTACCTTCGCAGTTAAGGGTGTAATTTTCTGCTGGTAAAATGAAGGATGTTCTCAGTAATTCGTAATTGTCCAATTATTTGGTATAATTTTTTTTAATGTTTTAACATGTTCCATGAGTTTCAAGGCAGCTTGAGTGCTCTGCATGGTGTGTCAGCATGCTGAATACGAAGGCACCTGTCAGTGTTTTTATTATACACAGTCTTCTTGCTAACTAGGAAAATAAGACCTGAGGGTGTTTTTTATTACTGACTGTGAAAAACACATCACATTTTCTCACACCAGAACACAAAACAAACATTACCCAATTCCCCTTCCACTTCAAAAATGGTGTTATTTATTAGTCCCTACCAGGGGACAAAGTGATGCCCAGTTAAAAGAGTTCTGTGTCACTCAGTGGGGACATCTGCCACCAAAAATGTGATGATTCTGGGTGCAGTGTTAACTCTGGTACCACTGATGCACTGCATGTCTATCCAGAAATAGACTCTCCTGATAAAGGTCCCTGATAAAGATTGCTGACCCGGGGGAGGCTGGCGCTTCCCCAGGGCAGCAGGAAGAATTTGCTGACAGCATGGGCACTCCCATCAGAGCAGCTGCTGTCAAGTTCAGCAGCAGCAGCAGAATGAGAAGGGACTGGCTTGCTACAGCCAGCTGCAATGCACAAAGTGACACCAGCAGCACCAGGAAACCCTTCAACCAAAACCAAGCTGTGAGCTGCAAAGAGGATACTTTTCTTAATTTACATATATTTACCAGCTTTGTATACTTAGAAGCTGCTTTCCAGCAGCCTGCCTTCCTGCATTTCCACCCCAGCTTTTCCTACATTGCTACCTGAAACAGCAAGGAACGCACCTAAGGGTTTGCAGCTGAACAAGATGATAACCAAACAGCCATCTGAAATCCGTGTTTTCGTCTGCTCCCATGCTTCCTTGAAAATATTACTCCTGTGGTAGGTTAGGCTGAAGAAACCATACCCTGTACCTGATAATTGTAGTAGATGAACTTTGTCACTATGACAAGACTCTCTGGGTTTTAGCAGAGAAGTGAAACACTGATTACACACATTGTTTTGTACCACCAGGAATTCAGAAGGCCAAAACCCCCTGAGCAGTGAGCAACAAGTGTTGCCTGGCAGTATCACTGATGTTTTTATTCTGAAAGGATCCAAGCCAAAGAAAGCACTAGAGGGCACACTTGCAGGAGAGCAAAACCAACCAGATTTGGACTGCAATGAAACACTTGGCACCCTGACAAAATTCCTCTGTGATAAATTAATGTAAATCAGGCTTGGAAGGAACATTCTCATTTCAAAGTTGGCTGGAGGACCAGAACAAAATGATAGATGACAATACAGCAAACTGGAGAGTGATTGTATAATACAATGGCACAGGGATAGGTGTCTGGAGTTGCTCTATTTTAACACCCTCATCAATGATTCAGAAGAAGAAACAAGCAGAGAGTAATGAGATTTGATACTTGGGAGGATTAGTTAGAATTGGTGAGAGCAAATTAATGCAAAGCAACAGACACCAGAATCACAGGCCCAGAAATGCAAAAGGCCAAAGCACACGAGTGGAAAGCAAAATTCAATAAAGATAAACCTGGGGGAATTGCAGGCAAAGTAAATGTCAATCCAGCAAGAGGAGAATTAGGAAGGGGTAACATGGGAAGTTATGTCAGCAGGAGAGCTGACAAGTTATCACAGACCAAGCTTTGCTGTAAAGATGCTTCAGTGACATCTGCAGTGCCCAGCGAGGAGCTGCAACACCTCTGGCTCCTGGCACCATACTGGCAATTAATTCCCACCATCGTGCTCAACCTGCACATCCCTGCTGCACCTGGAATTCAGATGAGAGTGGTGGGAAAGGAGCTGCGTAGCTCAGTCTCCAGGAGAAGCCTGGAAGTGCTGCAGCTTCACCACAGTAGAACAGATTGGGAAAGGCACAGCTTTGAAAAGACGGTGGGGAAGCATAGGAAGAAGGCAAAGGAAAGCAAAAGGCAGCTGAGAACATTAAAACCACAGCTTTGTCTGCTGAGCAAGGAAGATGAAACCCTTTCCAAAGTATTTGGGCCATCGTGTACATGGAAATTCCAACATTTCATAACATAAGGGCAGTCTGAGTAAATTGTAATGACAGAGAAAATCTATGAAATCCCCTCAGTGGAGGGACCTCTCTTTTCAAAACTGCAGATTGTTATTGCAGAGGAGCAGCAAAGGCAGTGAGGATTATTCTGTGTCTGGGCAGCAGTGGGATGTAGGTTTCTCTGCCTGTCCTGAGCAGAAAGCAGACATGTCAAGGAAGCTGCTGAGCAGAATCCAGGGAGAAAGAGCTCTGGAAGCTGGCAGCTCCCATCTTGGAGCCTTTCTGTTAAGAGCAGAAGAAAGCAAGTCATTCACAGTATCCCAGAATCCCAGGATGGGTCAGGTTAGAAGGGACCATGGTGGGTGATCTTATCCAAGTCCCTGACCCAGCAGGGTGACCCCAGAGCATGTGGCACAGGATTTTGTCCAGGTTCTCGAATATCTCCAGTGAAGAGAAACTCCACAGCCTCTCTTGCAGTCTATTCAGGGCTCGGTCACTGCACAGGAAGGAGTTCTGCCTCATGTCCAGCTGAAAGTTCCTGGGATCAGTCCCTGCCCATTCCTCTTGTCCCATTGTCCCTACAGAGCAGAGCCTGGACCCTGCTCTGCCCCACCCTGCAGAAAGGGACACCCAGGGCTGAGGCCCCTCTCAGCTGGGGCTCCTCTCCACGCTGAGCAGCCCCAGCTCCCCCAGCCTTTCCTGGTGAGGGAGATGCCCCAGGCCCTTCCTCGCCCCCACAGCCTTGGCTGGCCCTCTCCAGGAGCTCGGTGTCCCTCCTGCCCTGAGGATCCAGAGCTGGACACGGCCCTCCAGAGGTGCCTTCAGGGCTGGGCAGAGGGGCAGGATCCCTCCCTGACCTGCTGGCAATGCCCTCCCAAGGGCACTCCAGGATCCCCTTGGCCTCCTTGTCCCCAGGGCACTCTGCTGGCTCAGGGACTGCTCTTTGTCCCCCAGGAGCTGCAGGTCCTTCTCTGCAGAGCTGTTTGTGCTGGTGCTTGGGGTTATTCCTGCCCAGCTGCAGGACCCTGCATTTCCTTTGTTGAATTTTGGCATGTTCCCAACATCCTTGGCTAGATTTAATTCCAGATAGGCCTTGGCTTTCCTTGTCTCATGTCCACTTACTCTGACAACCTCCTTGTGTTCATTCCAAGTGGCCTGACCCTGCTTCCATCTCCTGTTGCATAATGGCAGGAGTTCCTTGTTCATCCATGCAGGTCTCTTGCACCCTTTTCACTCTTCTTCTTGCTTCATCCAGCTCTGGTCTGCTCAGTGCAGGCACTGTCATACAAATCCTGTCTGCCAGCTGTTTCCTGCAGCCAGCTTCATCTTGTTCCAGGAGTGTTTATCAGGATAAAGCCAAAGTTTTTTCTAGCAGAGGAAAGCAGTGCTGGGAATTCATGTATTACCCAAAGCCAAAAAAAATCATAAATAACATTTTAATCTGGCTGAGGCACTTCTGGGCAACCCTATTTGGTCAGCAGCACTACTGAGGATATGCCAAGCATTACCCCAGATCAGAAGGTTTTTGAACAGCAGTCACACAGATGGCACAATGAGTTATTAAACATGATATGTATAGGAAGATGACTCAGCCTTCCCCTCTTCAGGGCAAATGATAGGTGATCCTGCCCCCATCTGTGTTATTTTCTGGTTAGCTGAAGTGCTACTGCTCATCTAACAAGTTTTTTCCAATATATTCATGACAAAAGCCAATGTAGAAAATAACGTTACCCCATTCCAGGATGAGGATGTCACCTCACAGACAGAGACACAGACAAGAGGGAGGTTTTTAACACATTCTTTACCTCTGTCTTCAGCATGGATGATGGAACACAGGAGTTTCAGTGCCCTGAGCTGGAAGACCACATTTGCAAAAGCAATTAACTCTCAGCTGACCCTTATGTGGGATCTGCTGCTCCAACAGGATCCTTACAGGTCTGTGGAGCCTGATGGGATTTGTGTGAGAATCTTCAGTTGCCAATGTCATCCCAAAGCCTCCCTCAAGGATTTTTGAGCAGTCAGGAGCTGGAGAGGTCCCAGCTGCCTGGAAGTGGGTGAACATTGTGGTGATTTTCAAGAAGGGCAAGAAGGAAAACCCCAGAAACAACAGGCCTGTCAGTCTCATTTCACTGCCTGGTAAGATCATGGAGAAGATTATCTGGGAGGTATTGAAAAACACCTGAAGAACAATTCCAGCATAGCTTTATGAGGGGAAGGTCCTGCTTGCCAAACCTGATTTTCTTTTACAACAGGATAACAACCCCTTTTGGATCAAGGGAAGCCAGCTAATGTGATCTTTTTGGATTTCAGCAAAGCTTTCCATACTGTCTTTCCCAGGAACCTTCTGGACAAAATGTCCATCCCACAGCTGAATACATACATCGTGTAATAAGTGAGCAGCTGGCTCATGAGTTGGGAGGAAAGAGTTCTAGAGAATCAGGTAACACCAGAGTGGTCACCTGTCATTAGTGGGGTTTTTCAGGGCTCCATCTTAAGGCAGTTTCTCTTCAACACCTTCACAAATGGCCTGAATGCAGACCTGGAAGGAACACGAAGTCTGACAACAGCATTAAACTGAGAGGACCTGTTGTCTGCCTCAAAAGAAGAGAGGCCCTGCAGAGGCCACCTTGACAAATTAAAGGGCTGGACAATCTCCACCTGTGTGAAATTCCATGAGGGAAAGTGCTGGATTCTGCACCTGGGATGGTCCTGGAAATCCTGTTTGATGGCCAGCAGGACACGAGCCAGCAGTGCCCTGGAGACAGCAGGGACATCCCTGTCCTGGGGACACCAGGCCCAGCATGGCCGGCCGGGCCAGGCAGGGATTGTCCTGCTCTGCACTGGGCCGGGCCGGCCTCACCTGGAATATTGGGTGCAGTTCTGGCATCAGAACATTAAAAAGTCATTAAACTGTCAGAGACCAAAGGATGTCATGAGGATGGTGAAGGGCCTGAAGGTGAGGGGTTTCTGAGGACCTTGGTGTGTTCAGCTGGAGGAGACTGAGAGGAGACCTCACGAGGGCTCCAACATCCTTGCAAGGGGCAGGTTCCAGTCTGCTCACTCTCTGACACCAGTGACAGGATGCCAATAAATGGCCTGAAGTTTAATTGGGGGAGGTTTGGGTTGTGTAAGAGTTGAAATGAGGGATGTAGGACTCTTCAAAATGCAGTTTATTCCATGCAAGAGGTTACAGCAGTGCAGGGTGGTGGGTGACAGAGCCTGTGCCTACAGCTGTCAGCTCCAGCTGCAGGCAGGCCTGGAGACCCTTAGTTAAGCTTACAAATGCATTATATACTTTTCTTCGCTGAGCATCTTAATACAGTAGAACCAATCTATACCTTAACTATTATCTATAGCCTGTCATAACTACTATAATTACAGTATTCATGTTACTGTTTTCCAGTCATTAAAAGTTAGTACATTACAGTTTAAACTAGAAGTTGTTTTTCACTTTTCTTGCAGTGGAAAATTCTGAAACCTTTTTTCTACTTGCAAACCGACTTGTTTGCCTGTGCTTTCTTTCTGCTTAGTAAAAGCATCTTCTTGTTTGAGGTGGGTTTATCCTTTGCTCTAAGTCATATGTTCTATATTATGTTCTAACTAACATAACATATCCTTTGCCCTCTTGGTTATCCAGTAAGATTGGCTCAGCAATTCTTTTCTTCTGTATCAAAACTTGCTTCCATCTCTATTCCTCCTTCAGATTCTACATTCAAAAATCTTTCTGCTAAACATATTTATCTCTGAGACTTTGTGGCTGGGCCCTGGAACAGGTACCCAGGGCAGTGGTCATGGCACCATGACTGACAGAATTCAGGAAGCATTTGGACAATGCTCTCAGGAACATGATGTGTCTCTTGGGATGTCCTGCATGGGACCAGAGCTTGAAATCAATGATCCTGATGGGCCCCTTCCAACTCAGCATGATTCTGTGATTCTGTGGTCTTTCTACAGGCCACCTGTGGGCTGGGAAAAGTTAAAAACCATGGCAGCAGTTGAAACAGGAGGGCTCTGCCACTCTGGTCTCCATTTGCTGTCTACAAAAAAGTGTGAAGCATTGTCACCAAAGGAAAATTAATGCTACTCAAGAGAGCAGTTAGTGATGTTTATCTTTAGATGATTTCCCCTGATTTATGAAGAGATATATCCATGCTTGTTAGGGTATATTATTGGCAATTCTAAGGACAATGGCCACTACCTTTAAGCTGGGTAGTCCTGTTTCAAATCCAACAGCTTTGGCTATTTTACACCTTTCTGGTCCTGAGGATTTTTTTTTCCAGGTTAGTTACTGTCTGAAATCTGCTTTGGAACCAGCAAGAGAACCATCATATGCCCACACATTATAGAATCTGCAAATCTTGCAAACAATGTGTAGATTCAAGTGATAGAGATAAGAATTAAATGCATGAGATACTGAATTAATTGTTATTAATTCCACTCCATCAAATTTGTTATTAATTTCACTCCATCCTTCACTGAAGGTGAAGGCTAAGAGGGTTGAGGCCAGCCTCCATGAAGCAAAATCCTTGCTGTTTTTCAATGTCTAAATCCCAGGAGGCTGTTAATCTTTTTCATAATTTGGTTATTACTGAGGGACAGGAGTACTGCTGATGAAAACAAAGTGCCTGAGCTGATGAGCTCCACTTGTGACTCAGGAAAAGAGGAGATGATGGGGCAGGGTGATCTAGACATCAGGTGCAATGCTATGTGCAATGCAGTAAATCAAATCTCTTCCTCTTCCACTCTTACTCCCACACACAGGGAAACTAACAGTATGATTCCACACAGTGCAGATGCAAACACAAGACATTTGGAAGCTGAGCCTTGACTTTGAGCTAACAGAACATTCAACTAGTTCAGTGCATAATCACAGTTGGAAATCCATGCATGGATATTTTGTTCCAGGGAGGTACAATATAGGCTGGGTTTTACAATATACCCAAAGAGGTTTAGCTCCTCAGCTTCCACTGAAAGGTGAGGAAAGTTAGCCCTCCTTCCTTCCCTCTGCTTCTTTTAAAAGTTTCTGTAAGGACAGACCCTTCCATCAGCAAGCATGGCGTGTGGTGGCCATGCTTCTGAAAGGTGCTTCTGTAGGGTTTTTGAGCAGTGCAACAGGCTCAGCTGAGGAAATTGCCATTAGCTTTTCTGAGAAAGGTAAACTCTCATCATCTCTAAAGGTAAGTACATGTTGATGACTGCTCCCAAAAATGGATAATGGCTTAGGCTCTCAGCTAGTATAAAATTACAGGGGTGAATTCAAAGAACCCAGCTCATTAACACAAACTGCAGAGCTGGTGAACTTTGAATAGCTGGAAATGCTGGGCTCTGGATTTTATGATTAGGCTTCTGACAGGAAAGAGAGACATGAGAGATCAAGAAAGC
Organism: Zonotrichia albicollis; assembly: GCF_047830755.1. Lineage (NCBI taxonomy): Eukaryota > Metazoa > Chordata > Aves > Passeriformes > Passerellidae > Zonotrichia > Zonotrichia albicollis. The sequence continues at coordinate 78,078,379 of NC_133860.1, forward strand.
AATTAATTCTGTCAAAAAACAAACAATATCTGACTCATCAGCATGAGCAGCAGGAAGATCTCTAAAATTTGTCCTTTGAAGCCAGGGTACTGTAACAGAGCTGTTTGAATAAAGAGGATGGAAAAGCACAAAATGCATAAAATGTACTCCTTCTTGCCTGGCTTTGTGTCCAAACTGCCATCTCTTTCTTTTCAGCTTCTGTGGAATAACACTCAAGTCAAGTAATTTTCATCTGTTTTCATTTCTCGGGTATGTGCCTTCAGAGTGAGCCTTGCAGATTTGCTCAAAATTAATAACAAAGCATCTGTCTTCTAACTGTTCTGGATGCATCTGTACAGCCCTATAATATGAAAATAAATTAATTTTATAATACACTGCACATGGTCTACCTTCTTATAAATGGAGAGCATCCCCTGAGCTTCCAAAGAAGAGTAAGGTCAAAGAGGTGTGAAATGACTGAACATCTGACATGTTTGTTAAGGATGTGAAGTTATTATCTGACGTGTTCATTAAGGACCGTGTGGAAGTAAGGTCTCCAAATGTATGATGCTTGTCAGGGGCTCTGCAAGTGTTGTTTCCCTAATAAAGAGGGTTGTGCACGCATTTCCCAGAGGGAAGGTGATTCACCATGCCAGGTTAAAACCCAGCACTCTGCAATGTAAGCAGCTCATGGGACTTGGTGGCAGAGTGTATGGAAATCCAGGCATGACTCACTCACTCAATATGGAATTGCAAGGAGGTATTTGCAGTAATTGAGCAGAACTTTAACATCATATCCCCCCTGTTCCCTGCAGAAGTACCATGCAAGAGTAATCCTTTCTGATTCAGCCAAGTGTTCAGGGAGGTACTTGATCCCATACACGCACTTAAACAGGACAGGAGACTGATTTAAGCAAGAAAATAGGATTAAGTGCAGGCTTTAATGGTTTTGCATCACACGCAGCCTGTGCTTTAACGACTTTCTAAAGCCAAGAACGCCTTTTGTTTTCTGAATTGATTTTCCTCAAGCCTGGGGGGTTGAGGACGGAGAACAATCCAATTGCAGAGACAATATTGAACAGCAGTGGGAGATCCCTGCAAATTTTCTATAACCATCAGTGGACTGGAGTGCTCCATTGTCTGAACACTCAGGGCAAGAGCTTCAGCCCAGCTTTACAAAAGGTGGACTCAGCATGGCTCAGCACCATCCTGGGAGCCAGAAGGGGGAAGAGATGATGGCAATGTTAACAGAGCCTAACTGTAGACACATAAATTCAGTGCCTGAATGAAGAGTGTGATTCAGAATTGCTGTATAGATCTGGAGACAGACAGTCTCCTCCAGAGAGTGACTCAGAATGAACTCTGGAACATACAGACACTCTAGAGGAGGCTATGCCTATTAATTTTAAAGTAAATACAAATAAATATTCAAGGTATTATGAATACTTCTTCCTGAAAAGCTTCAAATTCGATGCTCAAAGTCTTGTAAGAATTTTGACTGGATGTTTTTGCTAGAGACTCAAGATCCTGTGTTTGCAGTGCCCAATACACACTTGTTGGCTGTCTTACAAAGCCAGCAAAGTTTAGCTGTTCAAACTGTTCAAAGCCCCCTGCAGAGTTGTGCCTACCTTTTGCATGATAAGAGTAGAATTATTTTCCTGTTAGATCAATAGCAAAAACACAGAATTCTTTGGGAAATTCTTTACCCCCAATTGCTAAAGGGACAACCAAACAAGCAAATCTCCCTTCTGTCCCACTCCAAAACAACCTGCACTATTAATACCACTATGATGGAAAATCCAAGCTGAAATTTAGCTTTAAACTCTGTTTTACCAAATTAGTGCTGCAGCTTCTTCCTTCCTGCTAAGAGCTGCTACATTCTTCTAGTATCAAGGAGACTTTACATGGAGTTGTACATGGATGGGGTTGCTACATATGCACATGCATGTATTTTTCTATGTAAAAGTGCAAGCAATGACCTGCATTCAGACAGCTTGGCACCTGAAACTCTTGGGTGAAGTGGTGTTTTTAATAACTACTAGTATTTTTCAAAAGGTTTCATTGAAGGGCAGTGCACCTCTCTGAAGTGAGGTAATAGAAGTACAGTGTAAAAGAGGAGAAGCTCATAGCTGAGAGTTCATACTAAATCCTCAGTTTTTAATATGTCTCTCATTAGCAGTGAATGAGGGTGGAAGTAGCTGAGCTCCCTGTTGAACTGTGGGGCCAAACTTAGTCCTGACATCCTGGATGTTTGTGGTGCTCTGCACCCCACCAATGTTATTCTGAAGAGAGGAATTAATTCAGTGGATCTAATGGGGCTGGCGTTTGGCTCTCCTCTTTTTCCAGCCTTTATGGATCTGTTTCACATGAGCCCTTTGTGCAGCAGCACAGGCAGGGCTGCACGTCCCTGGTCCTAAGTGCACTTCCTTATCAGAATATATGGCACTGCATTATGCTGCGTGTTTATGGTTTGAAACACTGCCTGATAATGTGGCCATAGTCAAACAAAATGCTGCATGCAACAGCAACCAATTCATTTGTTTTAGGGAAAGAATATGGCATCAGAAAGAAAGAGATACGTGCTTAGCTACATTTGATTGGAGGCAGTCAAATAGCTGAAATGGCATATACATTAAGATATATTTCCCTGATAAACACTCACTTTCATATATTATCTATTTATTTTTCTCTGGTATCTTAATGGGACTTGGAACATATTAGATTTTTTTTTTTTTTCCAGTAGGCATTTAGTGCATTTCTGGAAACAAAATTTCTCTTTCTTTCTGGTTACATTATTCTTGCAAATGCAATAGGAGAAGTGATATTTTTAATGGGTACTTGTGTAATTAAATAGAAGAATGTTCACAGAAATTAGCTTTATTAGTGCCTAGAGTGGTTGGAGTTTGAATCTTTTCAGTCTGCAGTTAGAAATATTAGGTATCCAATTGATTCCGAGCAAAATATACATTTCTAGAAATTTTCCTTTTCTCAAATGGAATGCTGTGAACCGAATGGTCCCTTAGAGCTTTGAAAATGGACTTCCTGAAAGGAAATACTTGATCAAACAGAAAGAGTTTAGGCTGTGCAGGTACTCTGTGTTGTATAATAATTCTTTGCGTTTCTCCCTATAATTTTTCTTCTATAATTACTTTCAGAACTTTACTAACTCAGATGCCAACTTTTCTTCTGGAGAATTACAAATCCTCCAGATTTGTAATGTTTGGAAAACTGCAGTGGCAGAGGCTGGCTTAATGTTGCAGAAGGAGACTCTCAGGGACAGTGCAGTCCCTCCTGAGGCTCTGATGCACAAGGAGTTAATTGTGACTGTTGCCTCCATAGTGTGATTTATGCATTAAAAAAAAAAAATCAACATTTAGGTGTTCGCCCTTCCTGTGAATGTGCTCTTTTAAAAAACAGACCTCGTCCTCATTTAATCTATGACACTAAGGTAATTCAATAAGAAAAACTAGAGCTAGCATTTTATTTGTAAGGCTCCCTATTCTCTCTCTTAAATTAGCCTTCTATTTACTGAAAATGTTTATGCTTGTTTTCAGAGTGGAGAGGAAAGGGAGAAGTAAGAAAGAGGACACTTCATTAGAAATCTAAATTAACAAGTTTGGGGTTACAAGATGTGACTTATCAGAAACTCTGCTTGGAAAACTCAAAGCTGGGGAAGGTAGAAAGTTCAAATGCAGCATTTCAAAAGTCAGTCAGCTTGAAGGGAAAAATACTGTTTAGTGTGGAAGCTAGGTAGTTTGCTCTAATTTGGGCTTAGATTTCTCTCTTTTCTTAAAGCTACTTCAGAAATCAATTTTCTGTGTACATTTACTGTAAGTATTTCTCACAAGGGAATGTGTCTGTTGAAATCACATTAAGAGTGTTTTAATTATCCTTAGGGCATTTGACAAAGAAGATTTTGTAAATGAGAGGTAGTTGGTTACAGTGTACATGGGTTTAAGGGCTCCTTTCTCTGCTGAGTTCAAATGTGATTAGTGGTGGAGGGAACAACAATTATTTCAACAGTTTTCATTCAAGGAAGAGAAGATCCATGTGTTTAACCTGACCCTTTTTGCTGCATTATTTCATTTTAGTGCTTCTGAGACACACATCTGTGTATTAAATAGGCAGAATTATTTTAATTGTCAGAATTAGAGACAGTGCTGCTGTCAGCGATGTCCACAGCAAACCTTACTTGGCTGCTGTTGTGAGAAGGAAACAAGTGAGTGTTCCTGCTGAAGAGATCCCTTGCAAGCCCTCATTCTCAGTACATTCCACATTTCTTTCCACCCAATCCTGGTTATTTCCCCAAACCATTATTTTTCATTCTAAACTCAATTTCCCATTCCTTTTAAGTCAATAGCTGGACTTTATCTTGCTGTTTTCTTTACAAATGTTAAGACCACACACTGAGCTCTGCTAACACATTGTATTATGCTACTAGTAGACAAATTTTAACATCACATCACATACATGTTGCAGTTGCTGTTGTAACATGCCTTTTAAAAAATACGTTTATTGGATGAAATTGTCTCTTTCTCAAGAAAAAATCTGGTTCTTCAATATAATTTATTATGCCTTTTAAAATTCTGTCTGTTCAATAAAATCTTTGCTATATTATAAATACCTGTAACGAAAATATAATTTAAAATTCTGAGAGAAAACTTTTTTTTTTTACTTTTACATTTTTCACAAAACCCACACAGGCACCAAGGAGAGACTAACAGTAAAAATAATTTACTCCTGTACAAGCTGATCTGGGTTGGAAACATTCAAAAGAGAGATTTTAAACTTGTCATCTATTGAAACTTTGGCTACAGCATAGGAACTGATCTTAAAACAAAGGAGGGTCTTTTGTTTCCCACGCTTTTAACCTGAACATTTCTTTCAAGGCCTGATGGAGTGTTGTTAGCACTTTCCTCCCTGTAATACACCTGAATGAGGACTGGCTAAATTTGTTGTTATCTGAGGGAACCAGCCTCTAAGCTTCATTGCACAGGACTAAAAGTGGCCCTTACCTTGCCATATGAGCCTATTCTGAAAATGAAACATTAGTGAAAATAAGTGCTCTCATTCTGTAATAGCAGCAATTAGAAATTTTCATGGTTTGCTTGTTCATTAGTTATGCACTGCCAGAAAGCTTTTGCGTGGAAAGGACAGCAAAGGGAAAAGCTTTCTGATCTGGACCACTTGCAGGAATTTATTATTTTTTTTTTAATGACTTCTCTTCCTAAGCAAATTTCTTAGTAGAGAGGGAGTGATTCAGTACAAGCAGCATTCAGTAGCAGAGATATTATCCTTCAATATCCTGCTGACTATAAGAATATCAAAGAATCCTTAAAACTGGCAAAAAGGCAGGCTAAGCCCAAGACAGGCATGAAGCCACCACAAAGAAAGTTTTTTATATCTTACATTTGGTAAGAAAATTTTCAAGGTTGTCTTAGAGAAGTCCTTTTTTCCACAGAATTCTTAATTAGTTACAGTAAATAGATTTACCTTTAAATTACAGAATTTAGTGTGAAGTTTGAAAAACTTTTATTTGAACTGATGGATTATGAGCAAAATGTAATATTCCTGTCTTAGAGACACTTGCATAATTTTAAGGAATAGACAGAGAGAAAGAATCCAATCAAATATTTCTAGAGAGTCTGTAAAACACATTTCAATAGTAGGCAAGAGGAAGAAAAGTAAAGAGCAGTCAGCACTTTTTTGGGTATTCTTTAGTACTTCAATGAGATAACTATCCCCTAGGAATCTTCATTTCCTTGTTCTAGATCCCCTAGCTTTTCTGAGCCTCCAACATGGCTTTTTATTATTTTTTTTCATTTATTAGAAGCAAAATAATATATAACTTTGACTCTCATTAAAGAGGTATGTATGGAAAACTGCTAATGTTAGGGGGTTGCTTACCCTAGTTGCTTTCTGACAGCCACCTCTGCCTCACAAACTCTTCTTACCACTCCACATTCTATGCTCACCCTTCTCAGGGTACTGTTTGGTTTTTTTTTTTTTAAATCTCAGACAATTTTGCCTTGTCTTCCTAGATATTTTGGGAATTTTAGAGTCTTTGGGTGGACTTTTTTGCAAGCCTCTGGCTGCTTGCAGATGTAGACATCTCAGAAGGCAGCTTTGTACTGCTTTGGAGACCTGACTGAGGCTCCACGGGTCAGAAGTTGAAGCCCAAAGCTCAAATAATTGGCACAAACAGGTCAGTACTCCATCAGGGGATGCATAACTCGTGAAAAGAAAGCCAAGTGCTCTGAAGTGAGACTCTGCCCTCATTGAACACATGGGGCCTAGAAAGACCAGGCTCATAATTCAGGCACTTCACTTGGGTAAGTACCAAGTCTGCTGGAGAGAATGCCATCCCATGGTCTGGGATGCCTCTGCAGGGGCTCTTTTTTAATTTGGGTGTTTCTGTCTGTATCTAAATTGTGAATAGCTTCATCAGTGTTCACTGATGCCCCAGTCCGACCCCAGCCTCCCAGATGTTCCTCTACAGGAGAACAGAAGGGCAAGGGAGAGTTTGTTTGGAGGAGGAACAAAACACCTATGACGGAAGCAGTACTGGCTGCAAGTATTAAATCGGAATAAATGACAAATATAACAAAGACTGCAATATTCATGACAAATCCATGGATGAGAATATATCCCCATAGCTTTGGCAGTTTGGTTCAAAACTGCTTGGTAATTCAGGTTTTGAATCCTACTGCATGCTTAAGTGAAGAGGGTGGAACAATAAGCAATGTGAAAATTGTTTAAAATAGAGTATTAGGGTTTTCAGGGGAGTACTATTGCATTTCATGCCTGAGGGGGCAAATCTACTCTGAAGAAAGGTTTTGAAAAAAGATAATACTACAAAGTGTAATTTTCCTGTCTTATCCCCTCACACCTGTTTTTTCCCTTCCTTGATATTTGTATTAAATATGAAGCAATCAAAGCAGCAATCACACAACTAGAGCGTACACAGACTTTGGAAAAAAAACTACAGGTGGGGAAAACGAATATTTCCAACTCAGTGCCATGCCCTACAGTTAATTTCCCTCATTTATGATATCAACCAACGCTTGCAGCAGTCTATCATCTCTATGCTTGTAAGGTTTGGCATTGTAAAAAAGATCAACGTAGTCACTGTACAGACTTTCTTCTGAGCCTCTTAACTGGGAGGGCTTGTTCAATTTTCTCAGAGCTTGATAGAAGTGTTCGTATGGAATGTTTAACTTCTCGCTTGCAGTCTTCTTTGGCAGCTGCTTCTGATCCATCTGCCTGCTAAAAGCACTTTGCAGTAAATGCAGCATGGCTTCTGAAGGGGTTTTATCTTCTGCTTTGTCACTGCTGGTGTCTTCTGTGGCCTTGGGTTTTTCACTCAGGCTCTCCAGTGTGGTATGGTCCTAGAATACAGATTAGCACGAAAAAAAGGTCAGGTGTCAATGAAAGACTGACTGGATTAAGGCTTGTTCTGGATGGTGATCTCCACCTATGTGTGGGAAAATGTCATTTTCTCATTCAGGAGCCTCTTGGGCATCTAGAAAACAAGCAGACCATTATCAACCGAAACAAACTTTTGAAAGTACTACGCTGTAAAAAATATCAAATCCTCCTGCAATACAGGCATTTATAAATTCAGATTTCACAATACAGGCATTTATAAATTCAGATGGCAAAATACAACATTTCATTTTATACATATTATAGTATTTGGATTTGTCCCAGTCTTAGGAGATAATTCTGGTTGTGTCATGAGACACAGCACTCTAAATGAGGGAAACATACATGCACTGGTGATGGCAGTTCTGATTGTACCTTGTACTCTCAGGAAAAGGATGGAACCAGTGTTTCCCTGAAACCTTCTCTGTAGATGATCTCACCTGAGAAAAAGGCAGTGAAGTATGGCAAATGGGTGAGAATAACACAAACCTAGGAGACCTTGGAAGGCCAATTCCAGGCACAGGTTCACAGAGCAGCTGGTGAGAGGCATGATCTTATTTCAACACTAGTATATGCCTGTGGAGCTTCCTCATTCAAACCAGAACGGCATTTCTAACTGAACACTCATTTTATCTTCATGTAATTTTTACCATGTCCACCCATTTTCTACTACAGCACCTGCTGAATCCACTTTTACTTTCTTCCAATTTTTTTTTGCCCGCGGCTGCCAGACTTGGGGACATTTATGTAATGGATTTAGAGACCATTATCACACTCACCTTTCATAACCTGTCTGAGGAAGGTTAAACTATCTGTGCTTTATGGATGTCCTAATTACTTAATGGAGAGACAGTTTGATGTGATGGGATTATTTTCTGATGCTGTTGACGTAATCAAGCGCTATGAAAATGTGCATTACTACCATCCTGTGCATCCTGCAACCCAGGGTCACCCTGCCTTGTTGTATTTTTAGAGCATTGCTATCTGCAGGGTAAACAGGGGGTGCTAACGGATCTGGCAGCAACAGATCCGCTGGGCCAAACCTTTGAATCAGAGAGTCCCTGATTTTTCTCAAGCCTTTTGTTCCTGAAATTCCTTGCAAACTCACTGGAAGCTCTCCAGCAGGAAAAGTTCCTTTAGAATGTGACACTCATTTTCAGTAGAATTACATAAATTTAGTGTGTCTGTCAGAGGTGTCTTCCTCCCTCCTTCCACCACTCAGCTGCATTAGCCACAGAGTTCCTTGCTTTGGGAGCAATTTCCTGTTATGATCCCAAATTCCTTACATTTTGCAATTTGAAGGAGAGACACATAAAAATATTAGTTGTTGACATGGGCAAAATTATGATATACACTCAAAACTAATCAGGAGTTTGATGAAATGAATACAAAATAAATATATGTCTTCTTACTAGGCAAAAAAAAAACCCCAAATACCTCACCAACAAAGCAACATTTTCTTATAAACTGAAAAACATGTAAGGAATAAATGCAATACAACTCTACCTCCACAAGATCCGTCATCTTCTCCACTCCTCTTCTGTCATTCTGCACAGCATTGTAGGATGTATACACACGTGGCTGCTTCATGTGCTCGGGCTGGGTAGCAGTGCCATGCAAAATCAATTTCCAGTTTACAATCCTCCCCTCATTTTGTATTCGCCTGGACTGAAAAACAAGCGTGGCATCAGAATGGGCTCTCAGGACATAAAAGAGCAAAATAGACACTTGAATGCAAAGTACACAGAAGCGACCAAAGCAAATTATCAGGCTTTCAATACCTACCTATGGAGTATGATTCATAAGCACAAAAACCCCAGATGTAGTAGAGACAGAGTATATTAGAATGTGGGATTTGATACAATAGCCTAACCACATAAAATACTCACATTTTGATGTAACATAAGTATTAATTCATCATATAAGCATCAATGGAATTTTGTCATAACACAGAATACTAGAAGTTACTGAAGCGGTATTTTGCATTATTAGAACTTGTTCACTAGGCTGTTCCTTGGTAATTTCCTTATAAAACTTAACATTGGAAATGATAATGTGAAATACTATTCTTTTTTATTATGTGGTGTACAACAGCAATCTGAAATACAGTGTGTGGAAGCAAGCAGCAAATGTTTATTTATAAATTTTGGTGGCAGTAGAAATAGAAATGGAAATAGAAGTAGAAAGTGGAAGAGACAAGTAGAGAAAAAACTAGAGAAAAAACCTACAAGGTGAGGACTGAGTGTATTATGCCTTGAGGACAAAAATCTTGCTTTATTGTAAGTTTCAGGAAGCTCTCACTTGAAATGAGCGCTAATTTACAAACAAAATGCTCTTCTCAACTTTGTTCCACAAAAATGCATTCAAAGAGCAGGATATCTGTAACCATGGGGCTATCTATGAGCCTGCAGCATTAACACTACACTGCTGATAGTAATATTTACTCCTGGTGCCTTGTCCATCTGCTCAGCTCTTGGCAACACCCTCCTGTTTACAATTTGAGGCCAATAGGGTCTGAAGACTCAGTGTCCAACAGGAAGCTTTCAGTTTTTGGCAAGATCTGAGCCCTAAGGACAAGCTTATTAACAGACAACTTCAATGAGGTGAGTGAGCTTGATCACTCTCTCTTTGAAGGGAATTATTTTTCAGTTGCCTACCAAGCAGCTTAATTCTGGTGTCTTGCTGTTGTAATCCATATTCCCCAGGTAGCTTCAGTGAACTGATTTATTTCATATCTGTAGACTACTTAGCTTTAATCCCTAGGTGTTGTTCAGCACTAGATACTCTCAGAAAGAAATTAGGGGAATGTATACATCAGAATAGATCACTGAGATCCCCCAAAAAATCATTAATTCAAAAGGTTACCAGATAATGAAAGCTATGAACATGGACCAAAAGAAGACTAGATCCATGCTGTGCTCTTCTCTGCAGAAAAGAATTTCCAGTTAACCATGTGTTAATTTTATTTAATATTTATATCCAAGAATCAAAGAAAACTTTATCAAGTGATTCATTTTGGTGATATGTGTCTGAAAAAAACAAGCTTGAAATTTTTTTCAGAGGTGTGGGCCAGTGAAATGAGAATGGGGCTTTGCATGTATGTAAAGAACAAGAAAATCTGACCCTACCTTTTTTCTTTAATCCTTAACCCAGCTGGATATCTTCAATAACCTCTCATTTAGCTTGCTTAATGAGCAGGCTCATTACTCAATGTGCTTTGTAGCGATGAGTGATCATTTAATCTGTTTTAGCTCCCAAACACAGCTAGTTAGCATACAGGCATACTCACCATATCAGTAATTCTTAAAATCCAAGTGCCTGCTGGATTTTCCCCCCACGTGTGGACAGACATGAAGTCCCAGTTCTTGAATCCATTGGGAGATTTGTCCCTCTCTCTCTCAGCCAGTAAGACAGTGCTGGTCCCTGTGTGGGTGCAAGATCAACACTCTGATTGTCCATGTGCTGCCTGCTCCTACTTTTCATACTTGTCAGCTTTGCACACTGCCTTGAGCGGAGGTGATCTGGAAAACACACTGCTCAGCAGTGCCTCCTTTAGCAGTGGCTCCTGTAATTATTTTTACAGCAGTGCTTAGGAGTGCACAAGCTGTTAGGTCACACCAAGAAGGTACATCTTGTTCAGTGTTCTATCTCTGGCCCGAAAAGGTAGTGAACACACGTAAAAGAAGCATAAGGAGAAGATGTCAGGCACAACCAGTCTTTCCCACCGATGAGCTGTTCAAGAAACTTCTGAAATGGAAGTTTTGAAGGTAAAACTCATACAGTATTATGAAACCACCACAGACTTGTCATGATTTCTTCACTGGTTCAGGGATTTTTTTATTTTCATGACTGGATGTATATTGTTACAGCCTGGTCCTCCAACAGGGTGAAAAAATGCATTTGCATTGTTATTATTACAAAAATGCTGCAGCTCATAAAGCATTTCTGCAGCAAAAGAGGTTCTACTGCACAGGAGAAATTTTGTTTGGCTTGTTTGTGTATAAGAAAAAAAGCAAGGGAGCAATATTTACATAATAAGGAGCAGTGAAGCCCCAAGGAGCCTTGTCACAATTTATAAATATATTTAAAGGCAACATCATAAATACAGAAAAAGAATGACATGCATTTGTTACTAATGCTTTGCAGACAGTAGAAAAGCAGCAAGAAACAAGGGAAAAACAATTTAACCATGAAAGCAAAATGATAGTGCAGTGGAGGCAGCAGTACTTGATGATTGCTACCTAGAAACAGAAAAATTAGATCAGCCTGATATTTAAATTCATATGTGAAAGCTTGTCTTTTTTTTTTTTTTTTTAATACCAGTTGATCTAACAGACTTTACTCTTAGTTGTTTATAATATCTTTTTTTTCCTTTTGTTTGGTCTTAATATGCTGTTTCAGGACATTGTCAGGACAGCTTGCCATATTCTAGCTCATTTAGTACAGTTGTACTGAGGTATCTAACAGAAACAGTTTGGTTTTTTTAAATACGCCAATGGGGAGATGCATGAAATAAAACCTAAGGAATCAGATATCCTCAGTTTTCCATTAGTCTGCTAATTCAGGAAGTCTGATAAGAATTATTGATCTATAATCTGTTGTCTGCCGGGAGCCCTGAGGTTTCATAGGTCAAGATGCCTCTGTGAAAATGTTCTGTGACTTCATTTTCCCAAGTATGATTTTCAAATGTCTTTCCACAAAAAGAACCCAGAACAGGTGAAGTTTGAAGAGGGCTCTCTATCACTCCCTGGATGCTTTATCCTCACTGGATTTGCCCAGTGATATATTTAGCTCTCTTTAACCACTGAAAACCACATTTTTTTCATGAAGTAAATGTTATGCACTACAGCGACACAGATAAAATGCATCTTTTCCTCCTGTACCTGATGGAGAAACCAGAGTGACATGCAGATCACCTCTACGGGAATACTCAATTGTTGCCTCGAGCTGCACGTGCTCCAGAGATGCAATGGAGTTCTCTTGGCCCTCGCAGGCTTTTGTGGGAATTTCAATAATGACTTCTTCATTTGCTCTTAATAATCTGTCAAAATTAAAGTAGTTTTTTGATTACCCACAGGGACTCTTGATTCTGGGTCATGAGTGGCAGGTTTAACAGCCATTTTGGAATGATGAGGAAAGAAGAGTCAATGCCAGCTCAATAAAAATAAAGGTAATGTCTGCTCTCAATAAAAAAAAAGGAATGTTCATGCTCTGCACAGAGAGAGACTCTGCATAGCTTTCTCTGCACAGTTCCCGCTACTTCCAAACACAATGGGTATCTAAATCTCCACATAAATAATTCTAAGCTCAGTATCATGGGATCTTTGTTTTTGTAATGTAACATACAGGACTGCAGTAAAAATACATAAAGAGCAAGTGTGGCATACATCAGTAGTGAGTCAACATTCTGTGAAACAGACAGAGTCCATAAAAACAATTTGATAGTGAAATAGCATAAATAATAAGATTACCAAGCAGTGACTGTCCAAAACACTGCAATATGTTTCTGCAGACAGACCTTTGTTGCAGTCACATGGTATAATTTCAGCCTTTGAAACAGATTTTTTTTTTCTGGATAAAAATCCGTATGCCAACATGCAGAGAAAAAAAGAGTCTAGATATCCTTATTGATTAACCAGCCCAAGGACTAATGATAATTAATCTATCTGTTCAGGCTCACTGTGATGTTGGCATGTGGCTCATAAGACTTTTCAGTGAGCCTTTGACACATTTGTGTTTCATAAGAGAAATGCTGCAGACATTACTATAGTTAAATATATCACCTTGATTACAACATATACAAGCCTGTCACAGGAGAAGAATTGCTAAGACCCATTACAGACACTTTTATTTTTAAAAAATCTTTGTGAGACATCAGTATCTTTTCATCTCTCTTCTGATGGTTGTCTAAAATTCACAGCCTTGCTGATTGGGCTCAGCCTCACAGTATCATTCTTTTATACACTGTCTGCACAAGCAGACATAATAATCTTAGTCTTTGTTAAGGCTTCATGCTAGTAATTTCCATCAGTCTTACACTAAAAAACAAACCAAGAAGCAATGTTGCTTGCCTGCCTCTGGGGAATACAGTCTGGCAAAACTAAATGAATCAAAAGTCCCTTATTCTTGTTCAGAGCAATCTGGGAAGAATATGATCCTTCAGGCTTTATTACGATAGGTAACTGCAAATCCTTACCTGGGTTCAAAGCTCTTGTCTTTGACAATGCACTCTCTCTTTTCTGGTACACTTTTCCATCTCTTGGGATCAGCTAAATCCACCAAGGCATTGGCGTTGAGTAGCCCAAACCCGAATCGGCTGTTGACCATCAGTCCTGCTCCATTCTTTTTCCATCCTGGATTTCCAGCCAGTGGGTCATATTCTGAGGTCCACACTACCAAGTGCTGCATATCCCTCCACGTTAGATCTGGGCTGTTTGGAAAATGCTCCTGGTTAGTTTTTTCAGGGCTATCTATCATTTTTCTATCAATTATTAGACTGAAACAGAACGTGCTTCGAATGCATATGGCATCCTACTGCTTTATAACAAAGCATTTTGCACTTATCCTCACAATACCTCTCTGGGAGCACAAGATTTCTGTGTCCATGAAGAACGGGTATCTAGCAAGAGTCCAATCCTCCAAAACAATTCAGGTATTTAAAGTTAGCTAGCAACACTAGAATTTTCTACCTCACTTTTTAATGCCAGGACTTTGAAAACTGGGTATTTGATTCCATCTGTGACTCACTCTACCCTTTAAAATGTCTAATTTTTAATATCTAATAGTTAATTTAGGCTCATGTCATCAAAGGGGTGTGCAGTAGGAAATGGAGCTGAATCTACATGATACAAGCATTAAAGCTGTGCACTATTGCCTAAAGTGTTTTCTGTGAAAAAAAGTCATTGTCCCATCCTTTCTTAGCTTTCCTGAGGCCTAAATTCTGACTACCTGCCCTACAGCATCCAAACCTGCCTGCTCCCTTCCTGCTCTGACAGACAAGCTTGGTCACCTTCTCTTTTATGCCTTATCACTGGCAGAAATTCTTCTGCAAATTAGCTGAGGCTTAGCTTAAACTCCTGCAGCCCATTGTCTTCAAATCACATTCTCCTGAATCCATGTGCACACTCACTTTTAGATGCATCTGACCAGAAATCAGTAAATGCTGTTGCCAACACACAAACACACAAAATATTCCTCAGTCATCATGATTTATTCACATTGGTTCTGCTTTTCTAGGAAGGTGTTGGGGCAAGTAGCTGCTCATTTTTTAGTCATCAGCCTGAGCAAACAAAAAGTGGACTGACTTTTGCCTGACTGACAAAAAGTGGAGCTGCAGTATGAGGTAGTGCCTCTTAAAGCAGGCATTTTGGGGAAGGCAGTGGGGTGGCTGAGAGAAAGAAGTTTCAAAGGTGATGGTGTGACATCTTACTTTGCTTCCAGTGCCAGAGCAAAAATTCCTGCTGCCAGAGGTGCAGATGCAGAGGTCCCTGTGTGAGTTTCTGTACATTCATTGTGAAGATCAACACTTGTCTGACAGAAAATAATAAAAATTACCAAAAGAAAGAAAAAAAGAAAAAGAAAAAAAAGCATAAATAAACAGTTGTAAATACTGTAGTATCCATACTTGCAATCGTAACTATGTGTCCCTTAGTTGGTGCATATTAATACACTCCTCACCAGCAAGAAAAAGTGATGAGTCTTTAAATCTGTTCATATTTCAATCCACTCCTTTTATTTCAACTATAATTTTTGTATCAAAACGTTTTTTGTTGGAACAAAATACTCCCACTCTGAATATCTTATTTTAGTCTAAAGGTTTCACAATAAGTGTTTCAGGCTTACTGGTGATTCATGAAAACAGATCATTGTGTTGGGCCTAGAACATTCAAAATTACTGCTTACTAGGAAATTACTCATAGGATTAGCATTGGTATTCTGCTCCCTCTTCAGCAGAAGAACTATAATTTGTAATGAATAAGCACCAAACTCATCAGCCCATTTATCTAAATCTCGACTATAAGGAGAAGCCACATAGTAAAGACTGATCTCCAGCTAACTTGGAATGACGCTGTTTCAATCCCCATCAGTGCAGTGCATTGTAAAATTAACATCCACCAGGGCTGGACAGAAATGACAGGTATTTCAGCACTATTGTGCCACACCAATTTTCTTCAGCACAATTAAGGAAAGCACACAGACTGGCATGCCTGCTTGCCGAGTTTGGAAGGTTTGGAGCCACTGTGGTTGCTGTCTCTTGCATTAAAAAATGTAATGACAAGGTAGAGCAGTGGCCCTGACATCACAGATTTTATTTTTGCTCTAAATCTCTCTTCACTTGCCCTTTGTGAAGAATAGTGCCATATCAAAGCATACAGAGACCACATTCATACACAAACAGTGCACACAAACCGCAGACAAATTCAGCATGTTGATTTGACGGCATCGACACAATGATTTTATTTAACCATCGCTTTAAGGTAGAAGAATAGAGGAATACAATCACCTTTTGGATTACAAATCCCTTAAATTTTCCAAAAAGCACTAACCACATAACATAAAGCAGGCACTGGAAGCCAAGCATTTAGGATGTTTTGTTTATTATTTGCATATATCATACTTTTCTGTTTGTTCTGAAACTGGTAAAAGTAACTTACAATTCTTTGGTCAGTGTAATCCCCACTGCTGTATGCTGTGGCCAGAGTTGAGGAGCACTTCTCTGCATACCAGGGAGAAAGCCCTTGCTGAGAAGCACTGCTAATGGAGATGGTGTAGATGCTGTCAGTGTAACCATCACAGTCGCAGTTGTCACCCTGGCGACCTCCGTTCCCTGAAGCCCACACGAAAATGGAGCCTTTCCCATTTCGACCCTAGGGAAAAAAAAAAAGAAAAAAGAAAGGAAATGAACAGTTATCAAAGATATTTCAGATCTCAGAATGCA
Organism: Zonotrichia albicollis; assembly: GCF_047830755.1. Classification (NCBI taxonomy): domain Eukaryota; kingdom Metazoa; phylum Chordata; class Aves; order Passeriformes; family Passerellidae; genus Zonotrichia; species Zonotrichia albicollis. The sequence goes on from NC_133860.1 coordinate 78,094,721, forward strand.
TCCTTAACAACTCCTTTCCCCAAAAAGTCTAATATAGCAAACATAGAAGAGGAGCAATTCCCATAAGCACTGAATAAACCAGCTGTTTGCAATATCCCGCTGTTCACCCTGCAGCACAACTCTTGATCTCACTGGCCTAGGTTTAGTGCTCCTGATACAGCAGCTTTCCTCAGGTTCTCAAGTTAAAAATAGAGTCTGTGTTCAAAGAGTAACTTTTTCTACATGCTGCTGTTTGATCCTCATCATTTCTAGAAAAAAAATGCCTTAAAAAAAAAGGCAAGTTTATCAGGGCTTATTTAATTTTCCTTTCCTGTACGCACAGAGTTATGGGATAGGAGTGTGAGTGATGGACACACTGGAAACCCTCCCTTCTCTCAGAGATCTGTGGGTCAGCATCACCAACCTCCAGGCACAACCATGTAAAACGTCACAGCTATCACAGAGGATATATGCATCACTCTGCAGTCTTAACGAGCTCTACTCGTTCTTCAGAGGAAAAAAATGTGTTTCATGTGACAAGCAAAATGTCATGTGTTATTCATTATTAATATAAGCACATTTAATATTCCACACCAGTTGGAATACAATTTATTTTTTTATCATTCCACTCAGGTGAGATTTGAAGTTATTTATGCAAGTGATAAGATATTTGCATCACTTAAATCATTAAAAGCAAAGACAAATAAGGTGTACTCTGTGATACAAGTTTTAAATTTGGAAAGATAAGGCACATCAAGTATAGAAAATCCTATAGTGCCTTTGAGAGTAAAGGCTGCAGCCCAGGAAAAACTGATGTTTCCCAGCATCTGCTCTGATTTCACTTAGGGTGATGGCAACACTTCCTTGGCTCTTCAGGTTAAGCCTGTGCTCAGATGCTTCACCAGAGCAGCAGTGAAGGATCCAGGGATTAGAGCTGTTGTCAATCCCAGCACTGGCTGACTTTAAGCAGAATGGAAACCAGTCAGAACTTTGCAAAAGGAATCCTTGAATCCTGAGAGACAAACAGGTAAATTTGTTCCCCGTTAGAAATAAAACAAGCTGCAAAAAAAAAGATACATTCTCCACCAAAGACCCTGCCTTTTCAGAGTAAGACCAATTAATATTTGTTGCCTAATTTTCACCTTTAATTCTCCCTCTGCTCTTGCTACCTACCTATGGGTATATAGCCTGTTACAAGCTCTCTCCTCTGTCTCCGTTATTCCCTCATATTGTCTTTGTCAGCGGACAGCATTTAAATTGTTCTCTCTTTTTCGTCTTCTGCCTACTGATGTTAATTGCCCTTCATACAAAATTTTCTGTTTGTTTGTCCTTCAAGCTATTTCTCCTTTCTCCCATCTATGATTCAGTCTTCCTCTCTTTATTAGTACCTCTCCATCTTTAGATATCTTTTCACCTCTCTGGCAAGAGCTAGAATAGTTGACTAATAAATTCATGGCAGCTCTCAGTTTGCACCCTATTTATCACCCAACAGATCCAAAGAGCATAACATGAAAAAAAGAAACCTATAAAAATATTGCTCCCAGTACTCCTCATCATGCATTTGTACTATTTTCATTTTAATTGGATCATGACATGCACCAATTTATAAATTAATGCAATTAGCACAATACAAGCTCATCCACAGGGTGCTAAAATGCATCACTATTTCACATAGCAAAATATTCATGAAGCAGGAATTTTGTATTAAATTTTATGGGCTTTCAGTGCAGAAATCCAATTACCGTTCAGCGTAAAACAAGCAGCAGAGAAGGGTGGGTGTAGGGTGAGACTGAGGCAGCAAAATTAAGGATGTAAAAAAAAAGGTTATCCATGGAGACTAGCACCTAAAAACCAGTTTAGAAAGCCCTAATAGTGTTTTCTCAAAAGTCCTTTCTGGCTGGAAATTTCTCTCACCTGCACTATTAAAATACATTATGCCCATTCAAATATATTTGAGCAAAGACAGCACAAACCATTTTCATTTCTTCTCTGGTATCAACCATTTTAAAAGTCTCTTCTCTGCCAAATTTTTTTGCTTTATTTTCCCCTGAAGTATCATACCTGGTTTATCCCATACTCGAAAGCCTTCTGTGCCAGTCTCCCAGGCCCCTCCACAGTTTTGCCATCATCATTAGGGCCCCAGCTTGCACTGTAAATATCCACATGTTCTGGGTTGAAACCGATTGAACTGGCCTCAATAGCATCGGTGACTATTCCGTCCAGCATCCGTATACCTTCACAGGTTAAATAAAACAGAAGCAGACTGAATTTACTTTCTGTTCCCTCCTCCTTGTCTTAGTTAACCAGTTTTAATGTTTCCAGTAAAATTAAGCCGTAACTGCTGTGACCACAGCCAACTGCTGTTCACATAAAAAGTATTGAAGAGAGCTCCTGTCAATGTAAAACAGTGCAGTTAGATTTTATTGGCAAAGCTCGGTGTTTTTGTACAAAAATCCCACCACAAACCCCTTAAAATCTTCTTAGCCTCCTATTTATTTTTTTCTCTCCTTCTACAGAGACCAAAGAAGATGCCTTGCTACTGATTCTGGCTTTTTCTTACTGCATTCTCTTTCTTCCTCCTCCTGCTCTTTTAGATCTGCAACAAAGACTTCTCAAACAGCTAAAATGCCGCTGAAATTAAATAGGTTTTATCAACATTATATTTGTCTGTAAGAGTTCTAGGAGTTTTAGTTTAAGGTGTAGTTCTGAATGTTCTGACCAAAGCACTTGTCCCTAGCAGTCCTTAAAGGTTTTGCTGTCTCTGTGACATTGCAATTTCACCAGCTCTTCAATCTCCACCACAGGAAAAAAAAAAAAAACTCACTGTTTTTCCTCTGACACGTTTTTTTTCTGCTGTAAGCAATCCAGACATATCTAGACATTAACAATTTATTAGGAGCTGCATGATCTAACTTCCTTCAGAGCAAGCCTGAAACTCAGTGGTACTTAAAATTCAGGTGCAGGCAGTTGTTCATCTGCGCTGGATCCTTTGCTGTGCAAAGCCACAGCTCTGCAGTGGGGCTGCTACTACTGCCCAATGCTGGAAGACAGCAGAAAAAGCAGAAATCTGGCAAAATTCCCGCTGTGGCATGGCTCTTACAGCAACAGCAGCAATATAAGAGTCACCTCAGTCAGGATTCAGCTTGTGTTTACAAGCAATAAAAATGTCTGTGTTCCCTTGGATTTGGCAGGTTAGCACTACAGCAGCTGCACCATTGCTGGCAGTTGGCGAGTTATGACTACTCATTTTCTGGTATTTCCATAAAAAAGGGGATTTTGCCAAAGATCAGCAGGCAAAATGTAGTCATTCCATTAAAAAACCCAAAAAATACCCCACAACAAAAGACCTCCAACCCTACCCTTGCAGCTAAGTGTCTTGTTCTTTTTTTTTATGCTATAAAGCAGAGGAAAAAAAGACTGCAAGCATAATTCTTTTCCTGAATGGCTGACCTCTTAATACTCCTAATACCTCTGAGATAAAACTGAGCTTTATTATTTCATATTCATTAGTGCTAAAATCAGACAAAGGAGTTGATCCTCTCTACCACAGCTGCTCCACTATCACTCACAAAGCTGGGAAACGCACCGAGGTATATCCTGTGCCTCAGGTACTAAAAACACCACTTACCCAGGATTGTCTTAAACTCAGAATGGTTTGATTACTCTTTATTTTTCCTGTCGGCTCAGAATTTCCAGATTCTCTCATGCCAAGCAAAGATCTGCCTGCGTGAAAGCGGCTGCAAGCCCCAGGTGAGAGCTTGCAATACAAAATGAGATGGTGGGAATGTGAGGAGGAGTAGTGTGCTTCCCACATACTTCCCACAGAAAAAGACAGACAGGTCTGCAGATAAATAATATAATAAGGGGAAAACAGAACAAAAATAACAAAAACCAGAAAACGCCCAAGAACAACGACTCCACACTGATGAAAACAGCTCGAGGAAAAAAAATCACTGCCTTGCCTTCCTGATCGTCAGAAATCCTGATTGCTCAAGTCAACTCAGGGATTTGATGACTGCAGTGATATTCCCGTAAGCAGATTCCAATTATGTCCTCTTGCATAAACTCTTTTCTATTCTTGCTCCCCTCATCAGTCCCACAAAATCAAAAGCAGGCAAAGCCCAAGGCAATTTCAGACACACACATATTCTGCCTGGCAGAAGGGCTATTTTTAGCAACACGCCACTGTGCACGAACTCTCAGCCCAGTCCTTTGTAAAATGGAGCTTCTTAATTTAATTTCCATGGCAGCACCATGGAAATATCATAACACAGTGGTACCGTCAGGTATGCATGAAAATACTCTGATTTATACCGGAGGTGATGGACACACATTTCTCAGCTGTACAAAGACCAAGAGGCGAATGTTAAAGGGCACTGAAAGGTGTCACTTTGAAGACTGGCATGAAGAGTATTTTTTCTTCACACAGTCACAGAGAAGCCCATGGTACTCACAGCCACAAAGTACTGGAGAGGCTAGTCCGTGCTGCAGAATAGTGCCAGGCATTGATGTGACTGGAGAGAACACTCAGGATTGTTAAACTCAGTACTTTCACAGAAAAAAAACAACAACAACAACAAAAAAAAATCAATGGAATGTTTTGTTTTACCCCTCAAGGCAAAGCTAAACCAACCAGTGATGCTGAAGGCTGGAGAGCAAGGTGTTCCACATTGTCCGGGTTTCTTTCCCTGAAGCAGATATTGCTGACTATCAGAGAGAAGTGGCTGTGGACCACTGGATTTATCCAAAATGGCAACTGCTACAAGCACACAGCCACTTAAGGGAGTCATCCTGAATAATGTCAAGTACCAGTGTGCAATTATGTCATTTCATGGATTAGAAACAAAAAACCCAAAAAAAAAACCGAGGGAGAAAACCAGCCTCTGGAGAAATGAATCCTGTAGAGCTTGGATCATCAAAAAAGCTTCTAGTGTTAGCCACTCCAAATTTATCTGAATGTTTTGAAGACTTCTCTTATCTTCCACTGCTCTTTGAACATATTTTTCTTACACCCCTGTCTGGGTGTTAATCAGCCTGGTCACATCTAACAGCTCACAATTTCTTTCAACTTTTCCATTCCTCCTCCTCCCCCACCCAAATGTATGTTGCTTGCTGGGTAATATGGATTGCTGGACTGCTTTTCCTCCTGCTATTTCCCTTTTCTAGATAAATCATCCTGCACAGATCTGTAGTTTGCATTTGCAAATGAGCACAGATCGCATGCAAATAGCTGTAGAAGTATCTCCTCAGTAGATGCAAGAGCCTTAAAATATGGGCACAGTGGGAGTTCAGACATCTTTGCAGCTTCATCCATTTTGCCTTCCTTTGAAAATCTGACGTCTTTATATTATGAGTGAGATATTTTATTTAAACAGATCATGACAGCATAATGCATTATGGCAATGGCAAACTGCAAAGCTGACATCCATGACAGCTCAGTGGAGTGACTGGGAGCCGAGGAAACACCACGCTGAAATGGTGGGAACGAAAGTTATGGGTGTCAATTGCCACTCGTCATCCCGTCGTTTAAAAGGAAAAAGAGGGAATAATGGAAAAAGGAGGACTGTACAAATAACTTTCTCTGAGCTAAATAACCATTTGCAACTGATACTTGCATCATGATAATTTCATAAACAACTAGCAGATTGAGTCACTGATTAAAAAGCAAAACAACGATATTGATTGGTGGGCATGAAAGACTTCACTTGTTTTCAAATTTAACTTGTGGTGACAGTAGAGAAGAAAGGTGTTGAAACAAAAAGCACAGCAGTTTGCATGACTTGACTGACATGACCTTTTGAATGTAATTGTGTGAATGGAAACAATATGCTGCAAATATTGATGGGTATAATGTTGTGTGCTCCTACTTTCACTCCACTGAATCCCTCTCCTTCCCTGGATAAACAATAAAAAGTAACTAGTCCTTCATTCCTTAAAAGATACTGTCTTAATTCTAGGTAAATTATAATTTGTTGCTATTATTGTTGTTCTTGTTGTTAATATTAGTAATTGCTGTTAATACTCTTAACATTATGATTATTAATTTTATTACTATCATCATAATCATCATCATCCCACCTATACTATTGCCGCTCTTGTTACATATTCTACCTATCTATCTATTCATAATCCAATTCTAGACTTCATTAAAGAAATCCTGTCATATACAGGTGTCATTCAGCACTCTTGCCAGACAGGATTTTGAAGCTTATAATACTGCAAGATAAATGTTTTCCAAGAATGACCAATCATTCATATTTCAGATTAATGGTATCTGGCAATGCTCAGCATCTGTCTTGTTTCCATTCACATTAGACATCTAATTATTTTTGTTCCTTACCTCCAACTCTGGAGTTGTAGGCTACTCCAACTCCGCATTTTCTGTTGTTGGCTTGCATGGCAATTTCCCCTGCACACCGTGTCCCATGCCTGAATAAATACAGCAAGAATAAAGAACACATCATAACAGCTTTGTTGCATTGTACAGAAAGACTCGTCAAGAACCTTGATTTGTTCAAACTCTTCCTTTCAATTAATGCAATATGCAGTTATTGAAGAGCTTTTGAGTTGTATCTACATGATACAAAAATACTTACTTCTCCTAAGCTTCATTAAATATAATTTTACCTATTTAATGCTCAAAGGAACATTTCCATGAGACGATAAATGCTTTCTTTAATCTCACTGAAGATGTCAGTATTTTAGTAGAGTGAAAAAGTGGCATAAAATTATGAAGCTAAAAATTTGTCTTCAGACAGAAATATGATACTAATATTTTTTTAATCACACATTTAGATATGTCTTTTCTAAATCGCAGCATTTATGTAGGATTTCAGAAAATGAGCCTCTAAAGTGTCCCTGTTTTTTCTGGTAGCAAACTCTTTTCTATGCAATTATTTTTTTTTCCATGGGTGATTCTAATTACTCAATACAGAAATCCTTCCCATAAGTCTGAAGGTAAGAGCATTGTATTATGTAAGGCTACAGATTGTTATTCAGTGACATGCTTCAATGCTTCTGGGCTGAATTCCATTTACTTATTAATAAAGATTAGAGACAATACAGGTAGATTTAAGAGATAATGACATCATAACAAGAGGATAATGGCTTCTTTCTCTAAAATAACACTGCAACAAAGTAGAAATGCCATTTTTCAAATGTCTTATTCATGGATATATTATCCTCAGACTGATCTTTCTTTTTTTCCCTCATGCAATGATTTATGTTGTGAATGCTACAGTATTGTCTGATGGGAAACAGGGAACCAATGCATCAGTTTCTTGCTATCTGCAGAGAGTAGTGGCATCCTAATTTGTTTAAGAAATTGACTGTTTTGTGTTCCAGCTTCTAGGGAGGTGCCTCCTGTTCTCTTTCTTATGTACAAAATCCATAACCAGACTAAGATGGACGTGCCCAGGTCTGACAGACCCACTGAGACTTTTTAATTTGAAATTTCCAGTGGAAAGCAGAGTATTGAAGTAAAAATATACTTTGGAAGATATCATTCCAGAAACAAACAGAGGCACAAGAATAGGTTATTCCCTTCATCTTGCAGCAATACCTCAGCATCTTAGATATGGCATGAAGAAATTCAGGACATCATAGGGAGATTACAATTATGAAGTTCTTCATCTAGGAATTTTATCCCAGTGTTTATATCAATGCTATGTGAGAATGGTCCTGCAAACTGAACACAGGAGGCTCCTTCTGAGCATCCAATAGTGATTCTTTACATTAGGGCAACCGAGCACTGCCACAGGTTGCCCAGGGATGTTGTGGCCTCTCCCTCCTTGGAATATTCAAAAGCCATCCTGATCGTGCTGGGCAGAAGCCTCTAGAGCTCCCTGCTTGAGCAGATGACCTTCAGAAGTCCCTTCAAGCTCAAGCATGCAGTGATTCTGTTACACAAATTCTTCCTCTTATAAAATAATTGCCACAGGACACCTACACAGAAATTTCTCCACTTCTATCTTCTAACACACAAACTAACACTGCAATGTTTTGTTCTCTTTAGACAGCAGTGAAGCTACTCACTTGTTTTCATTTGTTGGGTCATATCTAGGAAAGGGATCATGATCATTGTCGTTGAAATCATAACTTGCCTTTGGGTCCTACGTGTAAAAAAAAAAAAAGAGAAGCAGAATTAATTCAGACAACTAGAAAAGGCATTTCTAAATTGCTAACAAAATGGGTTCTAGATTTTGTATTTATTTACTTGATGTGCCTCATTGGCAGCAATCAAGCTGGTAGAATTTGATGGCCATTAACAATTCCATAACTTTTTCATGGAGCTTTAATAATTTATCATTAAACCACTACATACAAATGCATCTGGGAAATAAATCTACTGCAGGAAAAAACAAAACAACAAAATATCTGCCCTGCTACCATTGCTAAGTGGCATTCAGCTTCCTGTGACACAGACCAGGCTCCAAATCATGCCTAAGGCAAGTGTTTCAGTCTCTGTACTGCAGGAGCTGACTTACAGAACAGACAATGAGCTGGGGAAGAGTGTCTGTTTATCAAATTTACAACTGGTTAATCTATTCCACAACATTCTAATGCTCAAACTTACATAGTTAGCATAGATGTCAGTGTGATTCCACTCCAATCCATCGTCCAAGACTGTGATGACGACTCCCTTGCCTGTGAATCCTTTCTGCCACACAGGAATAACATGGAGATCCAGTTTGGGCAGGGATGGAGTAATTCTTGTATCTTGCTGTGAGACAGAATGGATTCAAATATATCAGTATTTTATCCATTTATACCAAACCGATCCAAAGTCGTATTCTAAAGATGCTGTAAACAATCTCAGCCAGAACTTGTGTATTTCGCTCAAATTTTGCAAATACAAACCAAAAATTAATTTCATCAAATACTTGTGGCATTGAAAGATTTATCCCACTGCACAAATACCCCTGAAGAGCACTCCTGAACAAAAAACACCTTGTATTTTTGGTAAGTAGGCAGCAGAAACTGAAAGGAGTGCTGAGGATGCACTGATGGACCTTGGAACACTGGGTTAATAATCAGACCTGCTAATGTTTGTTCTTTCCATTTGATGAGGAGCCAAGACAGTGCCCGCAGTGCAGTGAGCTGGAGTTCCTCCAAGTGTATTTTCTCCTTGGATGTTAAAGTTAGCCAGAGCAAAGTAATTAATGGCTAAAACAATTAAGGTAGTCGTTTGGTTGGGAACAACTGCGTTGAATCACAATTTTCTTTTTACTACCCTCATTGGTGTTCCTGTGGTAAATCAGCTGGAAGTATGAATCATGTGTAGCCTTCTCTTCTGCAGCAAGTTTTTTGAAGAGTATCTCCTAAATGGGTCATTTTCCCCCTCCAATGCTAAAGCAGCAGTGCATACATCTAATTTAGAAAACATGCTTACAGCCCCCCATAAAAGCAGAGATGTAAAAAGCAGCACTTTCTTTCTGTTTCTCTGTGCACAATTACATTAGCTGATGGCAGGTTTTCTGTATGTCTTTGTTTCCAAAGAAATACCGCATAAAATATAAGGTTTAGGAAAAGAAATTTGTTATGGGGATGAAATTTCTTTCATATTTTGCTATCTGTACCTGACGGCTTCCATTCAGGAAATTATTTGAGATTTTAAGCTTTGTTCTCTTGAATCCATCAAATAATTTTTTTTTCCTGGTGATGTATGAAAGTACACAGGATAGAGCTAAAACTGTTGCCATCAAATCATAAAAATAAGGTAATAGCCAGTTATTCACTACAAGGCAAAGAACATATTTTGGAAGAAAATGTCTAACTCTTTTATGCATTTAATCAGAAAAATTCAACGTTCATTGCGAACAAGGCTAAGCAGTAGGTTTTTGTTTCTCATCTGTGAAAACTAGAGGGAAAAGTAATGAAAACCCTAAAGAGGTGGGAAAAGGAACTAAATCTGGAGAGCAGAACATTGCCAGGTTTTTTTCCCCTGTTTTTATGAATCATGTGTGTGTTTGTGTATTTGTCTAATACAGACATCTTGGAAATGTCCTGCTTTTTTGGATACAGGCAAGGAAGCAAACAGACATTCTGGATCTAAGAAAAGCTAAATTCTTACAGATAACAACATTTTTTCTGTTCAAAAGAAGTCTGCAGGAATCTTCGTGGAACTATTTTATGCTATGTGGTTTATAATTCATCTTCCCTAGCTCAAGAGAAGGAAAGTAGCCAAGATTTTGGTATTATTTCTCACAGATGACCTGAGGAAAAGTATTTCCAGGCACTCAGGCCCCATTTGTGCTTGACCTTTCTTTCTGATTTGTTACACCCACCTTTAATCCCATCCCTATTCTGTAAAAGCAATGAATCCTAGACTGAAAGTACAGCTAGATGCACAATGGAAACACAGGCTCTTGGAAGAAACCATGTAAAATCTAAATGATCAAAGGGATTTCTCAATTGACACATGCAGATAGAAACTGTGGAGCTCAGGAAATTTTTTTTCCCTGAGGTTTTGAGCATGTGAGCAAGCTTTAGAGACCCTCTAACATAGAAATCCTAGTTCATATAGCTGAAGGTGCTTGTCACATGCATGCAGATGCTTTTGTTTTAATCTGGTATATGTATTCTGTACTACCAATTAATAAATAATTAATAAAGAAATAGATGGCCAGCTTCAGATATGGTACTGTGTCATGGTTTGACCAGGAAGGAGTGGGAATTCTGGGAAGCTGTGGTCAAACCAATGAAGGTTTTGGGTTTCATACTGACACCTGGTGTAGCCAGTGGGGTTTGGACACACCTCCGAGAATACACAGGGGTTAAAAGCAAGGCACTGCCCTGGCACTTCCTCTTTTGGACATCGTCGGGCGAAGAGGTCAGATCTCTTCCCCCCCCCCCCCCCCCCGCCCGCTGCTGCTGGGCGGGGGAGGGACCGCCATGCGGTAGGCCTGGGGCCTGGACAGAGGTGGGGGTTGAGGGGGCTTTCAAGGATGGAAGGGTGGCGGAGCCCCAAGAGACATCGAGATATCGGGCAGCCAGCCCCCCCCCCCGGAGAGAGAGAGAGCCGGCGGCACCGAATGTGATGGCAGCCAGCCAGGAGGAGAAGGGGGGAGGGAGAGCGGCCGGCCGCAGCAGCAGCACGTGTGGGAGTATCATCTCGTCCCAGGACAGACAGAGACTGAAAACTTTTAACCCTTTCTTGCATGATTGGGGCCTTGCAGAAAATGCTAATCCTCCTCGAAGCTGAATAAGAAGGGAGATGAGAGATGAGATGAGATAAGGACTTTGGCCCGGAGATTGTGGAGATGATTGGATGGGGAGAGATGATTTGGAGTGGCCTTTTGGCTGGACTTTTTCTTGCAGCCATGGACTCAGTTGTTCCTGTGACACAGACTGCATTTAGGGGGAGGCAGTGCCTCAAAACCAGGAGGGTTCATTCGTGAGGACCCCCCGGCCCCAGGGGGTTGGAAAAATATGGGGGGGACAGTTGTCCCAAAAGCAGAGACTGTGCCTTTTTGGAGTGAGACAAGGCATCCTTGAAAGACCACCCTAAAAGCAGCTCTGGCCATGTCTCGGTGGTGAGAGCACTGGGCATGGAAGGAAGATGTCACAAGCGGCAAAAGGACTTTTTTTCCCGGGCGGTGCCGAAGTGACAAGGAAGCATCCGAGGTTTCAGTGTGTTTCCAGAAGCCTATGGAACAAGAAGGACTCCTTTCCTCTTCATGAACTGCAGTTTGAGTATACTAAAGTGTCGTGCCGGGCTGGGCAGTTGGTGTTTTTGAGAGAATGTATTGGATTGGGAAAGTCAGGGAGTGGGGAGGAGGAAAAGTGGTTTTTTGTAAGGTTTTCAATTTTCTTTCTTTTTCCTTATAGTCTTTCCCTATTTTTCCTGTAGTTTTAGGTAATAAAGTGTTCTTTATGTTTAAGTTGGAGCCTGTTTTGCTTATTCCTGGTCACATCTCACAGCAGACACCAGGGTGAGGCATTTTCATGGGGGCACTGGCTCTGTGCCAGGCTCAAACCATGACATACTGGATCTAGGATCTTTGCAGAAGTGACATTACACAGAAGAGAGAAGGTTGCCTGAAAATGTTATTTATAGAGATCACTCATTTTTACAGTGTACGCTAACAAAAGAGACTTTTCATTTATTCCCCTCAGTGCAACCACTCTGATACTGGTAAAATAATGCAGCTGGTGGCACAACCACCTTCCTCAGTTCCACAGGGCAACAAATTCTTACCAGATACCACTGCTGATTCCACATAGGGTCGTTGAAAAGGCTTTCAGCTGAGTCTCTCACGGCAGCACGCTTGGTTCGCTTTTTTTCATACTGCTGTTCTGCCCATGACACCTGCAATTATTTGTAAAATTACGATAAGTGAACCTCTTCAATTTGGGACTTTCTTAACCTGGAGTATAATAGCTTTCATCACACAGAGAGATTTTGGTGCCTAAAGCAAAATGAGCAGCATTCAGTACAGGGAAGAAGATTATTTAAACTGCAGTGCAGTGAGATTTAGGGGAGAGAACTTAGTGAAATCACAATACTGTAGAATCAATTCACAGAAAACCATTAAATACAAGTTAACAAGAAACTCCTGTGAGTGACACAAGGCAGGTTTTTGCATCAAATAAAACCATGTAGTAGGGCTAGAAGGTCATCTAAGCAATGGTGCTTACTGAAACAGGGAAAACCACAGCCTGCTTCTTTCCCCTACTTATCATTTATTCATTCTCTACTGGGAGTGAAAAGGCAAGAAGAAAGATTGTCTCTGGCTTTAGTCTAGCAATCATAATGATGCTGTTACTCACAGACCAGCTGGACCTCCAAGTCTCCTTCCTAGTGGCGTTTTGAAAAGTGGTCAATTAGCAAGCTGTGAATATTAGACTAACTTCATCACCAGCATAATTCCACTTAAGGCAACTGAAAGCCAAAATGCTTCAGTGTACTTTGATAAAGCTTCAAAAGAGTTGCACAGCCTTTGTGCACAGGCACAGCAATCTCTAAGTCACTAGGTTGTATTTTAAATGTGTACTGCCCTTGAATGCATTACTGAACCCAGCTCAGATGAAATCCTGATGATGATGCCTCTCTCTGTGCTGTGTGCTCTTTTTGGAAAGGGAATAAAACATTATTAGTTGGTCCTTGTACAATCACTCTGACGCAGATATGTTGGTCCTTTTCATCCCAAATTCCAAGCAGGCAAAGAAAACAGGTTCAGTAAGATTGCCAAGATCCTGTGACAAGCCTCTCATGGAGGGTGCCTTATATCTAATCTTTTACTTTCAAGCTCTGAATAGATTCTGTTCCTTTTATCTACTGTGATTGAGCAGCTTTATGATCCTGACATCTATCACCATATATGAGATAATAGTGACTCAGAAGTTATGATTAAGAAGTAGGATTTGATTAAAATGCAATTTTGTAATGAAAGCCTAATGAAAATTCACTACAAGAACATAAATCCCCTAAAACGGTATCTGCATTAGGCATGTTTACGATTCTCTTTGCTATATATTTAGTCCTAAACCCCCCCAAACCTTGGTCATAGAAGATGAATATACCCATGCAAGTGTGGGTATTTTAAGCTGCTCTATTGATATCTCAGGCCATACATACTTGTGCACACGTTGGAGTAATTACCTCTATCTCTCTTCCCTGCCCACAGCAAAGCTTGACCTCTTCACCACCCAACAGTAATTAGCAGTTGACAACTTCCACGCTTGTTATTTCTTTTCACGGGGAGCAAGTGCACTGAGGGGAAATGAGCTGAAACTCCCAGGCACATATGTCAGGCAAACAAGCAAAACGTTTGTCACTCAGCAGCTGGGTGAGGTTCCAACCATCCACCCCCAGCAAAAGCTGAAGTCCCCATGCCAAATCTCCAATCACTGATACATAAAGCAGTAAAAAAATTCTCAATTCAAATCTACTTGCAAGAAAGCAAATTTGGAAACTAGTGCAAATACTAGAAGAAGGTAGGTAACCAGATAATTATATCCCTTCAATGTATTCATAGCCTTTATCTGTTTTACAACAAACACTATAGGAAGCAGATAAATACTCAGATTAGAGCCAAGTCTTACCACAACTTTCACACTTAACATACCGTAAAATTCATGAAGGCGTTTTACAAACAAAAACAGGATTCCCTTTTTCTCTCTCTTTTTAAAGGTTGAATCTAAATCTTTTTAAGTAGGCTGCTGCTGAACAAGATCAGCTCCTCAGTGCAAAGGTCCCTGTGTAACTACACAACATTACATGATTGCTCTGTGTTTATACACTTACATAATGCATAATTACATCTCATTTATCCACTGAATTAATTTGCATACTGGATGGTAAATAAAATGGAAATTGGAGTAAATTTAGCAAATCACCTGCAGCACTTTGAATCTAAGAATGCAAGGATGCAATAATGTCTGGTAGCAATATGATACAATCACTTCCATTCTGCTACAGTTTTAGGAGGTGATGCATTGCAACACTCTCATTCTTCCCTGTGTAACAGATTCATTGGATGCAGCGAGCCCAAAAAAGGGAGAGACTGCACCCAAAACTCTTGTCCTGAACACTGTATTAAAATAGAAATACCTATGTGACTACATGGAACATGTCGTCATATAGGCATAATTGCTAATTTAGACTGAATCTGCAGGTTTAAACATCCCCAATTTGGGATTATTTCAACTTTAACTGTTAGACCAGTCCCTGCTTGCAAGGAAATAGATGAGATTGTACACTTTTGAAACAAAACAGGCAAAACAAACACCCTGTCTTGCCACACAGAATATTTCCTCCTAGTTGACATTTGCATCTAAAACCTCCAGATAGAAGATTACTCATTCTGCAGTGATTTGTCCTTATATGAGAATTTGCTGGTTTTGACAACTAGGTTACTTCATGGTTTGGACAGCTCATATTGTCACAGTGATTGTTGCAACAATGCTGATCTTAAAATCAAATGTTGTTGTTGTGACATTTCCCAGAAAATAGTTTGTAAGAGAGGCTGACAGCTTTCTGGTCTGCTCTTTAAATTTGTCATGCACCTCAGTTTTTCATTGTGGTTGCAAACAGAAATACTTCTCTCTGAAATAAAGCTGGACAAAGGAGGGGTCTGCTTCACCAGTGGGTTGTACCTTAGACCCCTCTCCAGTTTCCCTGCTCTGATTGCAGTAGCAGATCATTGTAACAAAAAGCTGCAAGTCTGGAATGTGTGATGGATCTTTTGAAAAGGGATTTTAGCTTGTTGTAGAAGCCAATCCAGCAGAACATCAGCCCTTTATCCCTGCTTCTTTTTTTTTTTACTTAATATTCAGTCACTTTAAATCAAACCTAATTCACATGGTAATTGCACAGACGTGGCCTAATTAAACTTAGTGCATCTATGGATTTTTACTTTGAATCCACCCCCTTGGTTCCCTGTTCACATTTTCTTCAGTGGCACATCAACATTTGAAATTCCGGTGCTGCACATCTTAAATCTTAATTTGGAAACCTCTTGTAAAATATGTGGTAAGGAAGGGTCAGATTCTGCCTGTGAATGACAGAATAGGTAAGTATCATTCAGCACAAGGATGGATGGCTGAATATATTAGACTTGCAAAATGAGAAAGGCCTGCCTGTGACCTCTTTACAAAGCTAGTGGTAAGGAGACAGAATTTAAAATAAAATTTTAAAAAAGAATAAATTTAACACTTACCCGCTCATCATCAGAAAGTCTCTTAGTGATATGAATTGCACTTCTTCGGGACCGTCTTGGGTGACTCTTATGCCTGAATAAATAGTGGTTTTTCAGTGATCCAATCTGTAAGACACAGGCGCGCTTTAATTATCAGGAAGCATTTCCCCACTGTGAGCAGGTACCAACAATCAAAACCTGAACGAGTTCACTCTGCCTTAAAGACAAAAGAGCAAGAAACCAGACTGTAGATATTTTAATCCAAACAAGGAAGCACTCTTCCAGTAACAAGTGCTTCTCTCAGCCTGCGTGCTGCTAGAAGAAGCCGGGGCAGTAATTTCATTTGGGCTACTCAAGCGCAGTCATTACAACTGCAGCACTCAAGTTACACAGCACTTGCGCTAATGACCACAGTACTCACGGACTCAGCTCGGCAAGGACAAGGTGGGCAGATTGCTCACCAGTTTTATCTGCTTTTCCTGTGTTTGAGCAGGACAGGTGTGAAAAGCTTTGCCTGGCTTCAGACACCTCACTGCGGGGCTGGGTAGTTCAGGCACCCGCTGTAGCAGCATTTTCACTCGCTCAGCAGCCAGCCGGCCACCGGGCAAGCCAGGAGCATCCCGCTGGCTTTGAATATCCCACTCTGCTAAGGACGGGCTCTTTGACAACTGTGCGGGCAAATGCAGTGGCTACAAGGGCAGCAGGACCAAACCCGCGCAGGTGGCATCACACGCAGGAGGGATCCGATTTCACATAGCTGGGATCACACCTACGGATTTGGGAGCGAGTTGAACACGGCTGTGCCCCAAAGCGGGGCTGGGCAGGCGGCCAGAGGGGGCTAGCAGCCCGCGGGCAGCACCGGGGACACGGAGGGGGACTGGCCGCGACCCCGACCACGGCGCCAGGCCGGGGACAGCAGGGTCCCAGAGCTGGGGGCGCCGTGCCCGGCGCAGGACTCTCGCCGGGAGGTTGAGGCGAAGCTGCTCCCTCACGGCGGTTACTCATCCCTGACAACGCTGACGTCACGGCATCCCAAAAAAGCGCCCGAGGGATGGCTGGAGAGAAGCCCCGCGATGGCGATGGAGCCGGCGGGGCGGAGGCGGAGCGGGGTCGTAGCCGACACTGCCCGCGCCCTCCTCCTCCTGCCCGAGCTGCCGGGGGAAAGCCGGGGCAGAGCCCTGCCCGGTGCCCGGGGCACTGCGGGTGCACGGCCGGTCTCCTCAGGAGGAGCGGGGTGCCCTGCCTGACTCTGCTCGCTCTCCTCAAGGAGAGCCAGCTGCCCTGCCCGGACCCCTCCAGGGAAAGCCGGACCTCCCGCCCGACCCTGCCCAGTCCAGCCAAAGAGAACGGGAGCGCCCTGCCCGCTCCCGTCAAGGAGAGCCGGAGGTCCCCGCCCGCTCCCCTGGGGAAGACCAGAGTCTCTCTGCTCCGTCCCCTCGGAGAGAGCCGTCCCTGGCCGGCCCCCAGGAGGCTGCGGTGGGAGACCGGGAGCTTTAAACTCCCCGGAGCCCCGCGGGCGGCAGCCGGGCACAAGTTGGAGGGAGCGGGGAGGGAATGATGCTCGCGGGATGGGAGAGGAGCCCCGTCGCTGGGCATCCTGCGGGTGTCCCCCGCCCGGCCGTACCTGCCCCACCAGGTCGTAGTCCAGCTCGTCCGCGATGGCTCTGGCAGCGTCGGGGCCAGCCGGGATCTCCGCTGCCCACTCGTTGAGGAAGAGCCGCCCGGCGCTGCCTCCTCGGGGCAGGGAGCAGGCTGCCAGGAGCACGGCCAGAGCCGCGCACGGGCCGGCCCAACGCCGCCCGGCCATGGCCGCGGGACGCGGGATGCTCGATGCGCGATGCGGGATGCGGGATGCGGCGCCGCGTTGCTACGCGATAGCGCGGAGCGGAGCCTTGCCTGCCTTGCCTTGCCTGCCGGCGCGGCTGCCCGAGGCACACAGACCCTCCGGAGCCGGAATGGAAATGAGTGTTTACACGTCAAAACGACGACAGCCATCCTGACGTCAAGTGTACCTGGCCCCCGAGCCGGGGGGGTGATTCCCGGGGGGGCGCGGAAGGGAGCGGGATGGAGGCGGGGGCGCGGGGGCGAAGCCCGGCGGGCCCCGGGGCACCGGGAGGGGGATGGAGGGGGCGGCAGCGCTCGGCGGGACGGGGATGCGGGCTTTGGTCCCCGAGGGTCGGTCCGTGCCGGTGCGCGATCGTTTCCATTATTGAAGGGCATCGGTGCGGCAGGAGCGCGGACCCAGCCCGCCCCTTGCACCCATCCCGTCGGGGGTGGGTTTTCTGCCCCCTCTCGCTTCGGTGCGAGGGCAGAGCGAGGTGAATTTAGGATTTTTTGTTCAATTGGGCTTCTCACCCGGGACCCACCGGGCGGCACAGCGCGATTACGGCGCGTTGTCCCCCGACACCTCCGGCACACCACAGACGTGCGGCACTAATGGGCACCCTGCCCACCCTGGAGATGGTGGGCAAATGTTTGTCCTCAAATACAGCTATTCATTTTGTACAATTTCTCATTTAAAAATAATTTCAATTCTTATTCTAATAATCACATGCAGGGGTCTGCACATTGTACTTTTTCAGCAATTCTTTCAATTTGTTAAACAGTTATTTACACATTTTCATTTTGCATCTGCATTTCCCCAGCCCCTTCAGCTTTATTTCACGTTCCCTCTACCTTTTCTTTGTCTTTTCACCTGCTAGAAAATGCTTCTAAAACTTTCCCGATGTTCTCTAAATGCCCTTTGCCTCTGAAACTGAACCATTTAGCATCTTCACTTTATGGTGCACTGTATTTCATGTCTTGATTCTTCCAACTTTTTAACTGTAAATTTTAGCAAGCTGGTTTTAGATCTGTGCTCCAAGACTGTGCTTCCTTCCATTTATTATGGAGTGACAGATATGCCTGCCTTGCTCTTCACTGGCTTCTAAAATGGGAAAATAAACAAAACATAAATATGAAACAATGAGGGGAGGAAAACATTTTAAAAGATCATTGCTTCAGTGTCTGACATCTCATTCCCAGGCACCACCATGGGAGTGGATATGGTTCTGGGCATCTCCCATGGACCCACAGGGACCAGGGGCTGCAATCACTGCCACTGCTCTGTCAGCTGTCAGAGTAGGAGCCTCAAAGAACAGGAATATGAACGGATCCACGAGAGGGGGAAAGGGCGAGTGTGTAGTACGTGTACTAGAAATGCCAAGAGAATATCAATAAATATTGATATAGAGTAGAACACTGATAAAATGGCACTGGAACACCATCCTCTTGCTCACCCACATTTGCTTTCTGCAACATAGTGCAACAGCAGGTCAAGGTTCACCAAAGCCGAGGCAGCAACCAGGGCACGTGGTTCCTGTTCATTTTAATTTATTTTATTCTCTGCATGGTTTTCTCAGTGCTCACTGCCAAAAATACAATTTATTCACTTTCCTGGACAGATGCCTTAAAGATCCCTCTGTTCCTTTTTTAGAGCTGTTTCTGAGGCTTTATTTAAATGTGGCCACCTCACCAAGCAGTTTCTGATTCCATGTGGGTTTTTCCTGTGTGAGTGTTACCTCCAGTGGTAACCCAAACTGCTTTTTTACCTCTCATTTCTCATCACTGACAGTGCAAACTGGCATGGTTTTTTTGCTGTATTTTGTGTTAAGGAGCTCTGCAGAAATGTTGTCTCCAAACAGAAATTAAATCAGAGTTGTATGTACATATAATAGCAATTTATATCCTCAAATCTTTAAGTAGTAGTCAGAACATCTAGATCCACAGGAGTGTTTTGAAAGTCCAGGCACCCTTTTCTAAATGATAAATACATTCACATGTGTTTGGTTTTTTAAGAAATCCTTCCATGCAGGATGATGGACTGTGTACAGAGTTCTGAATTGTGCTGGAGAATGAGTCTGTGCCACATGGACTTGGTTATGTCATCCATTCAGGAAAGATGCTGTCCAATGCACTAAATTCCCATCTAATAATAGCACAATAAATAGGAACAGCTTGCTCAGCAGCATCAGGTGGAGTCAAAGATAATTGTTTTATGCTTCATAAACAATTTAGGCTTGTTGTTTACCAGTGAAATATTTATTTAGACCCTACTGCACCCAGTGTATTATATCTGAGTGTAAGATCTGAAGCAAGGCTGGTTATGAAAATATTATTTCTTCTTTATAACTTCAGTTCAACATGGAATTCAAGGTAGACCTGCTTCCAGGGGGTCCACATCCCAATACAAGCCTGCTGCAGAGGGTTTTTTTTTCAGTGAGAATAGTTACATTCCCCAAGCAGAAATATACCCTTGTAGACCTAGTGGAAAATATTCCTTTGCACATAGGTAAGATATTCACGAATACAGCATGTAACACTGAGGATGAAATCCTAAGTTACAAGGGCCAGGAGTTTACCTGAGTGGGTTTTTCACCCTTATTGTCAAAAGGCATGCAAATATTTGAGGCTGTAGCTGTGCTTTTGTACCCACATTTCTGATCCTCCAAAGACCGTCCATGAAAAGGGGAGACAGGCTGGTTTTGAAAAGCCAGGTACTCACACACAGCAGCCCGTTTCCTTGCTTGTTAGCAGACATAACTTATTTAAACTTGGTAATCCTTATTCAAAGTTCAAGGCTATAATCTGGAGCCCCGCTCTCTGCTGGCTGCCGTGGCACCTCTCCAGACATCTGTTCCTGGTGTGGGGAGCATCACTCTCTGCAGCTGGTGCCCCGTGGCTTCACCATGTCCACACTGATGTCCAACAAACCCATCCCTTCAGTCAGAACTGTGCAGTGGGGAAGGCTGGAGGAGTTCAGGAGCTTCAGCACCTCTGACCAGTGGCCAGAGCTCTGTGACTTTTATCTCTTACAGAAGTGGAAAGCACAGGCATGAAACCCTGCAAGCTGTGAATTGAGAAAGCTGTCACAGAAATGAAAGTACCCCAGGAATGGATAAAGTGAGAAAGATGCATTTCTTCTTCTTCTGACACATTTCTTCTTCTTCTTTGTGCATCTTGTAGAAGGGGAGCAACTCTCTTCTTGCTGAGGCAATAAAGGAAAGAGCAGAGATAAACAGGAGCACATAAGGAAAACCAAAGGCAGGTAAAAGCACTGTGACCGTGTTCACAAGGCTCTCAGGTTGAGGGAAGAGACGAGGATCTGACTCCATGTTCCAGAAGGCTTGATTTATTATTTTGTGATATATATTACATTAAAACTATACTAAAAGAATAGAAGAAAGGATTTCATCAGAAGGCTAGCTAAGAATAGAAAAAGAAGGAATGATAACAAAAATTTGTGGCTCAGACTCTCTCTCCGAGCCAGCTGACTGTGATTGGCCATTAATTAGAAACAACCACATGAGACCAATCACAGATGCACCTGTTGCATTCCACATCAGCAGATAATCATTGTTTACATTTTTTTCCTGAGGCCTCTTAGCTTCTCAGGAGGAAAAATCCTAAGGAAAGGATTTTTCATAAAAGATGTGTGTGACAAAGCACCATGTTTATCTGCAGAAAACTCAAAGGAGTTCAGGAGGATGCTGCTGTTTTATCATCTTGTTTTGTTGCAAGCATATTTTGGATGAAGAAAGGTATTATGTAATGACATTTTCCTTTAGATCAGTGACAATGTAAAAGCCAGACAGGGGATTCATCTCTGATGTCATATCTTGATCAGCCCATTTGATTTTGTAAGATCAAGCGAAGAATATTTTTTCTACCCACAGAGCTTGCTTTCAATATGTATGCTGAATTTGGGTTAAAATACTGGTAGTTCTTGATGGGTAAGCATAAACCCACTCTATGAAAAACCAAAGAGGTGTGTTTAGGGAGCAAAAGGAGCATATTCTGAATGTTGCTGAGTCCCTGCACACACTGCTGGGTTGACAGAGAGAGATAAAACCAAGTCTTGGCTCTGGGAATCTTCTACCACACAGAGAAGTGAAGCAGAGACTTTGCCTGTCCACTGCAAGCCTTGCTGTGACAGGAAGAGTGATGCAGAAACAGAGATACATGCTGGGAGGGACAGATCACAGCACAGGATTTACATTCAGCCCAGTCCTGGACTAAGGATTTTGGCTGCTGGGCATCACCAGCCTTCACCTCTTAAGGGTGGCCCTCCAGCTGTTCAGCCACTCTTCTTCTTTTATTTCTCCTGCAAGTGCATTCACCCAGGAGAAAAAAAAAACTTGTCGAAAATCTGTTATATAAAGGCACCATTGACATTTTTGCCTGTGCCTCGTTCCAAAATCTTCCTGTTTTTAACACCGCAAGGCCAGTAGGTCTTACACAGCTGTTGGGAGCTAAATGTTTTGGTTTTTTTTTAACACAAAACTTCAGCCTGTGAGGTAAAAAAACAACCAGGAGTTGATATTATTTTACTGTTTCTATTTGGAGGATTTTAACACCACTCAAATGTCCAATTTGAGGATGTTAACACCACTCAAATGGGAATTTGTGTTATATGTGGCTTTAATTTGCAAAGTCAGAGCACCACTTTTTAAAACAAGAGTAGCTGGAAATGCAGTTTGATGCCTGAAGTGCTTGTGGTGGCTGCTGCAGTTTAATTAGTTAAATACTAAAAAGGGCTGTGCTGCTTGTATTTAATTTGGCTGTGGACCGAAGAACACTCTTGAAACCCACTCTTTTACAGTAACACTATTTCTTTTTCTGCAGGAGCCAGCACTACAAAGCAATTGGAGGACGGCGTAAAAGAGGCCATATGTGCAGGCAATCACAGAGGATAAGGGGGAACACCTGTTTTTCCATCAATTACAGCCTGTGAGCTCGCGGGGCATATTTATTCTGGGGGCATTACATTTGCTTGGGTAATAGCCCATGACACATTTCCAGTTTTACAGCAGACAAGCCCCGGGAAGGAGCTAATCATGTCTGTACAAATGAAACACAAACATGCCCTCCTGGCCATACACGTGGTTGAACAGGGGCCCTAATGACACCAGGAGCCACCCGGGGCCAGCAGGAAGCAGTTGGGGAACAACCACACGTTTGTGGCCACCTGGATGGGTCTGTTTGCTCTGCAAAGCCAACCTGAGCAAAAAAAGCCCTGGGAAAAGGCATGGATGGGGCTGTAGGAGAGGTCGGTGCCCTCAGGGAAATGGTAGTAATCTATTTGGTAAGGACAAAGTCCAACTCAAGTGTTTTACTGATGGCAATAGAAAGAGATATTATTGGGGAATTTTTTTGAAAATCCTGATAGAAGAAGTGAACAAAGAAAGGAAATATTTTAAGAAAAAAATTGTTGTTTTTTTTTTAAATTTTATTTTTATTTTCATTTATTTATTTTCTTTTAATTTTTATTTTAATTTTTATTTTTAAGGAAATATTTTAAGGAAATATTTTATCACCTGTATCTGCAAACCTGACGTTTTAAATTTCTTCATACCTGTGTTACATTTGTAATAATATTTTATTTATGGTAATGATTTTATTCTACTAGCCTGCAAGCTCTTCAATAAATCCCTGTAGAAGGATGAATATATTCACAAATCTGTTGTTGATTTAATAACAGTGTAATTAATATTTAGCCTTGCTGAAAACATTTCTGAGAATTCAAAATTACTGTTTTAGTTACATGTTTATTTTTTAAGGGGGTGATTTTGTATGAGTATTTTTAGAAGACTAAGTACATTGATTAATTATTTTAAATGGCTCTTATGCTGTGTTCTTCCTCCTCATGTTCCATTTCAAGTAGGATGAAATAGAAAGGACCGGAAAGAACAAAGAGCATGAATACATGAGAGAAGAGCAAAAATACATGGAAAAACAGATTAAACCCCATTCAGAGCTATATAAAAACCTACATTTAAAAAATATCTTGTCCTTTTCTCTATTTTTTTACAGTAATAAGTGGGTAAAACAAAATATTATTTTAGGTTAAAATTTCATGAAAGCTTTCTTGTTGAGGAAAGCTTTCTTGTTTTCTTTCAGGAAAGCTAGTCTTGCTGAAGAAAAATGGGAGAAATTAAATTGCCTGTGCTTCTTATCAAAGCCAGTACTGTGTCTATAATTTACAAAGACAAGAGAAAAGAATCACAGAAGAGGATGACCAACGTTGGAAAAGACCCTTAAGTCCAGCCCAGCACTGCCAGGCCCACCACTTATCTACATCCCTAAACTTGCTTAAAATTGGTCTAGTTTCATCATAGAGCATAAAATTCCTCTCCTCATCATTCCACTGCCTAAAGGACTTAACTTTGGCTTGTATTATGCCAATGAGGAGTAAATCTAAGCATCCTTATACTGAAATTAAAACATGTTGGTTTGGACAATACAGCATCAGGCTGATAAGCCAGGCCTGGCAGATAAGCCAGGCCTGTGCCTGGGTTTTGACGCTCCTTGGGGCAGTATCTCAAAAGTCTGTGCTACACAACCTGCCCTGCTGGGTGACACTTGGCCACACATCATGATTTTGAGTGTTTTTTGATGCTTTTGGATGCTTCCAAGGGCTGCCTGTTTACCTTTAGCTAATAACTCACGTGCTACTTTCCCTCAAATTATTACAATCTGGCTTCAAAGGTGCAAGAGTTTGGGCTACTGAGGTACCAGCAGCAGTTGGAAAAGATTTCTTTAAATATTCTTTGAGTCTAGGTTTAGCTGTGATAAAGCAATACTATTTCCAAGTAAATCACTAGGCCCCATCCAAAACTGATAAACACACAAAACCAGTTCTTCTGTTTGTGTGTCATGCTTGTGATTGGAGGCATTTTTACCAGTGCTGTGGCAGCCAAAGCAAGCACCATTTTTAAGGGTAGGGCGTGCATTTTAGAAAATGCTTCAAAGATGCAGCAGCAAACTCAGAGGTTTTCCACAGTGCAGGGTCATGCATCCCTCCATCCAACTCTGACCCATGGAAGGTTCATCCAGGACCTCCAGGTTCCACTGTCTCCTCAACAGAGACTTTTCCTGGACCCAGAAAGGAATGCCAAGTTTGTTTCTCTTATATCATGGACACACCCATCCCATTAAATGTGCCTGGCTCTTGCTGTGCTAGGCCCTGCATCTGTTCTATTACTGAATTCCCCAGGGGATCTCCTAGAGGAGTTTTCAAAAACCTTCTGCATTACAGGAAATATAAGCTCAAAATAACAAAAAAACCCAAGGTGTCACCCTAAATTAAAAGTGTATTAAGTGCTGATGATGCAAAGTTGTTAAACGCCTTCATATGTGTGGTGGGATGGCAAGAACGGCCTGCCAGGCCTCCACCCTGCTGCTCTCTCCCTCATCCTTCCCCAAAGGGTGGTGGGAAAGAAATAAGCAACAGCAGCAGCTCCTGGGTTGAGATAAGGACAGGGAGATCTCTACTTGCCAATTACTGTTGCAGGCTAAACAGATACGACTTGGGGGAAATTAATTTCATTTACCTAATTCAATTTAATTGACAATAATTTATTACTGCTTGAAAATAAGGGTAGGATGGTGAGAAGCAGAGATAAGAAGGAAAAACTGCTCTTCCCACTTCGTTGGCTGGAATACATGATCCTGTGACTAAGTGTCCTGTGCCACAGCAAATGGAGCTGCCCTGATGGGCCCTGCTGACATCAGGGAGACTTCTGAAACCAAGAGGTCTTCTGAGAAGTCTCCTCACCACTCTGTTGGGACTTGGCTGTGAACAAAACTTGGGCTGGAAACAGCCAGAAGAATGGAATAATTGTGGGGAATATTTTATTGCTGCAGTGGGGCCCAGCACTGGAATTTTATCATGTTTGTAAATTTCTCACTTTTGTTGTTGTTGTGATGGCATTACTTTTGTTCTGGTGTAGGGAATATTTTGGTGTGAGGAATATTTTGGTGTGGGGAGAGGTGCCAGTGCAGGGGCTCATTCTCAGCCAGAAGCTCATGGAGAGGACCCTGGCATGGGCTTATGTGAGGGCCTGCAGCCCAGGGAAGGGGCCTGTGCTGGAGCAGAAAGAAAGTGTGAGGAGAAAGAAGTGTCAGAGGGAATGTTATGAGCTGAAGACAGTCCTCATTCCTCATTGCCTCACATTGCCCGGGTGGGAGGAGGTAGAATCAGAATTTAAGGGCTGAAGGGGTGAAGGGGAAGGCTTTTTTAGCTTCTATCTGTCTGGGATGGAGGTCACTTTCCTCAGAGCACTGTGTGTGTGATGCATTGCTGTGAGCTGTGCTGCTCACCCCACACTGAGGTCTCCTCTCTCTTTCCTTCACCCTGTCCCAAAGCAAGCACTCTGGGAGTGGGATGGAAGTTGAGAGGGGACATGGAGATATTCAAGCTGACCTTGGGGCTATCCCATGCCATGAGATGTCAGGTTCAGCATAAAAGCTCAAGGAAAGGAGGAAGATGGGATGTTGGTGATTATGGCATTTGTCTTTGCAAGTGGCCATTAACCAAGCTGAGGCTCTGCCTCTCAGGAAGCAGCTGGACATCTGCCTGCCAGTGGGATTACTGAATGAATCTTTTATTTTGCTTTGCTTACATGGGCAGCTTTTGTGTTGCTTAATAAACTCCATTATCTCAACCCATGACTCTCTTTGCTTCCCTTTGAATCTTTTCCTCCCCAGCAAAAGGGAATGAATTAAAGGCAGGGTGGATGCTTGGATGCTGGCTGGGGTCAGCCCACTGCAACGTGTCATCAGCATCTATAAATTATCACAGAGGTAATGTGCTGTTGAGATTTGGGTTTTATAACATTTCCAATGAAAGGCAGGGGAGCCAAGAGGAGACATGAGACCCTTTCCCCACCTGTGGTGTCTCAGCATCCTGTGCTGCCACATGGAAAGGATTAAATCCCCCACAAGCAAAGCAGAACCCAGGAGCTGTCCAAGAAGCAGTGAACAGTGTTGGTGGGGTACAAAAAATACTTTAGCACCATTGCTAAAGCATGGTGCTGCATGCTTTAGCAAGAAAACTATCCCTAGACACATGTATTGTCATTTCTGAATTTACTGTGTAATCTGAACCCATCTCTTTGGGTTTGTTTGAGTTTTTTTTTAATGTTACATTTCACAAGTGTCTGCTAGTTATCTGAAGAAATATTTCCTTTATCACCTACAAAAGCAGCAGCTTCATGTGACACTGGATGTTTTAATCTCATCCTGTATTGGAGGAAAGCCCCAAAAGAAGAAGTAGTGTTTATGTCTTAAAGAGCATTCCCCAAGTCACCTTTCTTATGCCAAACAATCACAGAAATGTGTTCCTCTTGCATAGGAAAGATATGCTGGGATTTCACCACCTGCCACTGCTGGGTCCAGGGAGGAGAAATCTGCCACCCTTTCCTCTAGGAAAAGACAATTCAGGCAGAGCACAGAGCCACAGGATTGAGGAGGACCTTGCAGGACAAACAAAGCTGACCATGTAAGCAGAGAAAATTCAGCTCCCAACAAGCTAAAATTAATTCCAGTGACAGCTGAAAGCATTAAGCATCTTCCAAGATGATGGTGTCTAGCCACAGGCAAAAATGTCCTTTCTGGGGAATACAGTCACTCGAGTATCATCAGAAAAGAGATGTAAAAGGTTAGCAAAATCAAAGCACACGCATTTGAAACTTCAGTCATCTCACACAAATGTTTCAGTAGTCCTGCAAAAGCCAACAGATTGGGTGCAGAACAGAAGGTATCCCACCATAATATTGCTGGGGAGTTGAATGGAGCTACATAAATAGAAATACTTGGGGTTTCTTGGAATTTTACAGAACGTTTAACAGGCCCCATTCTCTTTAATAAGGTATTATGGACAGCCTGCTTTTATCTGAGCTGCTTTCTATCAACCCATTTCCTTTGTCTTCAGTTGTCCCTGATGTGTTTAAACAGATGTCACATAAAGCTGTATTTAGTCACATTAAAATCAAAGCCTTTGTTTAGATGCAAGCAAGCACTCCCAGTTAGCTCCCCATATATCAGATACTTCAGGTTTGTATTTTATTGTTCAAATCTACCAAGGTAAAACAGTTCCATCCAAGATTAATACCAGCAATATTTCCAGAAAAGGTTATCCTGAATCATATTGTTGGGTGTTTTTGTGTTTTTATATAACCCACATGAGATCCTGTTGCTAAGCAGAAAGCAAAATCAATATAGAAGGCAAGCCATACCAGCTCCTCTTTGAATTGCTGTAGACATTTCACTTTCTTGCAACTGCTTCTCTTTTAATGGTTTTCTCCCAGAAAAATCTGGCTTGACTTTCTGACTAGTATTTTATAGTTCACCATATCCTAGAATATATCACATAAGACATCGTGCTATTTGGCTCAAATGTACCACTTTGATGAAGCTGCTAAGACGGCCTTCATTAGTAAATGACCTTCTCTAACTAAGGAGTGAAATGGGATAAATTTTAATTAGAGACTCCTTCAGCTACTCTGCCAGTATCTTTATGTCTCTTTCTCCTCCATCCAAATGACAGCAACTTTTGCTGAAATTATGCATTGCAGAAAACTCCTTATTTTCAGTGACAAGAACCACTTAAAAACTTGCCTTCCATGTCAAGTAAATTAAAAGTTTATTTTATTTGTCTAACAGGATACAGTCATTGAACAATCTATCTCCTGTGTCACAGCTGCCAGGAAGGGTCATGCAGGTGAGGGGAGCTCTTCATTTGTCACTCATCCTTTCTCCTTCTCATGGGTCTGACAGAAGTACTGATCCTGTTCAAGATGTTGTAGTTATAGAGAATGTATGTATGTTATATCCCAGTAATTTTAGCCATGCTTCCTTTTCCAATCATAGAATCATTTGGATTGGAGAACTCTCTAAGATCATCAAGTTCAACATCAACGCAGCACTGCAAAGCCCATGGCAGAATCATTTCCCTTAGTCCCACGTCTACATGTCTTTTAAATCCTCCCAGCAATGGGGACCCCATCACTGCCCTGGGAAGCCTATTCCAACCTCTTTGGTGAAGAAATTTCCAAATGTATTCAAAATTAAATCCTCCCTAGCAAAATCTGAGGCCATTTTCTCTTGTCCTATTGCTTCCAGATATTTATTCTGGACTAAGATAATTGTTTTGGTGAACTATGTAATGTTTGCTTTTGATATGAGAGTGTTGCTGGTCGTGAAACTCACCTTGTCTATGTGTTCAGTACTGCAGTCACCTTCATACTTCATGAGTCATCTAGTGGAAACATCTTCCTCCATCTTGATCCTTGCCTGAGGAGATGGGCATTGACAAACCCTTTAGGAAAATGACACAAGCCCTCAGACTCTGGAGGCTACTCCTGCCAAGTGTGAGGGAAAGAAATCCTGAGCTCTGGTTGTACTGAACCCCCCTTGAACTGTGTCATCAGTCTCTGCAGTGTGCAGATTCTCTGCCCCAGTGTCCAAAATTGGTCTCCAGGCCTCATTTTCTGTCTCTCCAGCAGGCTGGCAGAAGGGCAGGACCTCCCTCTGGCAATTTGGCTGCTGCCTGTGCACGGTTCCATGGCAGGAACTCAAAGCATTCCCCCAGTGCTCCCCAAGAAGTTCTGTTGGGACGGTGAGCCCCTCCTGCTCATGGCCATGGACCAGGGAACTCTGGCAGCCCTGTCTGAGCCTCGTGGTGCTGCATCTCTGCCCCTGCTCTCTTCTCTGCGCTCTGAGCTGGGCACATGTCTGAAATGAACAGCCTAAACTGATGCCAGCACAGCCCACTCCACTGTCCAGCATGGGTGTCCTGGTTGAGGGCAAATTTGGGAGAGAACCCCCGAAGGGGTTCCTCTGGAAAGCAGATTCAATTGGCCCCTCTCACAACCAGTTTGGGAAAAAATACCTCCTTGGAGAAGAGTGGAAAAAACTGTTTATTAAGCAATAAAACCTAAACAATATTAAACAATAAAACGTCTAGCTGCTCCAAAAGAGATACAAACTCAGAAAGTCTCCTCCATGGGCTGTGGCTCAGCTCACTCAGTCTCCTGTCAGTCCCAGGGGTGCTGGAAATGCTGCGGCCCAGGCCCAGCTTGGTGGGTCACAGGTGTGAGCTGCCAGTGCTCTTCTGGTGTTCAGTCTGGAGAAGGTCTAAACAGGTCCAAAGAAAATGGAAAAAAACCCCACAGTCCAGGGAACTTCTTTGCCTCAGCTAGCTAAAATTAACTAAAAGCAAAGGAGAACTTTGTCCTGCTGTCTGTCCATCTGCAGACATCACAGTCCAGGAGCAGGAATGTGGAGGAGTGAGTGCAGTTTCTGAAAAGAAGCTCCGTGCTTCTTCTCCCCCCACCTTCACTCTCGGCACACGTCTTAAAGGTGCAAAACTTATTATTCAGCAAAACCAGAGCAAGACAACTGGGGATAAAAGCATCATATAGTCAACCTAGGACAATGGGCATGACCAGAATGGTCAGTGACATCCCAAGTGACACATGGGCTGGTGCCTGAGTGGTCACACACTCATCTTCAGCCACAAGAAGGAGGAGACTGGACAGAGAAATGTTGCTGACTGCCTGTCCAGGCTCTGAGCTATTAGGACACTCATGGTATCACACTGCACATGCACTCCAAGGCGTTGTGAAGCTCTGGACAAACCCAATCAGACAAAGACCCTTGGTTCACCCTCTCCCTTCTGATGGTAGGACTAACAGCCATGCTGTTAAATATCTTTTGTGCTGCAAAAATCAACTGCTTTACTTCTTTAAGCTGGAAATTCCTCCCAGCACTTCTGAAAAAAAAAAAAAGCCAAACCCAACAACCAAACCAAAAATATTCCATCCTGAATACCCAGAACAGAAATAAATGTCTCGTGATTGAGCAGATATAGCACAGCATTTGCCAGATTAAAAGGATGATTAATTCATACACTTTATACTTACAAGTTATTTTGGAAAGAGCGTGAGCAATATATGCCTGGAAATTCCCAATTAGATTCAAGAGCATGTTGGAGTGAGCAAGCCCACGCCCACAGGAGCAGATGTTTGTTTGCACTATCAGAGTGTCATGTATCACCTACACAACTGATTTCAGAGATGAGAGGGGTGGTTAAAGGGCTCTGCAGTATTCAAAGTGACCGTGGAATTCATTTGAACATTACACTTCTCAGAATAAACAGTTCTTGAAGAAAATTTCAGAATAAAATGCCAATGAGAGAGAGAGAGAGAGAGAGAGAGAGAGAGAGAGAGAGAGAGAGGAAAATTCTCACCCTGTTTCCTGAGTGAAAGCTTTTGTGCTGATATTTTTCTTGGAGCTAAAAAAAATGGTTGGGAGGGAGGGAGTGTAGGGGAAAATGGAGGAAAAAGAAATATTGAACATGGTGTCAGCCACCTGATGGTTTTCTAATGACTTCTGTGGACTTTAGTAGGTTTAGGAGATTGTCTCTGATGCAATTCTCTGGCTTTGATGGTATCCAGCTCCCCTTCTGGATTTTGGGGCCCTTGTGCATCTGCTCCTCTGTCCATGTGCTACTTTTCTCTTGCCTTGCCTTGCCTTCCCTCCTTCAACTGACAAAGGTTAAGAGGTGCTGTGTCAGCATCTTGGTGGTTTTTTTCAGGTTGCTTCTGTGAACAAAAACCCATCTGGGTTGGCAGAGCAATAAATGTTCCAGGCAGGCAGGCAGGCATCTCATTTATCTGCTCCATGCCCAACAGGTTCTTGTGTGCCATGCCATGGTGTCCATCTCTCTGGGCGCACATCCAGGGCAGTGATGGTCCTTGGAAAGCTGGGAGAGGCTGCCAGTCCTCCTTCCTGCCTCTTCTACTGGCTTGTGCAAACAATGGAAGAGGACTAAGCACAAGCACAGAGCTGCTAAGCAGAATTTTCTCACTGGTTCAAGGTAACAAAACTGCCAAATCTATTCACACATGAGGTTTCACCAGCATTGCTAGGACCACTGTGCCAGCTTTTAGTTTGGAAAGAAAGCCAAAAATCATAGATCTCTTTCAACTGAATAAACAATGACATATGTTCTGGTTTTACAAATGCTAAGAATATCTTGAGGAGAAATCCCAATGTTTTTTTAATACATACTCTGACACTGTCCCATAATTCCTTTTGGGAGAATGGCAAGCAAAGAGATAAAGCACTAAGACAGCATGATTCATCAGCTTACTCTTTACAGGGAACAGAATTGTTATTTCTCTTTGGTTGAGAGGGAAACTGGAGGGACAGGGAGATACCATGACTTTTCAAGGACCATGCAGCCAGACAGATGAAATCTCAGCACTCAGGGGACAAGCCAGTGCTTTATCCAGGCACTGAGCTAACTTAAAAAATCAGTTTCATCCCTCATATCCATTAGAAGCCAGTTTTCAAGCACTGAAATATCTTAGTTAGCTCCTAATTTTTCCACTGGAGCAAGTTGGTTTTGCCCCCCTGAAGGGAGCAGAAGGTGGATGTTTACTGACAAACAACAATCACCACTGTGCAGAGCTTTGAAATCCCAGGCTCTACTCATCATTTTGATGATACCATCAAGAGTCAACCAACACATCAGCAATATATTCAATATTGGTTTAAAAAAAAGCCAGACATCCACCAACACAGCAGCAATATATTCAATATTGGTTTAAAAAAAAGCCCCAGCAAACAGCAAACTGTTGGTGTCTATTGAAATCTATTTTCTAGGATTTTCTTCAAAATCCTCTTCAAACTATGCTGAGGGCAGAGGTAAAATAATGCAGATATGTCAAGTCCCATCTCTGATCATGTTGGCATAATTTTGGTGAAAATGTGACCTTAAATTTGAATTCCCCCTCCAAAATCATAAAACCACGGAATTAAAGAAGCATTGAAACATTGAATCATAGAATAACGGAGTCATAAAATCATAGAATCATGGAATGGTTTGTGTTGGAAGGGACCTTAAAGTCCATCCAGTTCCATCCACTCTGTCTGCCACGGGCAGGGACATCTTTCCCTAGACCAGGTTGGTCAGAGCCCTGTCCAGCCTGGCCTGCAGCATTCCCAGAGATGGAGAATGCACAGCTCTTCTGGAAACCTGTGCCAGTGCCTCACCACCATTACAGTGAAGAATTTCCTCAAATGTTTATTCCTCTTAAACCAAGTTTTTATCTAAAACCAGGGAAATCCATTGCTGTGTTGCTTTGACATCAGCCCTGCCTGGTTTTGCCTAGCGTGGCTCCAGGGGCTGCCCACATGTGTGGGTTCATGGCCTGAGAAGAGCACAGAGACCCTTGGAACACAGGAGCAAGGGTGCCAGCAGGTTTTTGGGGGTGTGTGGCCCCTCACCTGCCCCACAATGCCCCCAGGTCTGCTGCTGGTTGCAGCAAAGGGCCAGGGCAGCACAGGGACAGAGGTCTCTGCTCAAGGCATTTGGGGCTCTCTGAACCCATTTTTATCTGATGCACTCCTGTGACATAAAGAAGTGCTTGATCCTGATCTTTTCTTTTTTCATTTTTAAGGATCCATTGTGCTCTGTCAGGGAAATGCTGGTTCTGCCCTGTTTTTCTCTTCCCTTTGATCTGAAATAGATGAGAATCAAGACTACCTCTGGCTCCTTTTCTGCTGTGCTAATAAGGTAGCTGCAGCACAAGGCACAAGCAGGCAGGAAGAATTTAAAAAAAAAAAAAGAAAAAGAGAAAAAAAATTACATGAGAAAAAGCAAAAGCCCTAAAGGCAAGTTTTTCATGTCAAAACACTTGTTGGCTGCTTATTTGGAGTGCTTGGATTTAAACAATATACAAAAGGCAGTGGCCCGAATCCTCCCAGTTGGAGCCTTGGGGAGACGGGGGGAAGTGCCACAGCTGCTGCTGCTGCTCTGTGCCACTGAGCAGGCCACAAGATGCTCTTGTTTCAATTTATTTTTAGATATGGAAACCTCTGCTTCTCTCTGGTACTCAGCATTGCTGCTCCAGGAGGGCTGTCAGAAGAAATTCAGTTTCTGAGCTCCCTTTTGCTGTGACCTTATCATCTACAGCTCTGAGGTCTGCTCAACATTTCCAGCAAAACCTTATTCTCCAGACTGTCTTTATGGTTTTTTTTAAGCACTGACACCACTTGTAAAATTTCAGAAAAATAAAATAATTAGTGCTGCTTGTAAGTAACTTTTAGGGAAAAGTCAGCTGCTCTGCATTCAGCATATGCTCAAGCAGTGTTCTTGAAATGACTGAAATTTTATCTCCAGCTTCCTGTGGATGAACAGGTCACATCTAAACTGTGTCATAACTGAAGTGGCACCTGAAAATTATAGGTATCAGAAACCTGCAGACTGTGTTAAATATGGAAGACTAAAAAGAGCACTGAAGAAAATAGAGAAGGTGAAGAGAGATTTGTGGTAAGCACATCGTGGTAGTGGAGGATACCTTCTGTCACTTCTTCAGGGAGGTGTGTTTACCACGAATTTTAGTGTTAGCTCTGATCTCACTTGTCATCTGCCACTGCTGAATAGTTTGCAGTTGTCCTCCTTGCCCTGTTTCAAGGGGTAAACAGCATTTCTGAGCCCTTCTGACTTCAGAGCTGACTGATGGCTTTTTGAAAGGAAAAGTGTGAATGAAGGAATAAGCCAGTAGCGGTCACTTTCCATAGGACATGGGGTCACTGCCAACATCTCCACTGCCCCATGGGCACTGCTGGCCTGGCAGACCATTAACTTCCCCTGATGGATTCATAAATATTATCTCATTCTTCTCAAACATTGCAGTAGCCCCATGCTCCTCCATGCATGCTTAAAAATTATAGAAGTAATTAAAAATAATGTTCCCAACATGAAGGTAAGAGCAAAGTAACCAAGCTAAGCCATCAGATTAATAACAGTAATTTATTTTCCAATGAGCCCTGATTCCTTTGAAATCAGTTGCAAGCTTGAAGGAAGATATTTCTTTCTGTCTACTGAGTCTCCTGCCTAATTGCTGCAGCTAACCCATTTCAGGCAGGCTACCTTTCCCCTGCTTGCTCCCCTTGAGAGAAGCAACAGCTTGTTCTTATGAAGAAGCATTTCTCTTGATCTCTGTAGTGCCTCTCATCCTAATTGCAGCTATCTCATTTAAAACGTCTCCTTATCTTACCAATTAGAAATCAGCCCCAGGGTTTGATTCCCGTCCTCTCAGCTCCCCAGCAGGGAGCTGCAGGCTTGCAATCAAGCTTGAGCCTTGTTCCCTGTCTCCTGAGCTGACAGGCTGGTTCAGAGGGACTGATGAAGGCAGGAGATATTATTTGTGTAAGGTCCCTATCAGCAAGCCCAAGACACAACCTGCAGATACCCACCTGCCAGCACTACAGCTGACAGGCTGTGCCATAATAGCTGCTCACTGTTACAGTGCTCTCCAATTAAAAAAAAAAAAAGAAGAAAAAGGCAAGAAAAAAAAATAAAATAAAAGGGAAGCTTTCTGCATAGTAAACACCCTACACTTGTCAGCACGATGCACAGATGTGTTTCCAGTTGTTCCCCAGGGACAGGGAGCAGAAGTGCTGCCACATATGGCCATGGGAGCAGAACCTTTCTGAAGTCACTGATGGTGGCTAACAGTGCTGGGCATGGGCGCTGCCTTCCAGGGACTGGAAAAAGCTTGGATGTCCTGCCTCCAAGCGCTGGGAGCACAGGGCATGCTTCCTCCAGTCTTCTTAAGAGACTACCCTTCCATTTTAGTCCAGACCTGCCTTCTTTCTTCATCCCATATTTCCCCTTGGAGTCTGACTCAACAGACCAGTTGTGCCACTGCAAGTCTGGATAATTTCTTTTCCTAAAATAAAAAAGCAACAAAAAAAACTAACCCAGATCTATTTATTTGAAACATACACGCAAGTGCAGGATTTACATATAACCCCTTCTGATTGCCAAGAAAGAGAAAAAAAAAAAGCCCCCAACATTTAAAATCACTCTTTTTCACTGATGGGAGAGCAGTGCTTAGTATTCAGGGCACCACATCTGAATACATTGAGTAAATTATATGTGCCAAACTATTCACGCTTCGCCTGACTACAAGATTTACTCACACAACCAGCCACAGAAACGACATAATAAGAAACCTTCAGCATATTTCCAGAATACAGATATCCTGGCTGGGGAGCCAGCCTGACAAGGTGGTTTGTGCTCCAGGAGAGAAGGGATCCATTTCTGCTGTAGGTCTTCATTTAGGGAACCCAAAATCTGGCATCGCAGGCAGATCTGGTGTTTCATGCCTGTATCAACCCTTTGTCTCTGCACACGGAAATATTGGGTTTTTTTCTTTTATCCCACCTGGGGTTCTTTCCTGCTCAGACAGGCTTAAGATGATTAAGCTGGATGTGCCAGTACATCTGAGAGCTTGTACCATTTCCCACAGAGCTGGTGGAGGGAAGCTCTGCCAGTTGGATGCATGCACACTCTGCCATGGGGGCACTTCAGGGCCACACTCAGGGAAATGAAATGCACCATGCAGTAGCTACTAAAGGGAGGTGAGAAAGAACAGTGTTTTTAAGTAGCTTCTACAAAAAAATCCAAATGCAAAACCCTACCTGAAGGGTTTGGTTGCATTTCTGGCCCTAGCTAACACTCTGAAGGGCTTTTTCCAGCACACAGCTGTGTGGGAACACTGATGGATATGCTGTCTCTGGGAAGTGTCTGACACAAACCACCCCACACGGAGGCTGAGGCTTGCTTTGAAGTGTCAAATCTCTTTAAATTGAAATATAAACTGAGTGAGGGACAGGATCTCCATCCTCTGGTTATGGGAGATGATAACCTGAGCAGCCTTTACACACACATTGCCTGCCAGAGGCAATGTGGGATGCACCAGAAACTCCATGGGGATTTGCAGATGTTTTCATAACCCGTGTTGCACATGCTCTATTAAACCACATTTTCCCTTCTGTAGCATTCCCCTTGTAGTGTAGCTTTGGAGAAAGCTGAAAACCTGGATGTGAAGACAAACTGAGTCAGACTGAAGCAGGCTGACCAGCCAAATCCCAGCCTCTGTCTGCCATTTGAGCTTGCTGCCTCCTGCCCTTATCCAGCATGTTCCAGGGTGCTCCAGAGGAGCCCGCCATCAGCAGGTGGCTGGGAAATGGATGCCAATGAGAGCAAAAGAGCCAGCAGACAGGCTATTCAGTATTTTCTGGTTCAAAGGGAAGCTCCAGAGACAGCTGGTCCCAGCCATGGGTGGGTGAAACACCACAACTTGGCTATAAAATGTGGGGAAGGACTTAAGAGGAAAGCACTGGGTGTGTGGTGTGCTCCACAGTGTTCATCATCTCACCATCTGAAATACACACAAAGAACAGTGAGAAAGGGCTGGTGAAGGCAGCTTGGAAATGGGGATAAATAATTCTAGAGAGCAGAGAGCAGAGCAGGGTTTGTGTCACAGAGGACAGCGAGTCTGGTGATGGCTGAGAGAGCTGGGGAGAAGAAGCCTGGAGAAGAAAAAGCTCTGAGGAGATCTTAGAGTCCCTTCCAGTGCCTAAAGGAGCTGGAAGGGAGACTTTGAACAAGATTCTGGAGTGGAAGGACAAGGAAGAATGGCTTTAAACTGACAGAAGACAGGGTTAGGTTAGATATTGGGAAGAAAATGTTGACTGTGGGAGTGATGAAACACTGGAACAGGTTTCCCAGAGAAGCTGTGGCTGTGCTGTCCCTGGAAGTGTTCAAAGCCAGGCTGGATGAGGCTTTGGAGCAGCCTGGTTTATTGGAAGGTGTCCCTTGCCTGTGGCAGGCGTGGGACTGGCTATTCTCTGTAGTCCCTTCCAACACAAACCATGCTGTGATGACATGATTCTTTACTCTGCATCTTTGTTTTGCCTCAGGCAAGTGAGGCTGCAGAACATTAGGCCCAGCTTCTGATGATGGCTTGGAAGAGTAAGAATCTTATTTCTATACATACACTCTGCATAGGCTGCACACCACAATTTTTGTATTTATTGAAGCATGATTTTCATGAGATGTGCCACCCTGCAGGGGAGCAAAGACTAAAGCTGAGATCATTAATCCTCAATACTAAGTAGATGCAGCTTGTTAGTTTGCATTTCACCATGTAATTATCTCTGCCATGAAGCATTCTCAGAAATGCTGGGCTGCTATTCCTCTGCACATCCAACCTGAAAAGACTGCGGAAAATGGGGCAGAGGCCAATGACGTGATGCTGGGAGCATTGCTCACTCATTTGTGGGGCAAAAGCTCAGCCACAGACATTTTATTCAGAAGCCTCCTTAATGTCTCTGTCAGTGAGAACGCGCTGACAGCAGCTCTGAAATTAACTGCAGATTGGAGCAATTAATCTGAATTTAAACACAATGCGTTCAAGGATTTCATAGGCAGTTAATGATCCTAAATATAATCTTCCCAAATGAAGCCCCAGCAAATTCATCTGGGATCCCATTGCCACAACCTCCCATTGCTGGGCCCAGGACTGCAGCACCCAGGTTTAACTCTATTGATCTTCTTGCACAGACTTATTTGCTCATGGATCCATCACACCCACCCCAGGAGCTTTCCTGAAGCACATGACAACACCATGCACAGGGACACCCTCCCCCCTTTCATCTTCTTAATTGCTCTGCTCAAAGCAGTCATTCAGCTCAGAGTTAAGACGCTTTGTGCAGAATTTTTTTCTTTATTAAAATCTCAGTCTTGAAAGACGGTGACAGTTCCACCCTGGAGGATGAATCCGCCACTGAACAGAAGCAACGCAGGCAACTTGCCCTGTCTGCCTGTGGGAGCGTGAAGACGGGTTCACACTTGCTGGGAAGTGACAGTGACTCGGCTGGGAGGGTGAGCAGCCCCTGTGCCATCAGCTGGTAACCAACCAAAACTGTCTCCAGCCACGAAGGTTCTGCTGAACTACCACAGAGCCCTGCAGGAGATCAGTGAACATGTTTGGAAAAATAAGTCTCTGCCCGTGCCTGGCCAGGAGTGGTGGATGGAGATGTGCTGGCTCCAGTGGCCACAGCAGGGCTGGGGGATGAATGAGGCAGCAATCTCTGGTGGGTGCAGGGGTGGCAAGCTGGGGAAGGCATCCTGCATGACAGGGGTGCTGCTATGCTGTTATAAATCCCTGGAATAACGTGAGGATCCCACTTCTGGAACAGTGTTAGGATCTGATTATTAAAATATGACTCTGTCAGAATTAAGGTACAAACAGGACCATAGGTTGGAGACAATAGTATGGATTTTATTTATCAGTAAATGTAGGTAGAGAAAGGGACAGAGGGGGAGAGAAAGAGGGAGAGAGACAGATTAATTAGATAGTCACCACCACACAGGTTTCTGTGGTGTCCTGCTGGCCCCTCTTGCTCTGCTCAGTGGAGGGGGTCCCTGAGTGTTCTACTGGAGGTGCCACTTTTATACAGACCAATTCCAAGGTATCCATGAACCATATGAGCTGCTCCCACAGCTTGTGATGGAATATGTCTAAACTGTTGCTTCCTGTCCCACAGTTTGTCATGGAGGGAATTTTTGTCTGGGTGAGTTACCCAGATCTGCCTCACCAGGCCTGGCATCTTCCTCTTGCTCCCTCCCTGCTTTTTCCACAAGGCTGCTCAGTGGAATCTTGTCCTGTGTGCTAATTCCAAGCCTTTTACCTCCGTGTAGGTCTGACATTGACGCCTTCCCACTTTCCATCTGTGCCTGTTGTGGCAGCTCATCTTGCAGGAGTGTCCTCCTCTGACAGTGCTTTGGGGGAAATTGATGGCATTCCTTATGTCCTGGCAGGTGAAGACAGGGATCCAGAGCCTGGGAGGACCTGTCAAAGTGCAGGTGACTGTGGAGTCACTGGCTTTGCTGCTAGGCTGCTCCTCTTGCTCTCCTGGAGGACATAAATCATCTCCTGATGCAGATATTCTGTGCCTTGTCTTGTCCAGACAGTGAGTTACCACAGAAAACACAAAGCAGTTTTCATTCTCCGTATCCATTGAAAGCCAGTTTTCAAAAAGCTTAGTTATTTGAAATATCTTACTTAGCATGTTCTTAATTTTTTCACTGGAGCAAGGTGGTTTTACCCCATGAAGGGAGCAGAAGGTGGCTGTTTACTGACAAGCAATAATCACCACTGTTCAGAGCTTTGAAACTCCAGGCTCTACGGAGCACTTTGCTGATACCAAGATGTGTCAAGTCCCAACTCTGCCTGTGAT
This sequence comes from Zonotrichia albicollis, assembly GCF_047830755.1. Lineage (NCBI taxonomy): Eukaryota > Metazoa > Chordata > Aves > Passeriformes > Passerellidae > Zonotrichia > Zonotrichia albicollis. The sequence goes on from NC_133860.1 coordinate 78,134,266, forward strand.
CATGCTGGCATTATTTTGGTTTTGAAGTGACCTTAGATTTGAATCCCTCCTCCAAAATCATAGAATCATGGAATAGTTTGGGTTGGAAGGGACCTTAAAGACCATCCAGTTGCCACTGGCAGGGGCATCTTCCCCTAGATCAGGTTGGTCAAAGCCCTATCCAGCCTGGCCTGCAGCATTTCCAGAGATGGGATATGCATAGCTCCACTGGCACTCCCATGCCAGTGCCTCACCACTCTCATTGTAGAAAATCTCCTGCTTTTCTCCAGTTTGAATCCTCGGGGTTTTTATCCCAGGCTGGGTTAGAAGGGCAGACAGGACAGCAGAGTTTCACTGATGGCCCCACCTTGCCCCCATCCCTCTCTTAGTCTCAGAATCTCTGCTAGTCAGAGCGACCCCAAGATGCTTTAGAAAGTCTCTTTCCCCAGCCTGGTAGTCAAAGAAGGAGTCAGAATTCTTCAGCTGTGGTTTTCAAGGTTGTTTATTTTCTCTTATATATAACATTCTTTCCCTGGCCTGCTGAGGTCCGTTCAGCAGGTCAGTCCTTGGCACACTGCCTGCCTTCAGGGTGGTGTTGTCTTTTTATATTAAAAACCATGTGTACATTATTTACAATAATTTCCCAATACCTATCACCTATGTTAGACAGTGTGTTCCTACCTTAAACCAATCCAAAAGTGCCAGCATCACCCAGAAGATGGAGGCTAGGAAGAAGGAGAGAGAAGGACAAGGCACACCCAAATCCCTCCATCTTGGTACCCCAAGCCCCCATTCTAAAAACCCCCAAATTCTACTTTTTCACCCCTTGACAAACTACCTATTATTCTACTTAAAATCTCCTGACTTGTAATTCTTCATACCAAGGTGGTAATTTGCTCCATGGGTCAAATCAAAGTCACAGGTGTCTTGGGCTTTGTGCCAAGGTCTCTGAGTCCCCTGGCAGGGGCTGGAGCCATCCAGGACAGCCAGAGGGATGCCCTGGGTTCCAACACCTTCCCCCATCCTGCTCCCTGAGAGGATGCTCGGAGCTGCCATTAACCAACGGGAAGCCTCCTTTTGCGAGATCCCTGCCTCACTGAAAACACCATGGAGGGAGATCTGGCGCTGTCTGACTCAGGGGTGATGTGCCAGGCGTGCAGGTCCAGCCCTGCCAGCCCCTCTGAGCCTGGCTGCTTGCTGCAGGCTGCTGCCTGACGTCCCCGCCAGCCCGCGTGTCACCATCGTGACAAAACCTCCTTCCGCAGAAATTTAATTAGCACACTGAAAGAGCTGACCTTTCCCAAGATTTTATTTTTTCCACCATGCTAAAAATATCCTGCCGAATATGTCAATAGTATCCTTCATGTGCAAAGCACTCTGATCGCCTGCTTTATGGGGAGAGGAATTTCAAAATGATGGTTTTGTAGAGATTGAGGGGGGAAAAAAGCTTTTAAATACTCTTTAAAATGGGCAGCATTATTTGGAATCAAAATTATTATGATTTTCCTACTCAAAAAAAACCCCAAACCAAACCAAAACAAACAACACCCCTCCCCAAAAAAACCAGAACAGAGAACAAACAAACAAACCCCCCCCCAGAAAACAGCACGCCATCTTTATCGTGGTGCATTTTACAGCAGGACTACTAATCAATACTGCAAGGCATTTTACAAATGAACTTTATTTCTTAATCCATCACTCAAAGATAAAGGGGCTGGGAAAATTAAACTGATTTTCCAAAGCCCATCCTGCAGGCCGTCCATCTTGCAAGTTCTGTCCACCAGGATAGAAATCTCTTTCTTCATCACTTATTAATGCTGCATTTGCCTTCACTGAAAGAGAACCAGCTGATGCTGTTCAGTGGGCTAAGTGCCTACATACATACATATATATGTATAAAATGAAACTTAGTTTGTTTTAGAGCATGGGCTACTTACATTCAATGTGCTGGTAATCACACTGCCTCATGACCAGTGATAACTTCCTGTTGGAAATCTTAGTCCTCAAAGCTGTCAAGATAAGTGAAATATTCCATATTTCCAGATTTATTACATTATATATTTATTATACCCAGTGAGTTTATTTATATCGTAAAAAGCAACTGTCTTCTTCAGTTGTCCATTTTCTACTATTTTTTTGTGAAAGAAAGTAGCAGCTGGGTGCTCCAGCTGGGCCAGGACCCTGTTCTGCCCCCACAGCAGGCAGTGGGAAGTTCATTCTGAGCTCACAAAGCTCAAATCTTCATCGCCTTGACACTGAGTAAACACCTCTCCTACAAAGTAAACACACATTTCCAATAAGGAAAATGTTTTTCCTCATGTATTTATGGGAGTATAATTTATATGTTAGGCAGTGCTAGCCTTAAGACACAAAACAGCTCAGAAAATTTAGTAAATGTTACAGGTGAAATAAGCCCGGATTTTCTCCTGCACCTTGTTTTTGAGAACTCTTACATAATATGCTTATTTCCAAGAAAAGATAGGAAAAGAAAGTGGATCCACACTTTCAGGATTATAACTTTTGCTGGAGTGAAAAAATAATGAGCATCAAAAGTCTGTGCCATGCCTGTGTAAGTTATAGGAGTGACTTAAACCAGCTTCACCTTGGCATCATAAAACTGGCATTGAGCACAGCAGCCTTCTCATTTGCAGGCAGATATTTATGATGCCTTTTTTAGCTCTTTTGGCATTGCTCGGGGAATAAAACAGCAGTGTCTTGACTTTATGTCTTATTTTACTGCTTCTTCTTGCAGAAGTTTGGAAACCTGAATGGCTGTGAGACAGAGAAAAAGGCAGTGCTGTTCATCCAGGGGCAATAAAGGCAATTTCCATCCCCTGGGCAGCAGCAAGGCCACAGGCAGCAGGGAGGGCAGGGATGCCACCAGGATCCTCTTGGGGATGCTTTCCCTACCATGCAGGACCAAAGGCACCGTTCAAACCCCACCTTCTCCTTGGGGTTTGAGCTGCTCTGAGCCAAAGAGGAGTTTTACAAATAGGCTGCAATGTGTCTGCCTGGCTGGCCCTGCACTCAGCCACTGTGCTGTTACAGCCTTTCAGGTTTTACTGATCTGACCCCAAAGTTGTCACCCTCTTGGCTGGTAAAGCAGCTCAGGCAATTTAGCCTGTTGTTTTTGCTGTTGTTGTTGTGGCCTCTCTGCCCCCTGAAATGTTTGTATTTTCAATGGACCAATAAAAAGGGCAACTTTCTTCTTCTGACTTTTGGGGCCATTCCAAAAAGCAAAGTCATGCAGCAGCAGTACCCAGTGAGTTCTGGTGATATCACAGCATAAAACTGAATCAGGATTTTATCAAGTATTAAAAAAAAAAAAATCAAGGATTGATTTGAACATGAAGGATTAATCCACTCTGAAGGATTTGCCCTTGTCTTTATGCAGCACCTGAGATGTTCCAGTGGCATGAAGACACACTATTTGTGATAATGCCAGGTTCATGAAACACTAGATACATGCATTAGCTGTAGAATTATCAGTGTTTGATCTGTTTTGAAGGGGATAATAGGGAAGAATCTGTTTCTGAAGGCACTCACATTTTTCTTGGCTGACTGATAACCTTCTAGGTGGCTCAGTGAAGCTGTAAAAAAAAATTCCAACTCCTTCCCCGTGAAGGCAGGAGCATCTCCAAATTCAACCCTCCCTTCACCCTGAGCAACACCTGGCAGGTCCCCAGGAGATGGTTAAACTCTCCAGCACCGACCTCTGGTGCAGGAAAAATGATAGCAGGACCAACAAAAGCCAGGGACAACAGGGTATTTTTCATGAAGTTGTGGATGCTCATTTAGTGTGCAGCTCCACGCAATCAAGGCACTGTTAATTTAAAATTAAAATGGGAACTGATGTGGAATTTACTCTTCAGTGCTTTCCCTGAGGATTGATAGCATCCTGCAGGCTTGAAAGATCTGCAAAAGCAATTTATAACAATAACTGTCATGCATCAGACATCACTTTCAGGGGTGGTGCTGCAACTCAAAATGTAGCCCAGCCAAAAATAGAAATATGTGGCTACTCTAGCAATGTACACCTGACCGTTTATCTCCTGGGCTGTTGCTCACACTTCTGCTTGAAGGCAGAATTTAATACCAGGGTATGCAAAGTAGAGGAAAACCTTCATATGCAAAGAGAATTAGTGTCAGGTAATGAGGGTAAGCCAAGGAGGCTGATGTAATGATGATTTGTCATTTTTCAGATATCCTTTACATAGCCATTTCTTAATACAATTTCTATTGATTTATGGAGTGGAAGCTTTGATAAACTCTGGGGAAAAAAAAATAAAAAGCTAAAATCCTCTTGAAGTCATCTTCAAGAACGTTTAAAGAATTCACAAGAGGCAGCATTGAGGAGGCAGGGCTTGCTGTGTCCCTGCTCTGGTGGCTGATGTCCTGCAGCAGCCACTGACCATTTGTAGACCTGTTTGGTCTTTTTGTTATGGTGTTTTTGCTTTTGTTTTTGTTTTGTTGTTTCAGTTTTTTGGAGGGTTTTTTTGTTTATTTTTTTGGTCAGTTGGTGTATTTTGTGTTGGCTTTTTAAAAGGGTTCCTACTGACTTTAAAATGAACAGTAAATAAATTTCCCATTCAGTATCAAAGACAGCTCAGCCATCTCTGTATGTGGCTCAAGTGAATGTGGGTTGTAACCTTCTCACCCAGAGGATGGAATGGGAAACCTCATGCACATTTCGCATCAGGAAAATATCTTTTCACCAATTTTGCCTGCAGGATTTTCATAGCTGTCAGTGCACCTGCTCTTATTTAACCAGCTAAACTCAAAAGGTGGAGCTAATGCTTGGTACTGTCTCAGAGCCATCCTGAAATTAAACATTTATGGCAAATTTGCTGTAGGCCATTAAATCAGTGAGAACAAATTCCAGAAAAATGTGAGCATAAACACAAGTCAATTAAATTGTACCAGAAGGGCACAGGAATTGTTCTACCTTGCATAAAGTGTTCAGTGATAAATCAGTTGTTTTAGTGTGTGATCACGCTGTTTACTTCTTATTTCCGTCCATGATATCATGGCTAAATCTCTTGAAAAATGAAAGAAATTACTCCTATTGTTTTTACGATTATTTTACTGCTAATATTTCTTTTTAAATTACAGAGTAGACCAGTTGTGCTTGTTTCCTCACACATACCCTCGTTGATGGTGTAAGAGATAATTTTATTTCATTCCACAGGATTTTTTTAAATCCTGGGATGATTTTATCAGCGCTGAGAACCCTCTCCCACTGTGACGCCAGAGCTCCTTTGTCCCTCATCTCTTATTAAGAAACAATGAGTCACTTTCTGACTCTTCCCTGGCACTTGTGCCTGCAGAATAATAAGAATTAAATATTTATGAAGAGTTCTGCAGAGTTGAAAATTAACGAAGAAGATCAAACACATTAGAAGAAGTGTGGTAAGTGCCCTCTGATGCTGTGGTTGTGTAATACCAGGTAATCCTGGGGTTAAAGTGTTATTTATGAAAAAAACAAAGTGTTTTAGTTCCCCATGTCCAAGAAAATGGTCAGTAATTCAATCAGGTGTTCACTGCATTCCCTGCTTTCTCAAAAACTCAGAAATGCAGACATATGTTCTCTCACATGATGTGTAATAAAGAATGGTTTTCTCATAAACCATTTATTAATGGCCAGTAAATTAAAATATTGTACATTTTGTTTGATTTTACTCCCCAAAAAAAACCCTGTCTGTGAATGCTGCTCTTCCAAGAAGGTTGATGATACTTGCACAAGGATGTTTTTACAACAAATCCCCCTGGACCAGGACTGAACATATTCTGTTTTAGTGGCTTTGTTTCCTTTTTACCCCCTTCTCTGTTTTTGGTTTGGTTTAGTTTTGGGGGACTGTTTTGTTTGTTTGGTCGGTTTTTTTGGTGTGGGGAGGATTCTGCTTTATAGGTTTTATTTGCTAAAGAGCTGAAATATGTCTGGACCAGGTGAAGACTAAATTTTCTTTTTAGAAAATTTTATTTTACTATAATCTGCTCTTGGGTTCCAGGATCTTTGAAGAAATCCTTCACCTGCCTGATGCATTGCACCAGCTTTTCCTGCCAGTCTGGATACTAAATGCACCCTGTACTTCACTTTTAGGATTATTTGTGTGCAATGGCTTTTTCTCTTCCTAGTCATCCTTTTTTAATTTTAACACAGACTACAGAGACTTGTACTTTGCATGAGGTGTGAGCCCATCCAAGACCGTCTGAGAGCACAGTTAAGGGTTTTCTATGAACAATTTTGCAGCTCTTTCCCTCCCTTCCTCTTTTCTTACAAAAAAAAAAAAAAAAGAAAAAAAAAAAGGAAAACCTGAAGTCATTCCATTTTTCTATTTCTGTTACTGTGCACTCTGGAGAAAAATGAAGACTTGCCTTTAAGATTTGCTTAAACAATGAGCATTTTTTCTATATGCAGACCTCAAATGAAGATGTTTTAGAGCAGTTCCCATTTTTCTGTGCAGTTTAATATAACCTTGGTACAAGATTTTATTAGAGTAAATCTAAATATCTTCATCTTGCTGTTGGACACAAATTCAGTTACACCCAACAAGCTTAATTTAACGAGAGGGAAATAAAATGATGAAATTGATCTCATTATGGATACCCAAAAACTGACAAAGGATTGACTCTCTTGCCCTAATCACCTTTATCAACATAATCAGGTGTCTTCCCAAAGCAGAATGCAAGGAATGCAAATGGCACATTAAATTTGTTTAGGAGGGGCATATAGACAATTAAATTTCCTTTAACTGCCCTCACACTATGAATCTTTACCTCTACAGATGTATAACTGGAGTCATGAAAAGTCACCATCAATGCTTTGTTATCATGATTGCTCTTTGGGAGCTTTGGGAAACCATCTAAAAGTCTCACGACATGGCCCACCAGGAGGGCTGTCTATCTTCCCTCTTAAAAGCAATAAAAGGGTTGATGCCACGCTGTCCAACCAGGAACCATTTTTATAAGAAATCTATTTTATCTAATTAAAGGCCATGTTTACCCTTGGAATAAATGGATCCGTTTCTCCTTTTCCTTGATCTGAACATAAGGACAGCAGAGACATAGCTGTGGCTCCTCTCTGGATATTGATTTTTTTTGGCTGTTGATGTGTCTTAAATCTTGTGAATGTGTAAAGAAGGGCAACAGGGCTGTAGAAGGGTTTGGAGTGTGAGTCTGGTGAGGAGAGAATGAGGGAGATGAGCTTGTTTAGCCTGGAGAAAATGAGGCTCAGTGGGGATCTCACCACCCTCCAAAAAGGTCATAGAAAGAGGTAAATTGGCCTCTTCTCACAGGTAGGTTAGCAACAGGATGAGGAAATGGCCTCAAGTGGCTCCAGAGGAGGTTTAGATTGGATATTAGGAAAAAATTCTGCACCAAAGTGGTTGTTAGGTTTTGGCAAAGGGAAGAAGTGCAGTCACCATCCCGGGGGAGAATTTAAAATATATGTAGAAATGGCACTTGAGGATGTGGTTTAGTGGCAGCCTTGGTAGTGCTGGGGCTGGGCCTGGTGATCTTAAAGCTCTTTCCAATCTGAATGGCTCTGTACCTCTGTGATTTACAGCTGACACGAGGGCAAAGACTGTAGTTCAGTACACAGCCTTTATTAACCAGGTTATTCATGGTGGGTTTGTTCCTCCTGAAGTGAAAGGAATTGCTTTTCCTCTAGCATGGGGATCAGCAGAAGAGCCTGGTGTTGCAGCTGGCCATGTGTGTGGCCATTCAGGAAGTGTGTGGAATGAAGGTGGAGAGACAGAGAAAGGGAAAAAATTGGCTGCTAGTCCTACGGAAAAACTTTTGAATCCCTGCACTGACACTTGTGTTCACTTGCCATTAATTTTAGTAGAGGGAACATACATGGTTACCTTGATTAATATTAATAGAGGGCTAGATGGATAAGATAGCTTCCCTAAAAATATTAAATATACCAGGTTTTCTAACTCCCATGAAGATCCCAGGTGAAATGCAGGCAGGAGGACACACACACTTCTCTCACACAAACATCAAGGATAGGAACACTTAAGCTTGCTAATCATACCTATTGCTTTCCCAATACTACATCAATAAAATTCCCATTTGCCTGATGTAGAACATCCATTTCCTCATGGGTTGTTGCCAATTATGGTAAAGAACTGATCAATGAAGTAAAATTATGGGATCCATGAATGTTAAAAAGCCGTGCATAATTTACAGGCCATGCTTAATCCCAGCCTGCTGGAAATCAGGCAGATATAAGCCAGCCTAACTACCATGCTCTGCAGTTCTTAGGAAAACCAAGCTGAATTTCTGCATTTGGTTAAGGTATAGAAAGTATTGTCCCAATATTTTTAAAGCAATCAGGAGATATGGACACGGACAAAGATTTATGGCTCTGATTATCTTCTTGCTTGCTGACGTAAATTAGTCTTCTGGGAAATGAAAGTTATTTCTCAACATACCCTTAATGGTCTGAGTCAGAACTGCAGATGATCTGTCTCCTACAAGGGTTTTATAGTTAAAACAGAGGTGAGAGCTTCCATTGCAAAGGACAATAGAAGTGGAACTGAAATATTTCATGAGTATGAGCTCATCCTCCAGTGTGTCACAAGCATTACAGCCTAGCAAACAGGGCTCTGGATGGAAATGAAGTGTTTACTTTTCCATCAGGATCAGGTCGATAGATTATTCCAGCCATTGACATTATCTCTGCAAACAAGGAATCATGCCTTGGACTGGCAGCCAGGGTTTTCAAGGTAATGAAAGTTGCTGGTGCCTGAGATCATCCCTGACCCCATGTCAAGGGTGTGTAATGACTGATGCACTCCCACATCCCTTGTTCTGATGAATGGACTGATCCTCCCAGCTCTGCAGCTGGCACCAGCCCAGGGTCCCACCTCACAAACCCCCACAGATGATGCTCAGTGCAGGGTACCAGTTTTGGCAAGCCACCACAAAGGCAAGAAAGAGGGGAGCTATGAAACCTGGGCATCCCCAAGATGCTTCCTTGCTGTTTCTGTTTCCTCATGCTGTAACCAGTCCACGTATAACCATGGTAAGTAGAGCTGCAGCTGCAACCACAAAAACAGGTTTGTATGGCCACCTGCAAATGAGCTGAGTGTGGAGAGCTTTAATGTGGAGAGCTTTATTAATAGTTGGTTAGCTGAGAAAGGCCATGCTGACATATTGCCACTGGTCAAGCTGAGAAATCAGCAGTCAGCAAGCTGAAAGGAGATGTCAGCAGCTTGCAATCAGTGACCTTGCCGCAACATGGAGAAAGGGAGTAGAGATTAGTCCTGAATATCTCCTAAGAATATGTAGAAAGTATCAAAAGTAGGACCATAGGAATGTAAAAGTAGGTGTAACTGCTGATATGTAACTAACCAATTCTGAGCTCAACTTTTGCAATATGCATGAAGTTAATTACGAACTGTATTTAACCCGCTGTGCTGATCAATAAAATTGGGCCTGTGATGATCAACTGGATGTCCTGGTCTCCTTCCGTCGACAGCTGAGCTATGAGGAAAACTTCTAGAATGCATTCAGATGTGCTTATCTCTTTGCCAGTGGGACATCTCTCCTCATGACAAAGTCCCTGGGTAGTTAGAACAGTATGTAGCCTTGGCCTAAAAGGCAGCTACAAAGGTGGTGATCAGATGCTGAAGCAGGATGATACCTGGGAACAGAGGTAATTGCTGACCCTAGGTGTTCCTGTTATTTGGCTTCTCTACAGTGATTTTAATAATAGGAATTGGTGTCAGGGCATCACCATCATATTTTCTGAAAAATCTCTTGGCCCAGGATTTTCTCCTGGGAAGCTGAGAAGCTTCAGAGAAAAATGAGAACAATAATAATCTGATTTGCTTCTCCTATGTTTTGCTGCTTTGGACTGTGTTTGGACATTGTTTACCAAGAGGTGATTGTTTCATTGGTTTCTGCTGTGAGTTGTTTTGACTTAATGGCCAATTGGGGCCAAGCTGAGTCAGACTCTGGAGAGAGAGTCACAAGTTTTCGTTAGTATCTTCTAGCCTTCTGTCTGTGTCCTTTTAGTATTCTTTATTATAGTTCAGTCTAGTATTCTTTAATATAATATAGACCATAAAATAATAAATTAGTCTTCTAAAACCACGGAGTCAGATGCATCCTTCCTTCCTGCCATGGGGCACCCCACAAATACAACATCAGGGTACTTTCACAAATTTCTGTTTGATTGAAATGTCATTGATGGGCAAGATGAGATAAATTTACATTAAAGTTTTGGCTTAAAACAACCAACATGACAGTCCATGCTCCCAGTCATTGGTGCTTGGGTGGCTTGGACTTTGGTTCAAGAGATCCCCAGAGGTAAATCAGCATCCAGCATCTTCTCTTGTCCTCACAGTTGGCTCCCACATGTCCTGGTGAAGTTGTGATAGCCCCACACCAAGAGTCTGCTATAAATGTCACTTTTTAAAGGGAAGGGCCAGTGTGCATATCATGAATGTTCAAATTAATAGAAATTCTAGTGATGTTGGTGGCTAGACTTTAACAAAGATCAGCGCTTATCAATCCTGAGTTCTCACTTCCAACAAGCCTTTTGCTATCCAAATCTTTCCCCTGCACGGCCTTTTCTCAGATGTTATAAGTAATAGGACAAGAGGAAAGGGCCTCAAGTTGCTCCAGGGGAGTTTAGTTTGGATGTTAGGAAAAATTTCTTCACTTCAAATGGTTGTCAAGTGGGGGAACAGGCTTCCCAGGGTGGAGTTACCATGCCTGAAGGGATTTAGAAGATGTGGATGTAGCTTGGGGATATGGCTTAGTGGTGGACTTGGTAAAACCGCTGGGTTAGCGGCTGGACTCAATGATTTTGGAGCACTTTTCCAACCTAATCTTAGAGGAATTTTCTGACCTACATGAAAGATCCTGTGATTCTCCTGTTCGTTCCCTGCCTTGCAGAGCCTGCCCTGCCAGTGGAGGCAGCAAGGCTCCTGGTCTGCTCAGAGACTCTGCACTCACACTGATGATGGAGGGCAATGCTTGGATTCAGCGTGTGCTCAGCCTGAACCAGCTAATTCTCATTTATGCAAAGACCTCATGAATTTTTTTCCTACAGCATAACATTTTATTGTCTTCACCCACAGTTGTTTCCATGCAAAGAAACCCTGCTTGGATTCCTAATATGTTTTCGTGCATTTAGGCAGTAAGTTTTCATCTCGTCCTGGCAGAAAGTACTATGTATATAAACAGCCTGCTCTGTGAGGAATGGCAACAAATTCAACTCTCTGTGCTGTTCCTCCTGATGAATTATTTATCCCCACTTATTTCTCAGAAAAAAAAAAAAAAAGAAAGATGTAGATGTGCTCTCTGCACCACCTAGAGAGTCACTTCAAACAGACATCCTCCTCCTCTCTTCTGCTGAAGTTGCTGCAGAACAAACTCATGGAGCTGACCACCCCCATCACCAGATGTTTCCTGACAGTTTTCACCTGCCCTGCAAGAGGGGAATGCTTCCAGGTCACCCAAGGGCTTTACACAACAAGCCCAGTGCATCTTGTCATGGAGCTGGGTCCTGCCATGGCACTGCATGGTGCTAGGAGAGAGAATGAGACCCAAAAATACATATATGAATTCTTAAAATAGATAATTTTTAAAAAAAATAAAGTAATTTTTACTGTTTGTGCTAATGGCTTCTATTCTGGAATAATTTCTTCCTTTTCCTGTATCATTTTTCCATATCTTATATAAATTATGCCGCCTCCTAATCCTCATAAAACATGTGACAAAGTTTTCACAGACTTTGATGGACTGGGAAACAGAGCAATTTTAAACAGAGGAGCACTAATTAACCCATTATTTAAATGAGGCAGAAATCTTTCCCAACTGCTGTTGGAAGCACAGTGATGCTCCAGGGGAGCACTGGGGGCTGGATCTGCAGCCCCTGCCCTGGGCTGGGAGCACAGGGCCAGGGCTGTGGCCAAAATTCTGGTGTTCAGCCCCTTGGCCACAGCTCTTCCCACTCCTGGGAAAGCCTGGGAAAGAGGGCTCCAGTGGCTTATCCATGCTGCTGAGGCACAAATCAGGAAAATTAGTGCTTGTAAAACAGTTCAGTCTCTTCTGGTCAGGGTCTGCAAATGCCGCAGCCCCATTTTCACCAAGAGGGAGTACAGAGAGTACATCACATCATCTCATGTGGAAGAGGGAGTTTCCTAACCTAATTTGTATAGACTTTTCTATAAAACGCTAAAAACTGTCTTTCACTACCGTGCCTCGGAGGCAACATTGAGAAAAAATCAGCAGAAATGTAGCAGAAATTACTGTCAGGTCCTCCTGATCTTCCTAAAGGCAATGAGGTGTGAGTTGCAGGTTTCACAAACATTTCCTCAAGTTTACAATGCAGCAATCAGCCTTGGCAATCCTGTCCATGGCACCAGTGCAATTTAGCTGTCCTCTGCCAGGCTGTGCAGCTCTCTCTGATCCATGTCTGGGAAGGGCAGGAAAGGACAGGGGCATTTTTGAGATGTTTGCAGCTTGGCAGAAGAGAGAACGGGGTGGGACAAGCCTGCAGAGGTCTGACTGCTGCTTTGCAGAAGATCATGGGAGGTTAGAGGCAATACAAATGAAATAGGATTACTGGGAGGAAGCAGAGAGGGGAATAAACCTTAAGTGAAAGTGGATTCAAAGGAGAATTACCAGAAGATCACCAGAGATGACAGGCAGTGCTGGAAGGCATATCTCAGCAGTCTGAAGCATCATGTTAAAATACTGCCACAAATTTAGAAGCAAACCTTTTCACCAGATTCAGTTGGGTCCCTTTTAAAGCCAAGCTTAGCCATAGTGAAAATGAGGTTTAGTAAGTCATCTCAGCATGGAGAAACTGAGTTTTTTGATACCTTTATCAGGGCTGGATGCAGCCATAGCCAGTAGGAGCGCTCACACTGTGTCTGTATTCACAGAATCACAGACACAGGGAATCACAGAACAGTTCAGGTAGGAAAAGCCCTCTGAAATCATCAGCTCCAACTGTTAACACAGCACAGCCAAGCACGTCACTAAACCATGTCCCCAAGTGCCACACACTCATCTTCATGTGTGTCTTAGGTTGGAAATGGGCGTGTGTATTCTGTTCCTATCTGTGGCTCTGTTATCTACTGTTAATTGAGCAGTTTCCTTCATCTCTTCACAAACCAATCCTCCCTCCGGGGAGACATCTGCTCTTAATGTGCCATTGAGTGCCACAGCATGACTGATAAAATTACATCATCTCACATTGTGAGAAGCTCTGCCCAGAGGGAGGAGCCAAACATTCCTAACTGGATAGAAGCTGAGATTTAGGGACACCAGGACAGCCTTTTCCACTGGATTCCCAGAGAAGCAGCTGCCTTTCCCACTGGATTCCCAGAGGAAGATCAGGCCCATCTACACCACCACTGGATCTTCAGAGGAAGACCACACCCTTCTACAGGATCACTGCTTCAACAAAACCACATCTGCCTCTCCAGGAGGATGGCAGCCACCATTTCAATTGGATTGCTGCCAATCCCCTGACCAACAGGGTGTCAGGTTGTGTTCTGACTCTGTCGGTGTTGTTTTGTATTACTGCATTGGGTTCGGTTTTTGGGGTTTTTTTGTTGGTTTTAGTTTTGGTTTTGGTTTTTGTTCCTTTGGGGTTTTTGGGGTTTTTTGTTTTTGTTTTTTTTTGGGGGGGTTTGTTTGTTTGTTTGGTTGGTTTGTTTAATTTTGTTTAAATTTATTTTCTTCCCTAATAAAATTACTCCTGCTCTATATCTTTGCCTGGAGAGCCCCTTAATTTCAAAATGATAACAATTCAAAGGGAGAGGGTTTACATTTTCCATTTCAGTGGAGGCTCCTGCCTTCCTTAGCAGATACCTGTCTTTGCAAACCAAGACAATATGCCTACACACAAGATGGTAGGGCCAAAACCCACATCATTGCACCCTGGGCTTCTCCGGGTCCCTCCAACACCCACTGAAACCCATCAGCACTGCATCTGTTGTCACCAGGAAGAGCCTGGCCCTCAGAATCTGACCATAAGTCAGCATTACCAACCCTCTCTGCCAGCTGCTGGAATTCCTCTGATTTATTTTCAGAGGTCTGGCTGCCAGCATAATGAGAGGAAAGCAAAAACTGTCCTTCTTTGAACTGAAAAGCTGCTTTCACATCATCCTGGCTGTACCCAAGGCTGTAGCAATCCCTTTGAAACAGCCACATCCCTTGACTCACACGCAGCAGAGAAATTCATCACACAACCACGAGGACAAGTCAGCCTCTCTCAGCAACAGCTCTCCCATGAAGATTTAGGGAACGTCTGGGCAAGAAGATGCTGTGTCAGGCTGGCAGCACGCAGAGAGGCAGCCAAGGCTCTGCTAACAAGCCATGAACATACCCACTGATTAAAAAATCTGGTGAGTAGAGCAGGTTATTCTTCCTCCTACTTAGCAAATTGATCAATTTTCCAGAGAATGACAGCAGGGAGGTAATAGCTTCAATCTTCCAGGGTAACATTTTCTATTAAGAAAACATGAATAGTTTGAGCTGTGTTCCTAACAACAGTCTGGAGCATCTGCAAAGGTCCAGGGCAAGATAAATTTTTACAGTTTGGCATCCGTAAGTCGAGATAGTCATATATGACAGAATATGTTATGAATATATGAGAAGTTAAAACAGAAATGTAGCATAACATCTGCAGGGAAATACTTGGTGCTGAAAGAGAAAAAGGTTCCATTAACAGTGGGAAGCCCCAAGGAAAGGATTTCAGGATGAAATTTATTCTGTACCACTATCCCAACAGCTCCAAAATGCAAATCACTAGCAGAGGCAGTGGTGAAGTTCATTTGCTTTCCAGCTGCGTTGCCTCTGCAAGATGCAAAAGATCAATGAAGCTTCACAATAAAACCTAGATTGGTTAATAATGCAAAACAGACACAGACTGAAGATACAGCAATAATTTATATAGGCTTTATGAACGTGATATTTTTTCCTAGGAAAGATTTTCTGTTATTTTTCAAAGACAGCACGATGAGAACTGATATCAGGTTTTTATCCTGATTTGAGCAAAATCTTTGAAAACTCAGTTTATGCAAGGGAAGGAGCTGTCACATATCAATGGCCTTTTTCTTTCTGTAAGAGCTCTGTATTTCAGTAAATGCAGGAAATCAGGCATCATCATTCAGCTGTAGCTCCAGGACAGAGATCAGACTTGTGTTGCTCTGAGAAAGCAGCAGCTCTACTTTATCATCATCCAGCTGCAACAGCTTGGGGACCTTTTTCATCAGGAATCTGAAAAGAAGCATGGCCCTTCTGGGGTGGGAACATACTGTCTGTGCTCTCAGGGTCCCACAGGAATTCAGGCTGCTTGATTTCCAGCTCTAACCCCAACACCTCTGGTCACAGCCGCCATGCTCCATGACCTGCTGTTTTAAAGACACTGGGAATTCAGAAATGGTGAAAAAGCCAATTTAAGCCTCCTTTTAAAGACAGACAATACCCAAAGCAATGCTGGAAACCAGCTGAATCTTGCCCAGGATACTCATCATTACTAAATATGTTTGTTTCCTGGGGTGTTATTTTCTTAAAACAAAACCTATCTTGCATTCTTACCATAGTTTATTAAAGAAGTTTGAAC
Organism: Zonotrichia albicollis; assembly: GCF_047830755.1. Classification (NCBI taxonomy): domain Eukaryota; kingdom Metazoa; phylum Chordata; class Aves; order Passeriformes; family Passerellidae; genus Zonotrichia; species Zonotrichia albicollis. Next base: position 78,149,843 of record NC_133860.1, read on the forward strand.
CCTGTGAAGCTTTTTCTATCATTTTCTATTTGTACAAGAAATACAATAGACCCAGTGGCAGCAGGTATGTCTATACCTGGAATAACTTTTCCCAGTTGTTTTTATAAGTGATATTATTTTGAAAAGAAAGCTTCCTTCAGGGCTCACAATTTATTAGGCACCAGAGGACACTCTGCCTGGTTTCTTTCCTAACTATTTTTGATGGTCAGGAAGGTTTTTGTATCTAATAGGCTGAAGCCTTTCTAGATTCATCTCATGGCACCTTCACATCCCTTAACATCTTGCAAGGCAGGCCCTTCTGCTGCAGCCTTATTGAAAGTCAGTAGGAAAGAACTAGAAGGCATAAAATTGAGAATCCAAACATGATTGACTCTCAGGATCAAGGAGCAACCTGTTTTATGGGATTTTATTTGGGAAATTTCTACCTTTGGGTTGAAAACTATTTTTCTCTTCCTTAAGAGGATGGGCAGCCTTGCTAAGGCGAACAGAGCTCATGCTTTGGCCAGCGTGTTTCCTTCTCACTTGCTTTTGGAACTGAGCTTGTTCCTGTGGAACTGCTGATCCTGAGTGTTCACAGACCCTCTGAGGTGGACATTCAGCTGGCCCTGAGCCACAGTGAACAAAGTCCATCCACTGTGCATTTGAAACCATCCTGAGCACAGAGGGGACAACTGCAGCAGCGCCCCTGTACTTCTCCTGGATAATCACAGCGTGTCACCCTTGCTCCACGCGTTGCTCTGCTGGGTTGCACTTGTAAGGAGGCGAAAAGTGGGTGAACCAGCAGTGCAGGAGGGCAGTTAACATGCTGGAATCTGACCTTCTTCATTGCTGGCTGGCTTGTTCTCATTCAGCTCTTCCTCTTTCCAGGAGAATATGGAAACACTGGGCAAGAGCTCTGAAGTCCTTGCATATGTTGGCCCTTCCTTGTCAAAAAATCCAAATAGTTTGAAAAAAAAAACCCACAAAAAAACCCCACCTGTAGCTTGTACAAAAGATTAGAAACTGTAGATTACAATAAAGGGGCAAATATAGACACCATTAGCATATGACCATGACCCAAAAGAATTGCCTGCAGTCCGGGTCACTTGCTTCCAGTTCAACCACAGAAAAACCAAAATGAAAGAATCAGTTTCATCATGCAAACTTTTTCATGTAAACTAGACACAGATTTAGTTTCAATGCATTGACAAGCAGCTAAACTGTGGAGGAGAACTGTGACCACGGGGCAAGCCTTGCTTCACCAGCCCAATCTCCTTCTGTGACAAGGTGACCCACTCAGTGGGTGAGGGAAAAGCACTGCTGAGGTCACATCTTGAATCCTGTGTTCAGTTTTAGGTCCCTTATGGCAAGAAAGGAATTGAGGTGCCAGAATGTGTTCAGAGAAGCTCAGTGGAGTTGTGGAAGTGTCTGGAGATTAAGCCATGAGTGGCTGAGGAAGCTGGAAGTGTTTATCCTGGAGGAAAGGAGGCTCAGGGGAGACCTTATCGCTCTCTACAATGCCCTGGAAGCAGATGGCAGCAAAGTAGGGATGGATCCCTTCTCCAAGGCAACAAATTGCAGGAGTAGAAGCAGTCCAGGAGTACAAGAGGATCGGGAGGAGGAGAATTTTGTCTCTGTGCAAGGGGACATAACTCTTCAATGCAATAAAATTCAGAGTAAGATGACACGGCCCAGAGAACACCTCACCTCTCCACTTAAGCTAGCAACATCCACCTACGGTCCCTGTGTTCCTTTCAGCTACAGCTTTGGAGGGTCTGGTCAAGGGTCCCCTTAGTCCAGAGAGCTCCAGGGGACTCCTGTGGCTGGGTGTGTCCAGGATGGGGATGCCAGGACCCCCTGAGCCCAGTGGGGACCAAGGGTGGAGCTTGTGGGCTGGCAGGGTGGCTCTGGGGGTTTCAGTATCATGGAGGATGTGTCAAACTGGAAACTGTGCCAGGAACATCACTAGGCAGGCTCAGCCCCAGCACATTTGGATTCTGGCAGCAAGTGGGCTGTGGTGGTGTTCGCAGGGGTGCCAGGAAGAGGAAAGAGTTGAGGATCTGACTCCATGTTTCAGAAGGCTTGATTTATTATTTCATGATATATATTATATTAAAGCTATAGTAAAAGAATAGAAGAAAGGATTTCATCAGAAGGCTAGCAAGCAAAAGAAAAATAGTTGAATGATAATAAAATCTTGTGACTATCAGACAGTCTGAGACAGCTGGACTGTTATTGGGCATTAATTAGAAGCAATCACATGAGACCAATCACAGATGCACCTGTTGCATTCCACAGCAGCAGATAATCACTGTTTACATTTTGTTCCTGAGAACATATCTCTCTCTCTAAGCTTCTCAGGAGAAAAATGCTAAGGAAAGGATTTTTCATAAAGCATGTCTGTGACAAGTGAGTGCACACACAGGGGGACAGCTGGGCTGGATGGGGGCTGGGAAAGGTGCCCTGGGGATTTAAAGCCACAGGGAGAGTGGGGACTCTCAGGGCAGGGCACTGTCCCCAGGGCTGGGAAAAGTGGGGCTTGGGGCTCTCAGCATGGCAGGTGCCCAGAGAGGCTCTGGGGGGATTGCAGTGTTGCCAGCCCCTTGCTCCCTCCCAGCCAGACATGCTGAATGCCCTCTCCCCCATCTCCTCCTGGCCTTGCAGCCAACAACAACTCTCATCCTGGCTCTGCTGGGCATCTAGCCCAGCCTGAACCTGAAGCACCAGGCTGATGTGTCCACAGCCAAAGGGGTACAGAAGCATGAGGAATATCTCCATCAGGAGACTGAGGGGAGCAGTGGCATCAGGGAAGCCCTGCTCCCTTCTGCACTGCAGCAGCAGTGGCTTCTTTGGGTCAGTGCAGCAGCCCTGGTTGTGGTTCTGCTCACTATGGGCTGCTGGCTGGTCAGGAGAAGGAAGCCTCAGGAGCCTTCTCAGCTGCTTACACTGTTCTGGCCTCCCAAAGACACCTGCGAGGTTGGAATTAGGCTGACTGTGTGGTGTTTGCCAGTGCTGAGCTCTCCAGTCAACAATTTATGATTCATTTGTGAATCCTCACAAGATTCCAACGAGTGTCTATATGGTGGCACTGATAATCTGCCAAGAGCTCTTTGATATAACAAAATCTCATCAGTTGTTTTCTATTTTCCAAGTGTCATTTTTTTTTCAGCCAGTCCCCATTTCTCCTGTCATAATGGATGTGTGAAGCTGGAGATTTTTGCCCTTTTCCAGGGAAATCATTGTATTAGAAACAACACTTGGCGTGAAACCCAGGGGTGGGTACTTGGGCACAGAGACACATCAGCACTGCAGATATGAGCAATGCAGACCCGAGGCTCCAGCACCACCTTCCTCCTGGCTCTTGGAACGTGTTGCTCCGCAGGCACCACGCTGCCCCTTCCAGCAGAGCCAGAACGGCTCCCCAGGGAGCAATACCAGACTTGTGGAGCTGCAGCTCCTGATTACAGCAACGCTTTCTGGTAGCACGAGATGAGCTGCAGGAACTGAGCAGCAAGGGTGGAGCCAGTGCCTCACACCAAGGTCAAGATGTGCCCATGATTTCCTCCTAACCACCTCAGAGTGGTGTCTGGAGGGAGCTGTCCCTAGTTCCCCTCCCAGCCCCAAAAACATGCTGCTGACATGAGGAGAATGTGAAGATTTGTTTTTCTCTTATGTCCTCTCTCCCCTCAGGAGGAGAACTCCTCAGGCCAGTGAAAGGAAAGGGTTTGGGCTGCCCCCATGTGAATACAGAAGAGCAACGTAAAGGTTTTCATTAAGAAATCCTAATTAAGAAATCTCTACTAAGGAAAGCTGCTGTTGTGTCTTAAAGGACACTCTGACTAATGCAGGGTATAACAAATGTCTGCAACAGCAAACAACAGCCAGAAGTCCATGAGCAAAGTCCCAGGCTGTATGACTCCATCCTTTAACCCCTTAGAGCTCGCTGCTGGAGCAGGATCAAATCCCTGCTCCACTCCAGAATGCACATCTCAACGGAGAATTTTTGAGACAGAGAGAAGGTGCACAGTGGCATAGGGCTCTCTGTGACAGCAGCAAACCCAAACATCCTTTCTGAGGAGAACTGAGCCCTGTTCCCCTGCTCAGATTTACTGATGAGTCTCACCCAAGGCCTGCAGCTCCACACCCTGGTAGGAATGTGGGAGCATGCCATGAGGGGATGTTGGAACCCTTGAGGGGATGCTGTGGCCCTGGAGGGGTTGCTGTGGCTCTTGAGGGGATGTTGTGGCCATGAAGGGGATGCTGTGGCCCTTCAAGGGGATTCTGTGGCCCTTCAAGGGGATGCTGTGGCCATGGAGGTGTTGCTGTGTCCTTGGAGGGGATGCTGTGGCCATGGAGGGGATGCTGTGGCCCTTGAGGGGATGGTGTGGCCCTGGAGGGGATGCTGTGGCTCTTGAGGGGATGCTGTGACCCTTGAGGGGATGCTGTGGCCCTTCAAGGGGATGCTGTGTCCCCAGAGGGAATATTGTGGCCATGGAGGGGATGTTGTGGCCATGGAGGGGATGTTGTGGCTCTGGAGGGGATGTTGTGGCCATGGAGGGGATGCTGTGGCCATGGAGGGGACACTGCACCTCAAAAAGAGTGGCACACAAACTCTCATTCTGATTTTAGCCTAGTAGGTATCTTCTGGGACACCAGAACTGACTGTAAGCTGATGAATAGACTCCTGGAAATTCCCTTTCCTGGCCAACCACGGCGAGCAGGCCCAGAGCTGTTGCAGGCCCCAGGGCCTGCCTGAGCTTGACAGCGAGTTGCTATGGCTACCAAGTGAGCTGCTTTGAGGGGGGAAAAGATGAAATCTGGCCTGGCTGCCACTCCACAGCCACCGGGGGAGCTGTGGCAGTGCCTTGTGCAGGGGGCACCAGATCCGGAGAAGCTCTGATCCCTCCAAAAGCCACCGCCCATTCCAGGGCTCCCAGGTGCTGTGTGCCAACTTTGGAATGGGAAAGTGAAGTCATCCTGAGCTGTCACAGGAATGGAGGAAGAACTGAGCACTTTTTCCACCTTCACCGTGGTTGTAGGGCTCTTGTCCCCACTCCCTGGCCAGTTGCTGGCACAGGAAGAGCTGTGCCCATCCCCACCATCTCCATCTCCTGGGCACCACGGAGCTGACACACAACAAGGGTGTCCTTGGGCCACATCCAGAGCTTTGTCTCACTCCCCAGCATGGCTTGGCAGGCTCTCCTTTCCATTTGCACTCTCCAAAGTGCACTCCTGCCTGGAGAAGCCTTTTTTTAGCTCCCTGCAGCCGGGAACTGAGAGCATTGTGTTAGGGGTGAAGTGTGAGCACAGAGGTGCATGTAGAAATCTCCTGGCCCTGGATTAGCTTCCAGCTGCTTGTTCTGCCTCCAAAAGGAAGGAAAGAGAAAAAACAAAGGGCAAAACAAAGAAAGGGAAAAAGAAGAAAGAAGAGGAAGGGAGAAGGAGAAGGAGAAGGAGAAGGAGAAGGAGAAGGAGAAGGAGAAGGAGAAGGAGAAGGAGAAGGAGAAGGAGAAGGAGAAGGAGAAGGAGAAGGAGAAGGAGAAGGAGAAGAAAGAAAATAGAAGAGAAAAGGGAAAAAAGGAAGGAAAAGGAAACTGAGTAAAAATATTTTTAAAAATCAAGCAGATCCCATGCCTTCACCAGGTGGCACATATTTTAAGTGTTTCAAGAGAAAATAAGGTAATGTATCAACAGACTATGCCCCATGATTATAATCTGTCTTCTACCAGCTTGGCTTCAGTTTGGAATTAGTAGCAAGTGCATTTTTAAATAAAAAAAATTAAAAATTAAACAGGCTCTGTGTTACTGGCATTTCAGCTGTGCCCTTACATGTATACTGGCAGAATACCCTGTGCACCAAATTTTAATTGCAATCAGTTCTGAGGTTAGAACACTGATGCCTTTATTTGTAGCAGTGAACCATCACTGCTACAGCACTGCCTCTTACCTGTTAAATTGAAATCTGAAAAAACAGGATACATCTGGCAGAGTCCACAGCAGACTGTTCTCTCTCAGCTGTAAGAGGACTGATATTTTCCCCATGGGTCCCTCTCCGCACGACCTGAGAACAGCCTGGACACGGATTTCACAGAATGATTTTAATTTTTCCACATTTCACAGCCCTGCTGCATCCTGTCTCAGGCCCAACAGGATGCCAATTCTTCACTTCCAGCAGGATCCCTCAGCTCAGCTCCTTGGATGTGGCAAGCTCTAGTAACTCTTCACAGAAGCAAAAAAAAACCCACTGGCGCCTCCCCAGTGGACTTTACAACCAGAAGAAGAATTAAAAAAAAAAAATAGACCTTAGACATCCTTATTTTCTCCTGTAGGAAGCCAAACACCAAAGTTAAGTTCTATTAAAAGGAGATTGCATCATTTTAAGATTCCCACCATGCAGTTTTCTTTACCTCCTGTTCCAAAATTTTTAGAAATAATGACACAAACTGAATCTGAGTGAGAGGTGAAAACAAATTTAGGCAAGGCAAGACAACAATGAAAATTTCTGTGTTTTCAATCTCAGAAAGGATCAATTCCTTAGGCAAAGAAAGATCATCTATCCTGAGCAACATAAAGATAGAAGTTATGCTGCACATGCAAGGGAAGGGTCCCACCCACAGGGCAGGGAAAGGTGCACCCCAATTTCCTGGCCAGTTCACTCTCAAGGTGCCTCTCACCACAAGAACTGGTACTGCCAGCGTGGTTATTTCTGCCTTCATTCACTACTCAAGATTTTAATTTACATTAACAAATTGGAGACTGAAGCTTGAGGCTACTTTACTACTTGAGTTATTACTGTCTGTGTCTCCCCCCACATTGCACAATAGGAACATAAAATGGCTTTACATGCAAATATTACACGTCACGCCAATCACAGAGCCCCACAGACAAGGCTCTCTATGTGCTGCAGGGAAGGGGAAAATATTTCCAACAACGTGATAGCTTCACTTGTTTTTGTAACAAGTTTTGCTGCTGCAGAGGAGAAGAGGGAGCTGCGAGCTCTGGCAGCAGACAGGATGAGATGAGCCACGGGGAGGAAATGAGTCACAGCCCCAGAGGGGCAAAGGGAGTTCCCCAGAGAAGAGACAGCAGAAATCAAATCCTCCTGGGGCAGCCTGAAGAAGAGGAGACACAGCTGGCACAAAGTGTACCACAGCTCAGGAGAACCCACTGCTATTATGCCACTGATGCTCAGAGCCATTTTGAGCTGTGAAAGGGCTGTGTAGGTCTAAGAGTTTAAATTCCTCAGATTCTGTCTTTCTGCCACATCTTTCAGTATTTCTCAGTACGGCAGGGAGATGCTTGAGACTCAGATGTCATCAGAGTATGGGGGGAAAAGAGATGAATAATATAATTTAACCAAAGTAATGATGCATAGTTGATGCTGTTTTGATTCCCAGGAGAGGTAGAAACCAGGGTACACCACAGACCCTTTCTGAAGGACTTGGGGCTGAGGACACAAAAACCTGTGTACAGCAAATATTAACCCAGGTATAAGTTACCTTGAATGAACTTGCGCTGCCAGCAGGACAATCTGAAGCATCCAGTAGCCATTAAAAACAAGAACAAAACCAAAACAAAGAAACAAACAAACAAAAGGTGAAAAGCACTGTGGTGAAATTTATTGGACAAGGTCTAGGAATATCTAACGCATATCTTCAGCTGTGAAAGACAAGGGTGTAAAGTCTGTTACCTCCTGGGTGGGCGGTGCAGCTGATTTTGGAGGGTTTTTACAGAGCCCTGGTCCACACGGTGAGGAGATGGAGAGGAGGGGAGGCAATGCAGATGGAGAGGAGGCGGGAGACTCCCCCGACAGCACAAGCACGGCAGCGCCCAACTCATCCCAAACTCATGGTTCTCAGCTCAGAAATTCACATCCGGGCTAGAATGACTCTTAGGAACCTTGCCGCACAGGATTTCTGGCAAGACAAACAAGAAAAACAAAGGGTACAAGCACAGTCTTGTCAACACATCGGTGCAGCGGAGGCTGGCTCATCTGCAGAGCCAGGGAAAGGAAAGTTTCAGCTTTAAGAACTCAGCTCCGCCAAGGTCCGGGCACTGCTGCGGGTGAGTCACGCCTTGAGCATCCCACAAAGAGCTGCTCTGTAAACACGGCAGGCAGCGAGGAGCAGCGGGGAAAGGCAGGATCGCGGTCAGGGGGAGGAAAAGCGCCCGGCAGCCCAGCAGCCTCTGAGCCCAGCCCTGGGAACAGGGATAAACCACGGTCCGAGCAAAGCGCTGTTCCCCGCCCCGGACCGCTGCATCACTTCAACAAGCCTTCCGACAGCGCTGTGGAATTCCCCTTGGCACTTTGTGGGGTTGTACTTCACATTTCCCATCCTCAGAGCCCCCCCCGCCGGGATTCCTTCTTGGTGTTACAGATGGATAATGAGATTATTAGCTCTGGCAATTAGGGGATAACTATTGGGAGAATATTAAGAAAAGCTTCAGTGATTTATAGCTATGTCATTATAGCTTAGATGTCTTCTGTTTTCTCCATAGTTCCCTTTCCCTCCTGTATTGTTGCCATCAGACAGCCTGAGTTGTCTAGGATAAGTAAAGAGAAGGCTGCACATCTGCCCCTTGCATGGGGGAAGTTAGGAATGGAAAAGCTCGGTGCTTAGGGAGTGTGGCATGGCAACACCCGATCTCCAATCCAGTTACAAGAAAGCAGTTTCCATCAATAAATGGCAAAGAAGAGCTGACTGACAGGCTGACAGGGCCAGGGCTGGCTGATGTAACCCCCAGGTGTATAAAAGACTGAGCATCCATCTTAAAGAAGAACTAGCCACATGTTATGCACGTGGGGCAGTTCCCAGCACTGCAACTTTTTCCTTATGTAGTCTGTGAAAAATGCGTATTTTATGATTGGCTTTTCACAAATACTAAATGAATATTATACATGTTGTGTTAGAAAGTCACGCTGCATTAATTCTCTTAAGTAGTATGTTAAATATAGTTTTGGGTCGTAAGATAAGATTAAAATAGAAGCTATGCTATGTAAGATACTTTTTTTCTAAAGAAAGGACTCACACTGAGATAGCAGCCACAGGATGCCTAAATCTTTCAGAGAAAAGGAATTTATTGCTCCATTATCAGAAGAAACAAACTTCTTCCCACCTCGCTCAGCTATGAAGATGCTGTCAGGATTAAGAGGAAGAAGTTGACACTGATCAGGCAGAATCCTGTGTTTGAATGGAATTTATGCATCATGTATGAGATGTATGAATATGCAACAGGTTATTGTTTATAAGGGTTAATCCTCTGTTAATGTGGGTCTTTTTTCAGGCTTGTGCTGCCCAGAAAAGGTACCTGGACATCTGTAACTCTTTGTTTTTATTGTCTCATATTGTCCTAATCCAAATTGTCCAAATTATTATTACTCTAATTGTATTACTATTTTTACAACCATTTTATTACTATTAAACTTTTAAAATTTTAAAAACAAGTGATGGGCATTTTTCACATAGTCCTTTTGTTGTATTTTTGTCAAGGTTTAATAAACCCTTTTAAATTTTCAAAGTGAGCAATTGTTTCTCACACTGGGAGAACAAAGCCAGTCCCCCTTGCTCCTTCTGCAAACCCAGGTTGGGCAGCGAGGGCAGAGGATGTGGAGGAAATGTCTGTGCTGGCATCACCACATAGAAACCGGCATTGAACTCTCCAAACTCCTTGTTCTTCCTGTGAAAAATGCCAATCACTTGTTTTTAAAATTTTAAAATTTAATAGTAATAAAATGGTTATAAAAATAGCAATATAATTAGAGTAATAATAATTTGGACAATTTGGATTAGGACAATATGAGACAATAAAAACAAAGAGTTACAGACATCCAGGTACCTTTCCTGGGGAAAATAAACCCGAAAAAGGACACTCATTAACAAAGGATTAACCCTTATAAACAATAACCTGTTGCATATTCATACACCTCATACATGATGCATAAATTCCATTCAAACACAGGATTCTGTCTGGTCAGTGTCAGCTTCTTCCTCTTAATCCTAACAGCATCCAGACGAGGCGGGAAGAAGTTCATTTCTTCTGATAATGGAACAATAAATTCCTTTTCTCTGAAAGATTTATGTGTCCTGTGGCTGCTATCTCGGTACAAGTCCTTACTTTAAAAAAAAAGTATCCTACATAGCATAATTTCTATTTTAACCTTATGTTATAACCTAAAACTATATTTAACACACTACTTAAGAAAATTATTACAGCATAACTTTCTAACATAACACATATAATATTTAATTTAATATTTGCGAAAAGCCAATCATAAAATACACATTTTTCACAGTAATCTTCTGGCAACAGTACACAACACTGGTAGACCTTTCTGGAGCCTTTTTTAAAATTATAAATTTGCTATCATGATTTATTAGTATTTTCCCTACAGTGGGAGAGGATTTTCACAGGTGTAGATATCTTAACCTGGCTCATGCAAAATACTGTTTCCACACTTTCCTGTTACAAAAATGGTGTTTTTTTGACTTGATCTAAAACTCACTGAGTGTCAGTGGAAAGCCAATACTTGCAGGGAGGTTTGAGGCTGATCCCTGGCAAGAGCAAGTGACCACATTTCCTCCAGCTATGGCAAATTCTGAAGAGTGGAGGAGGCTTTTGACTTCCTGCTGTCCCTAGCAGGTGGGCACTTGCACTCATACTGTGTTTTTTTGCAAAAATATTGATTTTCAGGGTCTACACAGCAGGATGCATTCATTTTATCACTCGGGGCCGTTATTGTTGCCACATTTAATAATTGCACATTAATTATTTAGCTTATTACTCCACCCCAAAGCTGCTGTGCTGCTGGCCTGGTGCCTGAGGAGAGCAGAGCAGGACAGATCTGTCACGGAGCTCACTGGGGTGAGTCAGAGCAGCAGCCATGGGGTGAGGGTGTCATCCGTTCCCAGAATGGATCCTGGGGCTCCAGCCCCTCTCCCCTTCCAGGGAGCTTCTCTGCTCCTCATCCAGAAGCAGCCTGGGAATTTGGACACAGGGCAGGGGTGCTCCGCTGGTGCGAGGACAGAGAATCCCCATGAGCAGGGGTGGCCAGGCTGGTTCTGGCTGGGCATGGTGCTTCTGTCCCTTGCAGTGCCACTCGACACAAGCCAAATTCATTTCCTCAAGCAGAGGATTTCCTGTCACTCCTCCCCTCCTCCATGGTGACTTGAATTACTTCGGATTTTGCAACATTTGGGGCTGCTGTTCACAAAACCTAAGTTCCCTCAGAACCACCGTGCATTTTCCACCCACCTGCATTTGTGGCACACATTTGGTGTGCCTGCAAATGGAGTTTTCTCACCTTTACAACCCAGTGAAGGGCACTGGACACCAACAGGGAGCTCTGGGGTGGTCCAGAGGCAGCAGAGCATCACCTCAGCTCACAGGGTTGTCCGGCCCCACCAGCCTGCCTCGGAGAAGCAGCATGTGTCTCTGTGCAGAAGTGACAGATTTGTGGGTTTGTGATGTGCAAAACCCCCTCCCTGCCCGTGACAGCTCATGATAATTTGCACGTCAGCGGCATGTAAATCGTGCTGGCTTGCTCTACCAAGTGGTTTCACCACAAATCAAGTTCTCTGCACTCCTGTGCTCCCCTTGCTCCTGAGCATGCACGGAAACGGGTTTTGCCGCAGTGCAGGGCTGCCCCAACTGCACATCTCAGGGCAAACACAAACCCAGCAGATTAAAAGAGAAAGGAGGAACTGACAACTGCTCCCAGGGGAAAGCTGTCCGTGCTCTGGGTCCATTAATGCCATGTTCCCGAGATCAGAGGAGCATGAGCAGGAAGGGAAGCTGCTGCAAGCAGGGATGTGCTGGGGCAGTGCAAGGCAGAGCCTTTCACCCAGAGAGTGCTGTGGCCCTGGTGCTCACTTTTCCATGTTTCTGCCCAATGCCTGTTCAACCTGCTGGCTTTTTGTAACTACTAAAAATGTCTGCTGCCTTCAGAGCAACACACAGCTGTAAAATGCTACCCATGTTTCCTTTCCAAGCAATCCCAGCTCCGTGTTTTCATGCACTTCTGAAACAAGAAATAATTTACTGTGAAGCAGTGTTGCAATTTCCCTTAAAACATTCCTGTGCCAGCCTGTCCTTAGTTTGGCTTCCTTTTTGTTGTTTTTACTGGAAGTTGTGCTTCTTAAGAGGCACCAAGTGTGGTATTAACCTAAGAAAAGACCCGTGAAACTTTATCTGGAGGGAGCCATGGTGCCAACGATGAAGAATTTGATCTGTGCAACTGAGAAAAGATATAAAGAGGGAAGAGCAGTGGATATAATAGATTCAGGGAGGTAGGCTGTAAGCAGATATATAGTAGACAATATTAATGGGGCTTTTAACATATTAATGTCACTTTCAGATGAGGCCCTAGTTAACCAAGTTAAACACAGGATGAACCAGACTCTAACAAGGCTGATAATTGCTCCACATCCACCGACCCCAATCCAGCCAGTCTGCAATTATTGAGCAGACAGAGCTCAGCACTGTAATTTCCCTGCCTCTCAACAGGAATTTCTTGTTTCCCAGAGTTTTTTTTTCCCCATGCCCTGTCACAAGTGCAGAAAGAAACACTATGGAAGTACTCTTGTAATTACTGACATTTTGTTTCACGGGCAGCTGCTGAAAGAATACAAGAAGAATCACAGAATTACAAAATAATTTAACTTGGAAAAGACCCTCGAGACCATCGAGACCAACTGTTAATCTAGCACTGCCAAACCCAGCACTAAACCATGTCCCCAAGTGCCTTTTTACATTTACATGCCTTTCAAATCCCTTCAGGGATGGTGACTCCACCTAGGCAGCATCAGTCTCCAAACAACATAGGATCAGGGAAGAATTTTCAAACCCTAGGAGGAAACAAAAGAGTCTTGGCAGAAGAGCATTTTGTGTTTTATAGCAACCAGCACTTCCAGGTCTCTCCCAGAAGCACAGTCCTGAAAACCCCCAAGACACAGCTGCAAAATCTTTTTTTTTGCATTACAGGGTCATGGCCAGTCTGTGCTGCTTCTGTCACTGACAGCCACAGCTGATATCCAGGCTGCAGCTCTGGATAACCCTTGCAAAAGCTGAGTGGAGGCAGGTGAAAGAGATTTTTTTTCCTCACATTCCTAGCCCTAGATGATCTCCAAGGTTTCTGTCAAAATTCTGCCTTACACTAACATTTTGGTGTGTAACTTCATTGCAAATTTATTATACCTGTTTTGAGTTATTCTTATTTAGTGTTTAGTCATTAGTGTTTTATTCTACCTGTGAATCATGGGAGCATTTGTTAGTGGTACAGTGCATCACATCTTGTACAAAATAATGGCAAGATATTTATATATGGATGAATGCATATGCACACTATATATAAAGCAGTTGAGAATTAGCTTTAGTTTTGCTTTTGGATTAGTTATAAACTGTATTTTAATCTGGCTTGGGTTTTTTCAACCTTGATTGCATGTGAATCTGTGCATGGGTTAGACAGTAAGGAAAAGAAAAGACAAAGCAAAATATAAGCAGGGATGTGATGATATGTAAAACCTCACCTTCATGACCCTGGCATGAAAACTCACCCACTCCTCCTCTGCCCACCAAAGCAGACGATTTTTCACTTCTTTTACCAGATGCACTTCAGAAAACCACAACTACTTTTTCACAGCCCTTCCTCTGGGGAGCCTTTTAATACCAAGAATCTCAGGATTAATTTCACCTAAGAAGGGAAGTGCCCTGAGGGAAGCATTGTTCACCTTGATGATTAAGGATAAGGGCACTGTGGCACTGGAGGGAATGCTATCAGTCACGCAAATTACTGTTTCTCTAGCAAATGGAGACTAAGTGAGAAAACGTCCAAGGAGTATGTGGAATTTTTAATCTCCTGCATGGATTTTATGATTTGGCACGGATCAAAGCATTTTCCAAAAGCCTGCACACTGACAGTGCAAGCTTCACTTAAAAGCGATGTGTTTTATTTTGTGAGCGTGGATTTCTATTGATTTTGAAACCCAAGTGTATAAAGAGTTTAAAGTGTATTTCTAAATGCACAAGGCTTTTCTGTTTCACATCTTACAGGACTCACCAATCTGCAATTTCTACCTACACAATTCTACCTACCACTCTAACCCTACTGTTTAAGAACTCAAAACGAATGGTATGGTCATTTTCATATGTATAAATATTTACAAATCAGGCTTATAAAAATCAATGAGGCCTAGTCCATGCACTTTTCTCTATTTTTATAATTCAGTTTACACCTGAGAGAACGTACCTCATACTGGGAAAGTTCTTTTCAGATAAAGCCAGCAGACAGAGCGAGCTGCAGGCTGGCCACTCCTGCATAGCTGCAATGTTTGACATTCACTGGGGAAACGCCTCACTCATCATGCTGCTCCTCCTTTTGCACTCACTTTGGTGTCACAACCTCATCTGGATCTGTGTCCAGTCCAGAAAACTGTCTGTGGTTTGCTAAAAGCTTAATTTATAGTGTGGTTTTCAAGTCAATTACCTTGAATTTCTGCTGACTCCCAGAACTGACAGCACCCTTTGGCTTCCCCAGTAGAAACTGGGGAGAGAGGAGAGGAGCAAACACAGGTGGGTGGAATGCAATCCTGGATGATGAAGGCTACAATTTTAGGTTTTTTTCCCCTCAAGGTTGCATGTGATACACTGTACTAAACTTTGGGATTTGCTGCATTTCAATGTAACAAAGGAGAAAATTTGCATAGATGAAAACTTTCACACATATCACTCAAACCTGGCTCCAGAAATTATTCAAGAATAATTTTGAAATGGTTTTGTTTTTTAATTAAAGTTCAGTTTTTTTCTTTAGGGAATTACAAAATATTAAATGTCAAGGAAGACTCATTTTCTCTTGGTTGGTGTCAAAGTTTATGTCTTCTGTCTCAGGAGAGGAAATCCCCACTCAGCAATGGGATAAAGTCCAGCAGGAAATCTTCACACTGCACTAAACTAGCAGAGGACATAAAATTTATATGATATAAGATGTTTATAACATGCACAAAAATACATGTGTCCATAGATAAGGAAATAAACCTTTCTTTTCAATAATAATGACTGGCATTATTGCTTTCTAGAGCAAGGATGTCATCAAACTAGGTTTACCAACAAACAGAATTTCCACTATTGAAAATCTCAATTTCCATTTACTGAACGTGCTGTGAACAAAAACAGTAGAAGAAGATACAAAATGTACTTTGTTTTTGTGGGTGTGATAAAAGAGGGTGGGACTGAATGCATCAAATTAAAAAGAAAAAAAAAAAGTAAATCCTAATGGTTTTGGGTTTCAGAGGAAGACGAGAACAAAAGCTTCCAATGAATTTCTTTGAAAACCACAGGAAGAGGATGAAAGAAATTCAAAAAACCCCCTATTTTTAACTAGTTTTTATACTAAGACTTCTTTTAAACCACCCTAGATAAAAATCCAGTTACACAAGAGATTTTGTACTTTATTTTGTAGATTTTGTGAATGACTCATAAGCTTGCAGTCATACCATTATGCAAGTTATATTAATAAAATATGTATGCCTGGCAAAAATTTCATCCCATCCTGCCAGAATTTAGAGCACCTTTTTATTGGGAGGCATTTGACGTCAACTGGTGCCCTTTGGAGATGAGGCATGGTTGGGAAAATGAGTCTGTGATTCTCCATTCCAATTTTAGACTCCTAATACCTTGAATTACAAGGAAACGTATCCATGACTATTAAAAGCACACAAACTCTTTTTGAGTACTTCGTCACATCACTGCAGTAAAGAACAACCTGTGAGTTCCTGATGCAGTCTCCTGCTGTTTTTCCAGCCAATAAACATTGAAAAAAAAATTATGTTTGTGCTGCCCATCACTTCTTGCATCTGTTTCTGATCAGCCCTGTGCAGAACTCCGTGGCTAATGCCATGTAAAATCTCAGCAAGCCTCAGTGGCTTTGCTCACTTGCAGAGGTTCTGAAGGAATAAGTAGAAACTGTGACAGAAAACACAGTGTGATTTTGATACCACACACTTGTTTGCTGCATGAAAATGGAGCTGCATTTTTTCCTAGTTAGAGATAATAAGTGTCAGACTGACTTTGATAATTACGACTGCTCCACTCAAACATCAAAATCTTCACCAGAATGAGTAAACTATTGGAGTGGTGTTTAGGCCTTCAGTACTTAAAAAGCTGACTCAGGCTTCCAGCTGACTCTCCTTCTGTCAGACAAACAAGAACCTGCTTTTCCATCTCCAGGTAAATGTGTGCTGCCTGCATCCTTTACATATAAACTACATATAGCTAAGAATAAACTTGGGAAGAAATTGCCAATAAACAATGGTTTCCTGAAGAAGTGGCAAGCTAGAGGAGCCTTCTAATAGAAGCAACGATGCCAAGCCCTCGGCCCCAAAGCAAGATTTCCTTGCAAGGCTGGATGGAGCCCAGACAGTTTACAAAAGACTGCAACAACTGCAGGACCTGGGGCAAGCGTCTGGGCAGCTCCCCTCCTTCCTGCAGCAGTGCTCAGACCTCATTTATAACCTGAACCTACCGGCAGAGCTGGAATGATGTGCTTCTGGGTCAGCAGCACCCCGAATGCCCAGCATGATGCAGGCTGACATCACCGCGGGTTTCTTGTGTGGATGCCCTGCTCCTGCGCAGCTCCACCACTCCAATTACCATCAGCTCCAGCTGTTTGTCATCAGGCAGTGAGGAGGGGGACGCTCCCTGAGGGCTGCCTGGAGCCAGCAGGGAGGGTCTGCTGCCTGCAGCCAGCTGCAGGAATGCAGCACAATCTGTTGGACCTGTCAGAGTGACCCCAGGTAAACCTGCACACACCAGCCCCTCCACCTCCTCTGGCTGAGTGTCCCAGGCTGAGATCAGGAAGGAAAAGCAGGGGTGGCTTCAGGCAGATCCCTCTGAACATTCCCCCTCTCTCTGCAGAACAAAGTCCTCTCCCAAGACCTCGAGGGGAGGCCTCACCCACTTGTCTGACAGCCGAGGGCGTGGGCACTAATTGGGTTTACAGGCGTCCAACCACGCAGATTAACCTACTGCCTGCTCCTCAAGGAAGCAGCTGAGGAGCATTCCCTGAAGACTGGGAGACTTTTTCCCTCTTTCTTCTTCAGACAGGGCCTCCTGACCCAAGGATGTGCTCAGGAGCTGCTGCTGTTACCCCTCCAGAGTAGTGCAATTCCTCCAACAGCTGTTCTGTGGGAATCCAGGAAATTCCCTGGAAGACTCAAGCCTCTGTCTGGGGGGCTCAGAGACCTTGGCACAGAGCCCAAGACCCCTGTGCCTTTGATTTAGCCCTTGGAAAAAAAAATTACCAACCTTGTATGAAGAATTACAAGCCACGAAAGTTTAAGTAGAATGATAGTGAATTTATCACTGAGTGAAAAATAGATTTTTTGGGGTTTTTAGAATGGGGGTTCAGGGGAGCAAGATGGAGGAATTGGGGCATGACCAGCCTTTCTCCTTCTTCTTGGCCTCCATCTTCTGCTGTGGTGTTGGCACTTTTGGGTTGGTTTAGAGTGGAAGCTCACTGTCTAACATAGGTGATAGGTATTGGAAAATAATTGTAAATATTGTACATGTAGTTTTTAGTATAAAAAGATAACACTGCCCTGAGGGCAGGCAGAGTGCCTTGGACTGTCCTGCTGAGTGGACCTCAGCAAGACAGGAGAAAAAATTTTATAAATAAGATACAATAAACAACCTTGAGACTGAGAAATTAAGAGCTCTGACTCTTCTTTGACCGCCAAGCTGAGAAAAAGGACTTTCTAACTTATCATGGTGTGACAGTGACCAGCTAGAGACCCCGAGACTGTTCCACCCACCCAGCCTGAGCCTGGGGTTCCCTGGCACAAAACACCCCAAATTCTGACCTCTTCCTACTGCACAGAACCTGGCAAGACAATCTGGCCAAACTGTGCCCATTTCTGCACACAACACCTGTGTTTTCCATTTTATAACCCGGCCTTCAACAAATCCCCTGGGTGTTAGGGCGAGCACCACACCAAGCCACAGGATGCACGGCCAATTTCCAAACCAGCCGTTTTTGTTTGTGTGGTGGGAAGGAGTTGATGAAGCTTGCTTGGGTGGCACAGCTCTGGGGAGCTGGCACAGGAGCCAGAAGATGGTGCAGGAGCCAGGATGCCAAGGCTGGGGAAGGAGGCTCTCATAGGAACAGGGCGCCCAATTTGGACGCAAGCTGGCAGAGGAGCCGGTGGAGGAGCCGTGTGTCGGAGGAGCCCCCAAGCTCCATCTCGGGGGAAGGACAAAACCCTCGCTGGGGTCTACCATGGAGCCTGGAGCCGCCTAGCTTCGGCTGTCGACGCCCAAACGCTTCCCCAAGGGGAATCACTTTCGCGAGAAGAAGAAAATCTGCGCGCTCCTCCCGCCCACCCCCCAAAACAGCGCTGTCTTAAAGAAATCCCAGTCTCGCCACGGCGGCCCCCCTGGTTCCCCTGTCCCGGCTCGGCCCCGGCAGGAAGGGGAGGGACCCGCGGCCGCCTCAGCCGCCCGTGGAGCTGCGGGACACCGGGAGCCGCTCCTGCCCGGGATCGGCATGTCCGGGACGGGCTGGCAGCCGTTGCCCGCGGCGGTAAGGAGGGCTCGGGGGTGCGGGGAGGGCTCTGCTCAGGAGGAGGGCGGCGATGCCGCTCCGGCTGCCTCCGGTGCCCCGCGGGCCCGGCGGGGGAGCGGCTCCGCGCCGGCACCGCCCTGGGCGCGTCTCGGGCCGGGCAGTGCCGGGCAGGGCGGGCAGCAGCAGCAGCAGCAGCAGCAGCAGCAGCGCCATGGCTTTCGCCCGCTGGTGGTACGCCATGGTGAGTGAGGGCGGGGAAAACCCCGGTGGGGAGCCGGCATCATCCAGGTGGGGAGTTGGGACCACCCGTGTGGGGAGCCGGGAGCCCCGCGGGATGGGGCGGGTGGGATGCTCCGATGCTCCCGACGGTCCCCAGCGATGGGGATGGAGAAGGGAGAAAGGAAAGGGGTTGTGGTGAGAAGGGAGGCGAGACAGCGCCTTTAAAAATAATGTAAAAAAAAAAAAAGCGGTTCGAGTCAGCGCGCTGCGCACCCGCATCCCATCCGCTGTCAGAAAGCGACACAGAAAACTGGGGGTTTTGGCGCTGTGGTCGTCGCCTGAGTAACGCAGGCTCGCGGGGTGATGAAAGCGCGCTAGAAAGAGTGAGACGGGATTTTGGTGTGGGAATGTTGCTGTTTTGGGAAGAACTGCGCTGCGCCTTTTCCCAGGAGCGCGTTCTGCACGGCAGGTGGGTGGCCGGGAGGAGCCGTCGCTTGCCTGACCCTCCCCGAGCAAACCGCAGCCCTCTGACGGCTCCGTGTGGCTTGGGTGGACTTGAGTCCCTGCTCATCACTTTGACGAGCCCGCGACTGCTTTAAAAGATTTTTAAAAGCCTTTAAGAAACTTTTATGACATGTTACAATACACATAGGAGGAAGCAGCTGGTCTCTGTGTGGAATGGTGAAAAGAAAAAGAAGTTTGCTTTCTGTTAAAGTTTTACAGAAAGCGTGTGTTGTGAAATGTTGGTTTCAGAGAAGATATCACTTTAATGCACTTCCTGAATATGTGATCAGGAAGATGAAACCTCTTGAAGTGATAACTGTACTTTTAAATTGCTCCGTGCAGCTTGGATAAGTGTTTTCAGGTATCAGTCACTGTGTCAGGTCAAATCACTGCAAGCTTCAGTGGATGTGTTCACTTGCAGATGTTCTGAAGGAATAAGTAAAAATCGTGACAGAAAGCACAGTGTGATCTTGATACCACACACTTGTTTGCTGCATGAAAAACTTATTTTTTCCTAGTTAGAGATAATAAGTGTCAGACTGACTTGGATAATTACAACTGCTCTACTCAAACATCTAAATCTTCACCCAAATGAGTAAATTGGTGGAGGTGGCACAAAGTCACAAAGGGAAAAGTTTGAGAATTACTGCACAAAGCTATGGAATGTATTTAAAGGGCCTCCTTAGCTCTGTCATTGCATCCTTAGCTCTGTGTCATTGCATCCAGGGGAAGAAAAGGTACCAAGATATGGCCGTGTGTGATCAGGTAAGAAAACTGCTCCCACAGCTGCTCCTTTGGGAACCCCTGGCTGTGGTTGTTGGCCCTTGGGACTGGAGTCCTCTCCCGTGCATGGGGAGGTAGGAGAGGCAGGAGAGGAGGGTGAGAGGAACAGACACAAAGGAGATTAAGGTTTTACCCCAAAGCTGGGGTTGGATGCAATGAGAGTCTGGATTTCACCTTTCCATTCTTCACTTGGCTGGATTGTAACTCCCCTGGCAACTCCTTGCATCTGACAGTTTTCCAAGCAGTGCCAAAGATCTCTGCCTTCCTCCCAATTCCATCTGAGAGCGAAAGTCAGATTCCCATCTCCTCAAATGTCTGTAATGCTGAGTTGATTGACTTTTGCTGAGAATCTTGCAAGACTTCACTTCTTACCCAGTTGCTGCACGTCCTCCCAGATGCTGTGCAGTGGCCTTACACCACAAGCTTGTTAATGCCTTCTGAATCTCCTGAGGTTTGGAGGGAATTTCTTGCAAGCAAAGCCTTTAGTGAGGGTTTTTTTGTGCACATAGGTGTCTATTCAGTTGTCAGTAATTTTCTCTGTGCTATTTCACCAGTTGCTCTCTAGTTTATGAGTGCTGTTTGAGTCAGAAGTTTAAAGGTGTGTCTTAATAGTGTGGTGACATTTTTGTGCACTTTAGAACAGGATGAAGATCTCAGGGTAAACCTTCTTGCTCATGGCACTTATGTATTTTTGTGAACATGTGATTATGGGTAGGATTGTGTGGTTTTGTTTTTGTTTTTTTTTAGTTAGTAAGGTTGGAAAATATTTTGAGCTTAAAAGCTGCAAGGAATTGTTAGCTCATGAGTTAAGCTAAAATTGTCACGTCAGCTGTATGCCCACTGTTGATGTGAGGGAGCTGGAGCTGCTCTGATCCACTGCCTTGGTGATGAATCTGAATCTTTGGCACTGTAAGGGAAGATGAGCAGGAAAAGGAAAGAGTGCCCAAAGAAAAAGTCAGCTTGTCGTCATCAGTTGTGAATATGAATGAGCAGTGGATGGGCACTGTCCCACAAAACCTGAGCTTAGCCTTCTGACTAAGCAGATTGATTTACTGCCTGTTTCTTTTGTTGTTGTTGTTTTTTGTTGTTTGTTTTTGGGGGATTTTGTGTTTGTTTGGTGGTTTTTTGGTTTGCTAGTTTTTTAATTTTTGTGTTGTTTGTTTTTGTTTGTTTTGTTGGGGGTTTTTTGCTTGTTTTGTTTTTGTTTTTATTTTATTTATTTTTGTATATTTAATTTTTTTAGCGGAGGGTTCAAAGCTGGAAAATCCAGATAAGAAAAGAGCTGTTGAAGGGCATTATTGAAATGGGGTCCCTCATCATACCTTGTGCATCCACTGTTCAGGGAACCAGCATGATTTCCTCAGGTGTACTGTGAAGCTCTGCTTTCCCACGTTACCTCTTCGGGACAGGACAGATTTTCCTGCAAGGCAGAACTTTCACAGGCTGTTTTATGGTCTGAGGCCAGGGAATGAATTATCAAGGCTCTATGTGTACACAGTGCATTACTCAACTTACTGGGGAAAAAAACCAACAAAACTACTTTGGTCTGACCATATGTGCTTTGTTCCCTAAGTTGGAATGAACATATTTGGCCTCTGAGTCAAAGTCTCTTTATTTTAGATGCTGTTTGGCATTGCCTTCTGGAGGGAAGATGTCATGCTTTTGGTGTCTCTCTGGCTTGAGTTTAAGGGTAGCAAAGTTGTGGTCCTTGTCCTGGTATGTTCTGTGTCCTCTCTGGGCACTGAAGCTGCACAGATAAATAATAGCTGGATTATTATAATAATTATTATTATTTAATAGCTGGATTGAGGATAATACTTGATTTTTGGAGCATTTTGATGCTGAGGGTACACATGCAAGAAGAGAGCCTGATCAGCAGAGTTCTCCTTTAGCTCCTGAGCCTTATGGCAAGTGCTGGCTCTGAAATTCCTGTTCTGTGAGCAACAGGAGACTCACTGGCACTGCTCTTACCGATATGTGTGCAATGTGCTTTTATTGTAGCAGTAAACTGCACAGATAGCTGGGTAAATTGTGTCTCTACTGGAAGTGCTATTATGGAGCAGTGAATCAATTAATCTCTTACCTGAATAGACAACCAATGGGGCTTGTTTTTCTTCTGAAGAGGCACATTTGGAACATGACTAGAGCACTTCCAATTTTAAAACTTGTTGAGTGTCTTAGTCATAACCAAACTCATTTTAAAAACTTGAATTGTTAGAGGTTGTCCAAAACAATTACTGAAATTTTTGTTGCTGTAGTATTTTTTTTCAGCCTGCTGTAGTACTTTTTTTCCTCCTGCTGATGTGCTGGAACTGATTTCTGTTGAAGATAGTGCAGTAATACATGGATCATTGCTTTCTCCCTATAGCCATGTAAAGAAAAATCTGCAGGAACTCATTACTTAGTGGATTAGCAGGCTCTACCTCCTGCTGCTCAGTTCCGAAAACAGAAGGGAATAAATGGGTCTTGAATCATCTCCTGTCTTTACTTAACGAAACAAACCAGACGTGAATCCTCCCTCCCAGATGTCTCAGTTGCTGTGGGAAGTTGTACCAGCTGAGATACTAGAGGGTAGCTCTATTATGTTGCCTTTTATATTAATTTATGCATTTTGCTTTTATTATTTTTGAAAAAAGATGTTTTGAGGGACCACATTCACCACTTTTCAGAGATGCAGACAGTTCCAACATGCTGGGTACCAGTGAGCAAAATGTGATTTTCTTTGCATTGCTGCACATGGGAAACTGCTAGGATTGTGCATGAGGTTAAGTGAAAGGAAGAGCAAAGAAAAGATGGAGGAGGTTCAGGGATCCTGGAAGAACTGTATTTCCTAACGTGCACCTGTGCCTGAACTGTTGGAGCATTTATTTTTTTTTCCCTGTGTCAGCACCAGAATTACAGCAATCATGGTGACAGCTTTCTTTCAGGCGGGGAGGGCTGGGCATAACAAACATTTCAGTGTGTCTGAGGGGAATTCAGATGTTGGAGTGGGTTGCACACATCATGTTGGTCCCTCTGAGAGCTCTTTGCAGCCCGTGGTTCTGACATTTCCAAAATGTCAGAACTGGAGAGTGTTTAGCTGGTGAGGGATGAGAGATAAGCTGAATATATTCCAGAACTTTTCACAAGAACAGTCATGTACAGCCCTAAGTGTCATGGCCTTATGACTGATTTCTCTTGAAGTTATCCAGCAGGCCCTTTAGAAATCCCCTCTGTTAGTGAGAAGAAAAACTTTAAGTGTTCCCTGCTGTCATTTTGTGGTTGCTGAAAGGAATCATCCTTGCATTAAATAAAAAGTTTGAGAATTTCTTTGTGTGGAAGATAAGACTTAAGGTCTAAATAACTACTCATCTATTTTCTCTGTTCACAGCATGGTGACAAGAAGGCAAATGAAGCTTCTTCCAAGGCAGGAGAGAAAAAAGCAGAGGTGGAAGAGGTAAATACAAGTGTTTGGATATATTAAGAAAAGTTGGCAATGAATTTCCTCCTGCGCTGATTTTTGCCTTTTGATAGCAAAGTAGTTTTTGGACAATAAACTGGTGACTCCAGACAGTCATTATTCATCCCAGGAATGTTTAGTTTTGTTTGTGTTGCTCAGCAGCCTACTGGAAATGGTTTTTTTTTTTTTTTTGCTTTGTTCATGTTTTACCTAATTCTTGGTATCCATGGAAGTTACCTCAGTGAGGTGCCTGCTGTGCAGTGCTGGGACAGTGTGGGACACATCTGATGGCCCTGGTACTTCAGCTGCCCAGCAGCACAGGTGGAGGGAGTGCTCCCTGATGCTTTCCACCTGATGGTTCATCCATCCTCAGCAGAAGCTGTGTGGGAAATAACTTTGCCTGAGCCTGTTTGACTGCACTGCAAATCAGGGTCAGTGAATGCTTTTGTTACAGTCCTCTGAAGTAGATGATTCAAGCAATTGCTTTTCTTTCCTGTCCAGAAAGCAAGGAAAACTTCTCCAGCCTGAGAATATGTTCCACCTTTCCTTTCCAGACAGCTTGTGGGTTTTTTTCATAAATGCCATTGTGCATTTATACAATCTTGGTTTAGTGCCATATTCTTTGACTGCACGTTGTTCTTCCTATTAGAGCAGTGCTGACATTTTTTTTGTGGGAAGGGTGGGAGTTGAGGCCTGTGGTTCAGAGTTCTGGGGTTAATGTTTCTGATCTCTTATTGAGAAGATCTGTTTCCAGCAAAAACAAGACTCTTGCTAAAATTTATTGTCCGGATACTTCTGCTTTTTGAGTCCTTAGAATACTGCATATATGTTTACTTTTGTGAATTTCTTCATGTGTTTCATTTGTTCTATGCACTCTGCATGGTTTTTGATCTATTTTCACTTTTAAGTCCTTAAATTGGAAATAGATCAAAAACCTCTTCCAGAGACCCATTGAGGGGCATTGACTCTCCTGTGACTCACACCTACCTCCAAAACACTCTGATTTGTTAAGCAGTTGAGTAAACAACTCAGAATCTTTCAACAGCTTTCCCAAGAGTCTGCAATGTTATTTTTTATTTAAAAGTCAGAGGTAATTCCTATAGTCTTCAATTTTGGAGGCAGAAATTTATAATGTGTCTGTAGAGAGCTTTGGGCAGTGTTGTCTAGAATATTGAGTTTGTTCACCTGTCTGCTAGAAAAGGTTTGGCATTAGAGAAATTACATGAAAATACTGATGTCTTTGAGGAGCTTGTATCCATACTGAAAGGAAAACAGTAGAATTAGTATTGTTGTTTAACAAAAAGTAACAACAAACAGCTCTTGTCTCTCAGATTCTTTGGGTATGTGGTCTTGAGGGGGTGAGAGAAGGAGGGTGAAGCTTTAAAAAGCAAATTTAGGAAGGGCCTGACACTGCTTTGAGTGGGAGATGCCAGTTAGCCACAGCATCAAGAGGGACTCTGCATCAATACTGTTAGGGTGTAGAAGAGGCTTCTTAATCCTTTCTTCTTAAAGACAAGGGAGACTTAAAAGTAGACTGAGGAAAGCACAGCAGGTTTGCTGTAGATAGAAACTTGTACAGTATGTAATTGAAAAGAAATAAAGGCAGTTCTTCATCAGTGTAGTGTCAATAAAAGTATATGTGCTGTGTTGCATTAGGCATTGCTCCAGGATAAAGACTCAAGTCATAGGAATCTGCCTTAAAATCTTGATGTCTTGGTTGTTAGAACCTTACATTTATTGAGTTCACCTTCTAGGGACAATCACTTGCTGAAAATCTCAAAAAAAAAACCCCAAACAGCTGAGAATCTCATTTCAGCTTTACTGAAATGTTTTCATTCCTTGTGGATGTTATTTGTGGGGGAAAATGAAAAAACAGAAACTTCCACAGACACTACGGGATTTGATCTAAGTTTCTAAGAAGAAACTTAGATTGATGTAAAGATAAAGTACACAGACATTAAGCAGGAAAAGTATAAATTTAGATTTCTATAGTTGCGAGTAGGCCTTAAGTAAGTAAGAAACTGTATTGATAAGAAGGGTTTATAGCGTAGTAATGTAATTGTATAGGGTAAGCTAGGAGTTTAGAAGTTAAAATAGAAACGTGTGTAGGTGTGATAGTGGCCCATTGGATAAAAATATACTCATTGCAACAGAAGTAAGTAAAATCGATAGGTTAAAAATGCAAAATAAACTTTGTAAGTTTAAACAAAGTTATAATAGAAGAATTTATAATATAAACTAAGTTATAATAAGAAGTTAAATTGTAATTATATAAGAAGTTAAGCTGTAATAAGAAGAGTATACTAAGTTATAATAGAAGAGTTATAATGTAAACTAAGTTATAATAGAAACATGTGTAGGTGTGATAGTAGCTCATTGGATAAAAGTACACTCGTTGCAACAGAAGTAAGTAAAAGGGATAGGTTAAAAAGCAAAATAAACTTTGTAGCAAGTTTCCATTGGATTAGAAAGTTATATATGGTCTTGTAACAAAGAACTTGTGACTACTTTGAGCTATGGCCAATTGCTTGCTCTTTAAAATCTCTCAGCCTTTGAGACTGATGTTTATCTGGGCAATAAATCGTTCTTAGCCCAACTGTAGTCCCATCCCTTCAAATAAAAGCACCGATAATAACAGGGAGGTATTAACAGAAGAGAATTGGCAGCAGTTGCAATTGCTGGTTGCTCATGCAGGTGAAGCTGTGGCATTTTGTTGCAGCAGAAGGGAGTGGTGTGCTGCAGGTTTCCCAGATCTGTCCCTCTGCTCTCCCACTGTGATGGGACATTGTGGATCTGAGCCATGCGTTTGCAGCATGCCATTGCAAAGGGTATGGAACAGTAAATTTCCTTTCTTCCCCTTGCTTCCTGGTGTGCCCAGGCTTTTAGCAGTTTGTCAGCATGTGAGGGACAGCTGGTGTGGTTTTATTTTATTTCCCATCTGGGCATTGTCTTCAGCTTATCTGTGTGTGTGCCTTTCTACCAGTCTCAGATCACTTCCACTTTTGAGGCCTTTGGGGCCCAAGTGCTCTGGAAGCTCTTGGATGCTAAAATATAAATTCTTTCAAGGGCAGATGGCTCAAAATCACTGAGGAAAAACCCAGGATGGTTTATAAAACACTATATACACTGAACTAAGAAATCCCTGGCCCACAGATTGAGTCTGGAAGAGTGTTTAGAAGAAACATCAGCATAGACCTGAACTGTTTTAACATAACTGGTTTTGTTGTCTTTCCTATCTGCTGCTGACCACTGCTAGAGACAGAGGAGTGATAAAACTTATCAAAATTAGGAAGGCAGCTCTTGCACTGTGATGAGGCACATGGTCCTGCTGTCCTAACCTTGTAGTCAGTGCTGCCTGTCACAGGGCTGCCCTTGGGGCACAGGGTGTTCTGCTGCACAGCCACATGAAATTCATGAAAATAGAGCAGAACAAGTGCTCACACTGTGTGTGGCTGTGCTCTGAAATCCCCCTGCTCTGTGTTGATCCGTGTTAATAATGTGGAAAAAGATCTGTTCTGTTTTTACTGCCACAGAGGGAAATGCCAGGGAGAGATTCTGTGTCTGAGCAAAAGCCCAGCCTGTGCATGGCTGCTGTCTGGATGAAAAAATGTGATAGGGAAAAGGAAGAGAGAGTCATATATTATAGAAATTGGAAGCTCCAGCTTAGAGTGAGGCCATAAGTCACCAGGTGTGGTGTGAAACAGGACCCTCTCTAACATGTCCTGGCATTTCGAGTTGTTCTTCACAGGAATGTAGGCAGGACCTGTGCTGCTTCTTCAGCTCATTGTTCTTTACTTATCAGGAAATATATTCTTTACTTTGAAAGGATGACAGTGATGATTGGTGCTAAAGCATCTCCATCCTTCTGGAATTGATTCTTTGCTCTGAAATCAGTGTGTCTGGGGTGCTTTTTAATCCTGAGGCTTTCCACTTAGGATCCCTTATCCAGAAAAAGCGTGAATGCTGAGTAAAGGCATCATGACTAGTGAAAATCTCGTTGGGGTGCCCACTGCTGGTCTGAGTTGTGGAAGAGCATGGGTAGGTTTTCTCTGCACTGTTTGTGAGGTTTCTTTTTACTTTGGTACCAAATTATTTATTTATATCTGCATTGTTTGTTTGTGTTCCTTCCCCTTTGTGCCTCACAGCACCTTGGCACTGGCAGAGGGGATTGTGGCCTTAATCCATCCTCAGTAAAGGTGTAGGATGGTTCTGGGAAGCACAGCAGCAACTTCTTTAGCTCTCTCCCTTTTCTGTTTTGGTGCTTCTTTTGGCTGAAATGCCAAAGGTAGTTGAAAAATAACATTATTTCAGTTAAACTCTGGCACTTGCTGTGAGCTGTTGCAATGTGAGTGTCTGCCTTCAGAAGGAATAGAGGGTGATTGCTCCTCAAGCTGTTCTTGAATGAAAGATTGATAGGGGGAGGCTGAAATGCTGCTGATGGCTGTCAAAAGCGTTTGCAGAACAGAGATTGCACATCCTTCCCTCTTGTGGGTTTTTTTTTCGCCTCAAGACAAGTGTACTGTAAGCATTCTTACTGCAGTCTTACAATGAACACTTGAATGTTGTCATCCAAAATGAGCACTAAGTCCACTTTTCTGGACACCAGTCCTAACACATGTCTTCCTTTGCAAATCCATTTAGCAAAAAAATGTACGTTTCATCTCCCCCTTATTAAACCTGCAGAATTAATATTCCACTCTGAAACAGTGCTCTGCCTTTTGGAAGCCACTGCTTCCAAAGTGAAGAGAAAATTCTGAGTACTTCCATGCCACAGCTTTTATTCCTTCACACACAAAACTTTACAGGTCCATAACCCATTAATTTCATTCCATAAAGAAGCTGTGATTTGATAATTCATTGTCTCCGTTGATGTCAGGTTGGGAGGCAAGGTGTGGGCACAGCTGCAAGGCAATTCCTCACTTGTTTGTGTCTGAGAATGTCACAGAAGAAAAACACTCTTCCAGTTCTTGGAGGGAGAGAAGATGAGAACAGCTCTGATGTGTTTGTCAATAAAGGATATCTGAGCTGGTTTGCATGGAGGGAACATCTTGGGAAACACCCAAACATCCTTAATTTAATCAAGGGGAAAGAAGGATAAACCTGAATTGAATGATAAACATTGAGTGATAAACATTGAATGATGTGGCCAGTTCTGCTTTTGCAAATGTAAGAAGGGATACCTGGATACCAAAGAAGTTGCTGTTGCAAGATGACTCTGGGAACTAAAATATGTATTACTCCATCTGCTGTGGTCAGTATTCACTGGGTGATGCTCATTTGATATGGTGGCTTCAACTTCCACATGGCTTATCTCCAAGGAGTCTTTCTCTGTTGCAGAGGAGAATTTGTTTGTTATCTTTTCTTCTCTATATTTTATTGCTGTTTGGTTTACCACCAAATAATTATTGGCATTAACATTTTTTCTTTATTCTGTTTTGTTCATTAACACAACTTCATACTCTGAGCAAGGATTTATTTCACTCTGTTAGTTGGTTCTGATTTTGTCTTTGGTTGTTTTTATTGTTTTTTAGGGGAACATTGGGGGTTTTTCTTGTTTGGTTTTTTTTTTTTTTTGGTGGGGATTTGGGAGCTGGGAGTTTTTGTTTCTGGTTTTTGGTCTGTTTATTTGGTTTGGGTTTTTTGGTTTTGGGGGTTCTTTTTGGTTTTAATTTTGGGGGGTTGTTTGGCTTTTTGTATGTTTATTTGTTTGGTTTTGTTTTGTTTTTTCTAATTGTTAGTTTGGTTTGGTTTTGGGGACTTTTTTGGTAGCTCAGACTTGCTGGGAGGTGGGGAAAGCTATCCTAGTGTCTGAAATTTTTGAGTGTGTTGGTAAGGTGTCATAAAGAATTCCTTCTCTAAAAGAGTACTTTATGGATTTGTGGAATTCTGTGTTTCTGTGGTATTTTCATCACAGTTCTGTCAGACATAGTCTTGAAGGTAAAACTTGAACACTGTGAACCCTGAGCATTAGGTGGCAGTCAAGATCTGTGGTGCTGAAGGTGTGCCCACAATTCTGATTGCTTCTGAGTATTGCTCTTTTTTTTATTATTGTTTTATGGTGACTTCATGTTTTTTTTTATTTTTTCTCTTTAAAAAGGGGAGGCAAGCACTTCAGATTTTGAGTCACTTGGACAACTTAATTAAAAGCTGAAGGATTTGTGGGTAATGCTCATTACAGAGCATTCAGTGCACTGTGTCAGAGACAAAGCCAAAGGTGTTCTGCATCTCAGGACTGGCTCTACAAAATTAGAAATGTATCACACTTCCATCGCCTGCATGCAGGATCATTACCACCTCAGCTGGAGCACTGCTCCCTTCCTTAGGGAGTTAAAAATGCTCATTTTAACCAGAACTGCAGAATATGTGCAAGGAGACTGTCTGCTCCCTTAGGCATGTGTGGAGAAAATATGGATACAAACCTGACTGACTCATGATGGAGGGAGCTGTGGTGAGGCTCTGAGGTGCCTCTGGGGTATTTTTAGGGTGTCTCTGGGCCTTGCTGCTGATTTTTCCTTTAACCACATCCCTCAGCCTGGGCCAGTCTGTAATGGGCAGCACCACTGGAGCTCAGTGGCTGAGCAGGAAAGTCCTGGGCTGGAGCACTCCTAACATCCTTTCAATAGGCAAAAAACAGTGTTAGCCTGCAAAAAACAGGGCGTTGCAGCATCCTGTGGAGTCTTACTGGGATGCCATTTTATTTCCAGTGTGATCTTGGATGTAAGATCCCTCTTAGTTTCAGTTGGTACCAGATTTGGGGTCGTATTTTGTGTTCATATTTTTTGGGTTCTGTTTACTGGGTGGATACTTGGTGATTTTGAAGAACTGGCAGCTTGTCTTTGCTTTCATTGCTTTCATTTGGGTCATATTTTGTTAATCTTGTGTATATGTCCCTCTGCCTCGTCCCTGGAGGTGACTGCTGAATGTGCATCTTTGCTCAAGCTTTTTGTTTTTCAAAAAAACCCAGGAAGAGGAGGAATTTCAGGTGGAATTACCTGAATGGCAGAGGTCTCTGGATCTCCCAGATTGTTACAGTTCTTGTGTCCCATCCATTGAGAACTGGTGCTTCTGACTTTGTTGAATCTCTGGTCCTTCTGCAGCCTGCCCTGCTTGTTGAAATGTGAAATCTTTAATTGCATTGTGAATCTCGTGCTTCTTAGAAAAAAAACCATAATTTTGCCATTAACTTTGTATCTTTACTTCCCTGCCTGAGGATGTTATGCCCTAGGTGGTCATTCACATTCTGTCTGAGCAGCAACAGCTTTGCCCGTCTTGTTTTCATGATTCTTTTTGTATAGATACTGTTGCTTTAACTGTTAGCTTAAAATGGAGTCGCCGTGCCACAGGAAATGGCACAGATTTATGTGTTGTCCATAAAACACTGCTGGAAAACTCAGGCTGTTCTGGGTGTGCACATTTCTGAGCTCTGAAATGTGCCTGTGTGAATTAAAGTTACGTAGGAGAATTCATTTTATGACTCGCCTTGCAAAAATGTTTTGGGGGACATTTTTAAGTGTGCTTTTTCTTTTTTTAATACTTTGATTTCATTTGGGTTTTTTTTTTGTTTGCTTTGCAGTTTTACTTGGCCTTTCCTTCATCAACATTTCTGACCTTTATTATGTGATTTTTTTTTTCTAGAAGAAACAAGCAAGTGCTAATGTCAGCCAGCCGCCCAAGACAGAGACAAGTGGAGCAGCTACTTCTGCTAAGGTAATGTGTGTACTTAAGGAAATGATACTTTCTTAGTTTTTATTATATTTTTTTAATATTTTTATATATATTATATATATATATATACAATAAATAAAATTTTAATATTTATATAAAAATTGATATATTATATATTTTTATATTATATTTTTATTATATGTTTTTACAAGTGAAGAGAATGTGGTGTGATTCCATCTCTTTTTTCTCTCTATTTTCCATCCTGCATTGGGATGGAAAATTATTTGTTTGCCCACATTCAGCACCACAGGGGTGCTCCTCATGACTTGCTAGAAATTGTAACCTGCCTGAAAGGAAAAGGGAGCACAAGGCAGCAGAATGCCAGTGTTGACATGGTGAGGAAATAAATGGTAACAATTCTCCCCTTTGACATGTTCTTTGTTAGTCTCCCAGTTATTTAAAAGAATCCTGGCCCTGTTGATGCCAGTGGGCACCTTCATTATTTGACTTTTGGGGGTGCTGTGTTTCTTTTTTCACTTTGAGGTGTTCATATTTTTTGGGGGGTTCTGTTCTCAACTTGGTGAGTTTGAAGAACTGACAGCTTGTCTTTGCTTTCGTTGCCCCCAGAGCAGTCCAGCTGACCATTCAAGCAGCATTTTAAAGCTGAATGGCCAAGGAGGGCAGGTGATATTCTCTGAGGGCAAGCAGGGTGCTCAGGTCTTGCAGGGTGTTGAAGAAGGGGGTTGAAAACGCTCTTGCTGGTGCTGCACCTGGTAGCCACTGTTGTGTGCATAATTGTCACAGGGGATGCAAATCACTTAAAAGAGAAGCAGCAGTGTGTTTTATTGAGGTACATAAACATTTTTTGATGGAATTTAGTGAAGTTTGGGGTAAAGTTTAACTCCAGCTGCAGTCCAGGGACAACTCAGACTGGGCCCATTTTGGTGGCAGCATTCAAGAGTGAGCTGGGTGCCGGTCAGCAGTGCAGACAATATTAATGTCTTTTTTTACTTCTGGTACTGTGTTCTCTCCTTTAATTACCTTGAAATTCTATGTTTGAGAAGCACCTTTTGACATATTTCTCAACCCACCTTCACTCCCATGTGTGAGCCACGGGCTTTCCAGCTCCTCAGTTCACACCCAAGATGTGGAGCTGGCTGAGAGGGAATCCACCCCAGTGTTCCATGTCTGGAGGGAGCCTGTTGTTGGAAGGATCCTAGCAGCAGGAAGTGTTTCTGCTTCTGAATGGGATTTTTTTACTTTCTCAATCAGTGCTTTTGTAACATAACACACCTAAAGATATCTGCATGCTTCCTAAGTAATTTATTTTTCCTTTATACTCAGTGAGAACAAAGGATAAGGAGGAGGAGACAAATGTATAAATTCTGTTTTCCCTTTCTTTCAATGTTCCCATTTATTACTAAAGACAGCCCAACATTTTACTTTTTTTTTTCTTTCTATTCCTTGCACTTTGCCAAGGTTTACCCCTCCTACTCAACCTGGATGTCACCAGCTGCATGGTCCCAGGGATGCTTACATCTAATTTGCTGACTAACACATTTAATTTTTATTTCTTTTTTCAGTATATGTTCTTTCTATGATAAATAGAAAGTAGTTTTAAGTGTGGAAGGCACAATTCATACATGCTATTAAGCCTAGGAACTGGAAGGTAGAGTCATGAAAATAATGCAATGGAATTGCCAGGAATTGCTGTGTATTAGGTTTTGGCAACATAGATTATGTATTTTAGCAGTACTCTTCATTTTCTGTGACATTCCATCATACTTACTGTAAAGATTATGTACTATGAAAATACTCACCTCATACTATCTAATATTGACTTTTAATCAGCAGCTAATTCAAGTTCGCCCTTTTCAGTTCAGCCATTTCCACTTTTTTTACTTAGGCTAAATCTTCTGTTAATTGTAACTCTTACTCTCAACAATCTCCTGTGATCCTCTAGTGTTACTTAAAATAGAGCAAAACTCAGAGATTTACTGTAGTTTGTGCCACCTGTACCTTTTTTCAAGCCATTTGTCTGGCTGTTTTCTTTTCTGCATTTAATTTTGTCTCTAAAAATATCTATTGAAAACAATAATTTTGCAGGGTTTTGGGGTTTTTTTTTAAAACAGGAATTTTACAGGAAGGGAAGTATTTCTTGAAAAGTCAAGACAGCACTTTCTGCTTTCCTGTGAAACCAGATTGAATCTTTTAGTGCAGTTAGAAATACTCCACCAGTTTTTGGACAGTTTGTGACTGCTGTTTCTTGTATTATTTATTTCCCCCTGATGTAGCTTTAATAATTCTGCTGGTCAGTAGTATATACTTGTCATTACTTATCCCAGATAAATTTCTAAATCCTTACCAGAGGCAAGGGAGGTGGGATTGTTGAGTTGCTCAAGCTCATGCTTTTTATTTTTTTAATCAATTCTTACCTTATGGTGAAATTAAACTGAAGAGCCAAGAGGGGGTTTGCTGCCTGCACAACAGACCTGAGTAATTTTTCGTTCAGCTGGAAAGTCATAATAGCTGATGGCTTGTGTGAAAAATGCAAATCACTAATTTTTAAATTTTTTAAAAGTTTAATAGTAATAAAATGGTTAAAAAATAGTAACACAATTAGAGTAATAACAATTTGGACAAATTGAATTAGGACAATATGAGACAATAAAAAACAAAGAGTTACGGACATCTGGATGCCTTTTTCTGGGCATCACGAGCCTGAAAAAGGACCCACGTTAACAAAGGATTAACCCTTAAGAGCAATAGCCCGTTGCATATTCATACACTTCATACATGATGCATAAATTCCATTCAAACACAGGATTCTCTTTGGTCAGTGCCATCTTCTTCCCTCTAATCCTAACAGTGCCTCCAAGGTGGGAAGAAGTTTGTTTCTTGTGATAAGAAGGCAATAAATTCTTTTTCTCTGAAAGATCTAGGTGTCCTGTGGCTGCTATCTCGCTGCAAGTCCTTTCTTTTAAACAAAGCATCTTACATAGCATAGTTTCTATTTTAACTATTTTTATAACCTAAAACTATATTTAAGACAGTACTTAAAAAATTAATACAGCGTTGCTTTCTAACACAACATGTATAATATTCATTTTAATATTTGCGAAAAGCCAATCATAAAATACATGCATTTTTCACAGGTTGTTTCTTCTGGGGTTTCTGGCTTTCAGGTGCAGGAGCTCGTGTGTGGGGAAGGATTGTCACTGTGTGTGATTGTCCAAGGGAGGGCACTCGGCTGCCTGGCTTTGTTTTCATACACTGTCCATCAGGAATGCAGTTCTCCGTGGCTTTGCTCTCTGTTGTGTCACTCTGGAGTTCCTGGAATTGCAGGCAGTGTTTAGTCACTGCCTCTGCTCCCTGTGTTCTCGCAGGGGTGTTAATTGTCTGCCCAAGTGTCCCTGTGGTGCAAGAAGCGCTGCCCCTCCTGCCTCCTCCCCTGCACCAAGGCCACTCAGAGGCTCAGTCAGCAACCTGGACGTGCCCAGGTTTTGTGTGACTCAACCCCAAGTGGACAACTCAGAGAGGCTGCACTGAGGCAGGTGTTCTGACTCCTTTGTTTCTGGGAGAAACCTTTCTTTCCTCTTTGATGGGGGAGCACTGTTCCACTGCTGGTTTGCACCAGGGTGGGTTTTCAGTGAGCTCCTGGCTTGGCAGGTAAATGGAGTGGCAAGGGAGGCTCAGGAAAGGCTGTCATCATCAGGAATGTTCACTGGGTTGCCTAAGAGCAGCCTCTTCCGTGCTCACCCTGGCTGCCAAGGTGCACAAACCCGGTCATGGCTGACAGCACTGGCATGCAGCAGTGGGGAGGAAAAACTGAACTCACCTCCTCCCTCTCCTGCCAGCGCTGCTGTGTTCCCTTTCACAGCCTTTAATGAGGATTTTGCCAGTTCCACAACCACCAGGAAAGCCAATTTCCACCTCAGTGTTCAATCGTGTCTATTAATAGAAGGAACTAATACTTGAACACAGCTGGATCCAGCCACCCTTCCTGGATCTTTGTGTTCTTACATGGTATTTCTGCTGATAACAGATGGAGTTTTGCTGCTTTTTATGTAGCAGATTTTTTTGCATTGCTCCTAATGAGTAATTATTTCTTTTTCTGTCTGGCTGCTATAGCTTGGAGAAGTGAGAATCTGTGTTACTTCCATGGCCTATGGAAGCAGTGCTGGGAGAACTCAACAACAGTGGTGGAAATGCAGTAATAATTATTGTTATTTCTAATTTTCAGAGGTGGCTTCTTGACCTTAATGATTTAAGAAATTTAAGGTTAATTACTTTTAGCTGGCACCCAAATTAACATTGTTTTAAAGGGGAATTCTTTCTGCTTTCTCATGCAACAAACAAGAAAACAAGAAAAAAGAAGAGAAGTTGATAACTATCTTTGAGTGAAATCCCTACTATTTTTGCAGCAGGCAAATTTATCTAGTTTATCATCAAAAGTGACACTTATTGTCAGTGTTTTTACACCTTATTAACTGCCACCAGATTTTTATTTTGTGAGCTTTGCAGATGCACCTTATTTTAAAGGAAGAAATTTTTGAGCAGGAGGCATCTGAAGTCACAGGATTGTTTGGGAATGTCCACAGAATAAATTTATTCTTACATTCCTAGTCTTATTGTGAAGGCTGGAAAGGCTACCTCTAAAATCTGAGATTATCCAGAAAAATAACAATTCAGGCTGCCTGAGGAGTTAGTTTCCATGTTCTCTCTGGGGTGGGTGTGTGTCGTGACACAAAATCACAATTTATAGGTGTTCTGCAGCAGGGCTGTGGCAAATCATGGGGCTCTTCCTGGGAGTTGCCCTCAGAGCTGTTGGCAGCACGTGAAAATCAGGAGGGCTGTGCCAGTGTGGAGAACAGTGCTGGCTCTCTTGGTGGCAGAGGCACGCTAAAAATAGGCCTAAACATTAAAAATTGGAAGCTGCTGGAGTACAAAAGGTGCCTGGCTTTGTGTAATGATACAAGATTTGCAACTTGTAGAGCTGTGCAGTGGCCAAAATAGCACAAACCCTTTCACAAAGTAAAAATTCTCTGCTTCACTCAGAAGTGGGATATTTTCTTCATCAGTCTGCAGATGTTTGTCCCTTTCTAATTCCCTTCCAAGGCTGACTTATTTCTTATTATTTGCTCAAGATAAAGGGCAATACAGAGGCTATAATGAAAAAGTGGCTGAAGGTTTTGTTAGTGGCACAGGGCTTTTTCTTTTTAAAAAAAAAAACAAAAAAAAACCTCTCCCATAATATCAAAGGTATTGAAAATTTGATTATATGGCAGAAAGAAACTCAAGAGCAGATCACTATTAATATTTCAAGAAGTATTTGCTAATTTCTAAACGAATAGAGATCATTTGGGTTTGTTATGCTTAAAAATAACCCTACTCAGTCAGGTTTAGGCCTTAAGTGGCCAAACCCATCTCAATTACTTTCAATTAGTAGCATCCATGTACTCAGAGAGTAATCAGTCCAAATTTAGAAACTTGTAATGGGGCAGAGGGGAAATGAGCAGGTTCCTCAAAAACCAAAAGGTGGGAGGCAAATTCTGCATTTTGGATGCTGAATTCAGCCTCACCTGTGCTTTTTCTGCGTGGTGCCAGCTCAGTGCCAGCTGTCCCTGCTGGGGCACCCTGGTCAGGAGGGGTTGGCTTTGGTCTGCTCAGTGTGGGAGCCCAAACCTGCAGGTCTGGGTGCCCTCCCTGTGCTGCTGGGTGGGGATTGTGTGGCTCAGCTCAGCCCTGGGCCTTGCCAAGAGCTTGACTTGGCCGGCAGCTCCCGGAAGCCACAGCCCCAGCGAGGAGCAGCCTGTGTTCCTGCATGCAGCACAACAGGAGCCACACGTCCACCGAGTGAGTCAGCTGTTCCTGCTCCTTCACTCTCCTGCATGAGGTTTGTTCTGTTCCTGTTGCAGTTTTCTTTTTTTCTTTTTTTTCTTTTTTTTTTTTTTCGGTTGTTTTCTGCCCTTTCTCCCCCTCTTCTGGGAATTCTGCGGGCTGAGATAACACCAGCTGCCAGCTCGAGGCTTTCTGGCCGTGCCTCCCCTGTCAGCAGGTTTGAGGCGTTCCAGAGCAGCGTGTAGTTAGTGAGCTTTTGAATTTATTTACTTGAATATGCTGGAAACAGCCTTTTCATTCACCACATGACGCGGCGGTTTGGGGAAGAGAGGGACAAGGAAGAGCAAGCTTTGAAAGCGGTGCCTAAGTTTTTCTGTATTTACATTTCTGTTTTGGGGCGGGGTTGGGGTTTTTTCCTTGCTCACAGCCCACGCTGTTCTGGCTTCCAAGACCTGTGTGATTTTTTTTTTTTTTGGCATACTAATGCAGAGCCTATAAGCCTGTGCAGAGTATTGCATAGTTAGGGTGTGGTGATCTGCAAGAGCAACTTCTTGTTTGAACTGTGCTCAGGTATCAGTCGTTTATTGCACTTTAAAATATATGTTTTAGATATGTTTTAGGGTATCTAAAGTATACTAAAAGTATACTAAAATATACTAAAAAAAATTACTTTTCAATGAATGGTATTGTTTCTGGAATAGTGAAAATTAGATAGGTAGGCACTACTTAAGTAATGCTACTGTTTGATTATTGCTGGTAATGTTGTTTCTCTTTTGGAGATAAAGTAGTGCATGAAATAGCCCAGAATTTTTAAACATTGCAGACACCTCTGTTGAGTTCTTGATTTTTTTTTCTTTTTTTTTTTTTTGGTAACTAATTTCCTCAATGTTGTCTTTTTTTTTTTAGATTTATATAATACAATTTAGAATAGCTACTTTTGCATTTCTGTGTTAGACATTTTCTTTTCTAGAGTGACATTTGTTACACTCAGTCTTTTATATAACAGTGCTTTCTTGAGTGCTTTTTTGCTTTGAGGCTTTGGGTTTTTTGGGTTTTGGGGTTTTTTTGTTTCCTTTGAGTGGTTAGATATGTGGGGTATGTAGAGCTTGCAGAAAATTCTGTTTGTGATCTTGGAGTTGCAGAAATGAGCTCTGTGACCGGGTTTTC
The DNA here is from genome assembly GCF_047830755.1 of Zonotrichia albicollis. Lineage (NCBI taxonomy): Eukaryota > Metazoa > Chordata > Aves > Passeriformes > Passerellidae > Zonotrichia > Zonotrichia albicollis. The sequence goes on from NC_133860.1 coordinate 78,187,993, forward strand.
CTCACGGCTCTGCTTGTAGAGCTTTGCACATTAGGGGGACACTCCCAGTTTGAATTCTGGGCAAGGCTGTGCTGCCCTGGTGCCCCTTGGAGGACTGGGAGTGAGGGTAGAGAGGAAACCTCTATCTCCAGAAAGCAAAGGAGCTTTTTTATCACTGAGCTGCTCTCCAGCCTCTCCCCTGTCACCATTTCTGCCCTTTGGTTCCCTGAGAGGAGGATGCCTGTGCTCATTAAAACTTTGGGGCTTTGTCCAGGGTCTCTTCTGCCAAAGGGAGAAGCTGGCATGGAGACAGGAGGGTGTCAGCTTTCAGTGCTCTTTGGGAGCTCCTTAAGGCTCAGAAACCCTGCTGGTTTTATGGAACAAGTCAGGTCGGTGCCTGCCTTTATGCCATGCTCAGCACAAAGTGCTGGAACCACCTAGAAAATGAACATTTTTGATCCCCAGGAGGGAAGATCCCTGTGAGGCAGGATAAAACCTCAACAAAGTGGAGATTTCATATTTTTTAACTGAACCATAATGCAGTTATTGCTCCAGAGCTTGCTGAAGGCCCTTCTGAAGTGATTTTAAGTTGAAGCCAGTGATGAAGCAAGAAGTGCCCCAATCTGCCTCTTTTTAAGTGGGAATAATAAAACAATGTTGAAATTTTCTAAAATTATCTAAAAACAAAGCCCAATGACACACCACCACCCCTGGTTATGCAGTGCTGCCCTTAGATGATATTTTAACAGCCAAGCTCTATTAAGATTCCCTGACTTGGTGTTTTTTATTTATTCTCCTGTGTTCTCCATCCATTTGGGTAGCCACGTGTGTGTCAGTCCATACAGGCCATTCACAAATAATTTTTTCTTTCCATTTTCTCCTCATTCTGGGACTGAGAACCAAATTTCCTCTTCTGAGAGCTGCTCTCTCATTGGGTATTGCCTGGTTTGATTGCTGCCAGTAGAAATAACCGAGTTCATCACCTCAGAGACTTTCAGCCTCAAGATGAAGTTGTGTTTTACGTAACTTCACTGTCTTTTCCAACTCCCCATTTAGGGAACGCTGCTTCTGTTTGTGGCTCCCTGTTTGTGTTTGTGGCTCCCTGCTTCTGTTTGTGGCTCCCCTTTGCATCCCAGCCCCGCAGAGCAGAGTGTGGCGTGATGCTGCAGACCAAGTGACACAAATCCCAGCTGAGCTCAGCGTGGCATGTGGCTGGCACCTAATCTCCTGTTTTCCTGGTGTTTGTTTGTCAGCCCGCAGCTTGCTGCTGCAGACAACTGTGGAATGTTCCTGGTGTCTGAAACAGCATGCAGAGAATGGAAACTGTTGGCTGGAGAAGTTGCAGCTAAATGCTCATGTGAGGCGAAACTGAAAAGAGGATTTTTGAGCTGCCGCAAAAGCAGTGACCAGCTCAGACATTGCTGTAAATCCTCTCTTGTGCAGAGTGGGAACCTGAGAAGAGGCTTGACAGGACTGGGACACTGCTTCTAATATCTGAATATGACTGAGTGAAAGTGAAATTTCAGTGCGTGCCAGCTTGTAGTTTATTGTTAGAGAAACAGGACGTTTCCAGGAGGAGGTAATTGAAGAGCACGTTTTAAGGAGAAATAAGAATGAGGAGCTTAAAGCTGATTGTTGATTAATTTATGAGATACTGATTAATAATGAGATACTGAAGTGGTCTGTTTGCAGACACACAGAATGTGAAGGCAGTGGATGAAGTCTGTGACCCTGCTTGGATAAACTGACTTTATTTCTAGATCACTTCCAATATCATGGAAGGACATTAAATAGAAATTGTCTTTGTGTATAGTAAAGTCTTTAAGCCAAGCTGCATGCTGGAATCTAAATAATTCCTCATGGCCACAAATTGAACTGTGAGTATGTAAAGTTCTTGCTGTATAAATATTGTGCATGACCTGTGATCAGCTAACAAACTCTTTCCCTCTGCTTCCAGAAGAAGCAAACAGGCACAGTGCTTCTTGGGATATTTATAAATTTTTTTGACAATCCTAACTTCCTGCATGAAAGTGAGCATAAACTGGGGCACTGGAAGTTAGAGTGAAATAGTACAAAAATTACTTTAAGTGAATTGTCATTCGCTGGCCTCAGTTGTGTTTTGTTCCAGCATAAAGCTGTTTCAGAGTCTTAACAGTTGCTAAAATAAAGAAAAACAAACATGCCAGTATTAAGCCTTGAATTAGGTTGCTGCAATCCAGACATCTGAAAACAGACATCTCAGCTAAAGGTGGTTTGGCAGTTTCTAGGAGGTGTGAAGGCTTGTTTTACTCTGTGGTAAATATAATACTGGTCTTACTCACTGATTTGCATGTTAACATTTCATTTAGTGCGACCAAATTCAAATGCAAGTAGGTTGCCTCTAAAAACACTGCTTAAAAACCTGTTGCATTAAATTTGAGTAGTGTGGTTAACCACCTTTAGCTGATGCATAAAATTCAGTAGTGCAGTATTGAAGAGTTTCATCTCCGTACCAGAATGGCAGCAATTTTATTCTGATATTCAAAGTGAAAGAAACCAGTGAATCTATGTAATGGAAGTTGTCTGGCTCGATGTTCCATGACCATCAATAAATTTAGCAGCACCTGAGGCCATATAAGAGTCTTTACAAGCCAATCAGCACCTCAGTCTCCTGGTTCAAACCAGTTCCTTAAAAAAATTGTCATGTTTTTGTTTCATGAGGAAATGGCTGTATTTCCTCTGTGTCTTTTACCATCTCTAAATGGTGGTTGTTCTTGCTTCTGGGTATAGATTAATAATTGTTGCAAATGCTTGTTCTGCGTGGTGAGAAAATGGCAGAATAATGAAATTTTAGGGTTATTCTTTTTCATGATAATAGCTGCAGAAATTTGAACTATAATAGTAGTAATAGATTGTAGATATTTTTCGGTTATATTCACACCAGCTGAATTTCTGAATGACAAAATACAAGGAAGCATCTCTACAGATAACTAAACAGTGTCTGAGTAATACACAGGTACAAACTGGAAACCTGCATCCTGCTCTTCCATTTCATTGGGTTCTAAGTATTAAGCCTCCACAAAATTTACTGAGAGCTTGAAAGCTTGAGAAGAATGCTGTTTTCTTGGTTGATGTGGGTATTTTTTAGCTTTCTCTTAAAAAGCTGTTGTTTTTCTTAGGAATATAATAGCAGAGCTGCATGTAAGAGCAGCAGTTGCAAAACAGTAGAATAGTTCCAAAATTACTTGGGATGGAAAATGACACAGGAGCACTCAATGCTGTAATATTTTAACTCAGCTATTATAGTTACTGTAGCAATAAAAGATATGTAAAGAGTTAATGCTTAGGTTTTTTTCCCATTTTAAGTCACTGCACGTCTGACATGCTGTGTAGCTTTAAATACACATGTTTATATATTTATGTATTTATTTGTCCATGTGCACACACACCCCCTTGGTGCTATCCCTGTCCCACCTTCTGCCTTTTTTGTGTGTGTCCGGGGATGGGAGAGCTGCACAGCCCTTGCCACACACCATCAAAGCAAGTGAGAGGTTTAACCTCTTTACAGCTCAAGTGGTATTTCACACCTCAGCGAAATAACCCATTATTTTTCACAATGGTTCTCTGAAGAGCTTTTGCTGCCCACATCTTGCAAGCGCCATTAATTAAAGCTCGGCATTAGGGCCATTCATGGAGAGAAGCAGCCGCTCACAGGCCGGTAGGTGAGGTTTTCCCTTGCATTACACACCCTGAGAGTTGGTAGTTGTGAAATCAAAGGTATTGATTGAGGGCTCCAAGCCTGAGGAGCAGCCCCAGCTCAGTTATACTAAAAGGGTGTGATCCACGAGAGAACTTGGGAAGCTCTTCAGTCCTCTGTTCTAGACTGAGTTCAGCTAGATCACTCTAAAAATGTTTATACAAGCTCCCCCAAAAGCTGCTGGAGCTGGAGGTCCCTGATTTATCCAGGTACTTTGCCTCAGAGTGACTCTTCTCTCCAGAAGGAAGGTCTCTGAGCACAGACCTGAAAGATTCTTTATTAAAGGCTAAGTCACTTCTTTGTTTCCCATTTTCTTTGTGCCCTGACCAGAGTACAAAGCATCAGGTCCTGACTCACCTTTTCCTGCCACTAATTCCCTCATACATATTTTTTCTTAATTTTACCCCCCTAAACCTATCTTCGTATCTTTCAATATTCTTGTCTGCTGCAGTGTGATGGTGAAAATTGTGCTAGCACTTGACCTAGAGAAGCTTAAGCCAAAGAGGCTGGAAGTTATATTTTTCATTCATATTTATGTTGTCACAGCAACAGATGGCTTTTCCCCAGATTCCTCTTCCCTTGTTTGTTTTTGGTAGGAGAATCTCCGTCTGTGACATTATGGCCTTTGCATGTTTTTGTCAGTATTGCTGCCTGTCTAGAAGGGTTTGGTGTTGTTTTGGATTTTTGTGTTGCTACCAGTGTCAGAGATCAGGAGCATTGCTCTGTTCAGCTGTCTGAAAGCAAAATTGTAACCCAGTGTTACAGACCAATTTCTCCATTTTATTCGAGAAAATGTCACCTCAAGTAAAGTGAAAAGTTGCACTGACAGTGTGTCTTCCTCTGGATGTTTGTTGCTTTATTCTCATTGATTCTTATTCATCTTCTTGTTGTCATCTCAGCATTTTTGTATGGGTTGCTTGCTAAATATTTGCAACATCTCTTCTGGTTTTGAAGAGCTCCATCTGGTGCATTATGTTCTTTTCTGAGGTTGGGCAATGACCTTCCCCAGCCTGATGAATCTCACAAATTTCCAGAATTTATTATTTTAATTGATGGTAGCTCTCACTGCATTTGGGGTAGTTTCAATGATTTTTAGGTCTGTGAAACTGAGAGCACTCATGGATTTATTTACCTGTTGTTTTATTTTTTCAGAGGGCATCTGCATCCAGTTCTCTGAGTGTTCAAATTTTTAATTTTGATGTTGTCACCATTATTTTCTTCTTCTCCTGTTGCATTTCCCATTTTTCATGCAGATTTCTGTAATACTCACAGTGGGATCAGATAACCAATTTTTTATTGTTTTGTTTTACTAACCCACTGCTTGGCTAGCTTGGCTAGCAGGGTTAACTTTTTGCCAGCCACTGCTTGGCTTCTGTGACAGTTCTCTTTCAACCAGCACAAATACTGACCTGCTAACTTGACAAATGAGTTTCCAAGGGTATTCCTTCTCTTAATTCCATCAAATTAGATCCCACATCTCTTCATTGGTCCTTTCTGGAAAGCCATCCTCTAACTCAGGAGCACCTGAGGTCCTTTGGTCAGCTCCTGTGCAAAGACCGATATTGCCCTGCACTGCAGCTAACCCAGCAGCTCTGCTGGCAGGGTGGGGTAATTAACAGGGATCAGTCTTTTCCCAATCAGTGCTGTCCTATAACCTCTTCCCTGTATATTGAGTCCCTGCTGTGGTGATCTTCGTGGTTGTAGGCAGGGAGCAGCTCCTGGTGGGCCATCAGTGGTCCTGGATGCTGTGCTCTGGATTTCCCTCCCAGCTAACACAAGAGTGATGAGTGTCACCTCTCTGGTGTCAAGATGACCCTGAAGTGTTAGAAAGTCTCTTTTCCCAGCCCTGAGACTGAAGAAGAAGTCAGGATTCCTTGGCTCTGGTTCTCAAGGTTGTTTATTTTCTCTAATCTAATACACTGTCTGACTGACCCACTGAGGTCTGTCCAGCAGGTTGGGTTGAGGCACACTGACACCCTCAGGACAGTGTTCTCTTTTTATACTAAAACCTATGTGTACATTATTTACCATAACTTCCCAATACCTACCACCTATGTTACACAGTCTCTACCTTAAAACAATCCAGAAGTGCCACCATCATAGCAGAAGATGGAGGCCAAGAAGAGGAAGGAGAAAGAACTTGCCCAGATTCCTCCATCTTGCCTCCTGAACCCCCATTCTAAAAACCCCAAAATTCTACTTTTTCACCCTGTGATAAATTCGCTATCATTCTACTCAAACCCTTGTGGCTTGTAACTCCTCACACAAGGTTGGTAATTGTTTCCATGGGCTAAAATCAAAGGCACAGGTGTTTTTGACTCCGTGCCAAGGTCTCTGAGCCCCCTGCCAGGGTCTGGAGTCCTCCAGGGCAGCCAGAGGAATATCCTGGGTTCTGACACAAGAGCTGTGTGTTAGCAATCCCCCAGGCTGGCATCCCTCCTGCCCCTCACTCACAGGCACCAGGGCTGGCACAGCATTCTCCAGTGTTGGAACTCACTGCATCCCTCCGGGTGTCCAGAGTTGCTGAGAACCCCACCGGGGGGCTTGGAGACTCTGGCACGCAGCCCAGAACACCTGGGGATTTGATTTTGATCCCTGGAGCAAGTTGCCAGCTTTGTATGAAGACCTGAAAGTCACAGAGGTTTGAATGGTGTAATAACAAAATTATCACAGGGTGAAAATGTAGGTTTTAGGATTTTTGGTATGGGGGTTGTAGGGACAAGATGAAGGAACTTGGGCATGTCCAGTCTTTCTTCTTCTTCCTCTTGTTCCTTATTTTCTGCAGTGATGTTGGCACTTTGGGATTGGTCTAGAACAGAAGTGCACTGTCTAACATAGGTGATGGGTATTGGGAATTAAGTGTAAATATGTTATACGTAGTTTGTGGTTTAAAAAGACAACACCACCTCGGGAGCGGTCAGAGTGCTTGTGGCTGCCCTGCTGAGCAGATCTCGGCTGGGCAGAAAGAAAATTTTATAGATAAGAATTAATAAACAACCTCAGGACCAAAAAGTGAAGAGTCCAGACTCGTTCTTCAGTTGCTTGGGCCGAAGCAGAGACATCCTGCACATCTCGGGGCAGCAATTATCGACAGCAACCCGAGACTCCAGAACCCATGCCTGGTTTCAGGCATGACCCACGGGGAGTGCAGCTGCAGGAAGAGAGGAAGCAGCACTTATTGTGCTCATTCTCCCCTCCAGGGATCCCTGATGGCTCAGAGGACACCCCACTCTCCCTTTGCACCATCTCCTGACTCTCTCTGCCTCCTGGTCTGGTTAAACCCTCACTGTTTGACACCCCAGCCTTGCTGTGAGGGGCTGAGCATGCCAGGGTGAGAGCAGGGTGTGCCACAGCCACACAACAAAAACCTCCTCCTGCCTCAGGAGGGTTTTGTTGCCAGGTTGCCAGGCAGCACTTCACTATTTACCTCCACGCCTGACACACGTCCTGGTGTTGCTTCACGCCTCCTGCAGTCCCTCTGGGCAGCTGTGGCAGAAACATCTGGGCACAGCTGGCAGCAGAGCAGGGTCCTGGGGACGGGAGCACCAGAGCAGTGTGGGGTAAGAGGTTGATCCCAGAGCCAGGCTGGTGGTGACAAGGTGGCACAGTGGTGAGCACTCCAGGCAGAGGGCTTGGGGCTCTTGGCGTTGTCAGTCTGGCTGCAAACCCTGCTGGGTGAAGGGCTGGCTGAACAAGGACCCTGCTTCTTCCTTGCAGTGGCTCTTTTTGGGGAGAGAGTGGCAAATTGTGGGTCTTTATTGTGGGATTTGAGGGGGAAGCGGGGGAAGTGAAGCAAGGCGCTCTGTGGTGGTCCCTGTGCTCTCTTCCCTCCTGTCGTGTTCTCTTTTCCCACCTGTCCTGCTTTCCTCTGGCTCCTCAGGGCTTTGTTCCCCTGATTGTCCCCAGGGAGGATGGCTCGGTGTCCTCCACAGCCCCTGGCCAGCAGCTGTGCATTGAAGCTGTTTCCTATTTCCAGGCTGCTCCTCTTCCTCCCTTCTTCACCTCTCTGCTTCTGCTGGTCACTGCCCTCCAGCTGGACAGGGCAGGAAGAAGCAGCTGGGATTCTGGGAGGTTTTCACTCATCCCTGCAGGTTTTGGTGGTGCTGCTGTGATGGGACATGTGAAAAAAGAATTTTTCAGTGCATTTTAAGTCAGTGTCTTGGTAGGAGTTTTCTGAGGGCTGGAAGGGAGGAGGGCTCAGATAAATGTTTTCATTATTAAACAGACAGGGACTATGGTGACTAATAAGAAGGTGTCGAACAGATACCTGCTCGTTAGTCATGCAGAAGGAATTCAGATTAATTTCTTGCTGAGGAAAGGAAAGGAGAGGAAGACTGTTAAAGAGCAAATGAAGAAAAAATACCTGATGTGGTAGTGGAAATAGGTTAAAAGGTTATTAAAAACTTCATTTTTCTGCCCTGATGTAGGAGGCTCTTTACGTTCCTATGTTTGTCTCCATCCATTTAAAAGTAGTGAGTCTGTTGGTATATGGAAGCAGCAATAATTTCTTTACTTTTCTGCAGTGCGACAACTGCAGATTCTGTATAATAAATATTTGAGACAATCAAACCTCTCACTGAGATGTGTGAGACACCAACTAAGCTGGTGGGGAGACCATGCTGTTGTCATCATAGTGTGCATTTTAAATTCTGTACAGCTTTTCTCTTATTGCTGAGAAATCCTTGTGCTGCAAAAAGTTGGGGGAATTAATTTTTTTTCCATGTGGAAGTAAGAAGCCACTCTGGGGTCTAGAGTAGTAGTATGGCTTCTGTTCATTCAAACTCTGTGTGTGTGTTTTCATACTTCAAGTAGCACAGTAAACAGAGATAATGTAAAAAAATGGATAGAAAAGAGAAAAAGTAAAAAAAAAAAGATAAATTGTGCTGTAAATTTAAATGTGACCTAATAATGTATTACTGTGATAGAGATGGCAAATCACAAAATCATAGAATACAGCTTTGAGCACATGCAAAAATACAAAATACACCTTTAAGCAGAGGAGCATGGAGCAGGAATAGAGGAGTAGTGTTACTTCTTTATAAAGTATTGATGAGACAGCTGGAGTGTTCTGGGCTTTGAAGTTTGATACAGCCACAACAGCAGCACACCATAGTGTTTCTGGACTGGCATCCCTGAAGCCAGGAGAACAGACCATATCCTTTGTGGGGGGGTTCCAAAAAGGTCAGATTATTTATAGGAGCACTGAGGGGGACGTGTGCTGTTCACATATTAAGTACTCCTTTTTGTCTTGACATATCTGAGTTTGATACTTTAGTATTAAATGTTTTGTGTAACAAACCAGTAAAACCAAAGGCACAATTTTTGTTTAAAAAAAATTTAAAAGAAGCATGGGTGAATCCTGCAAATTAAGTGTATGTGCTTCAATGTGAGAGCAGGATTTGAGTTTGTCTGGGTACTTGCTGGAAAATTTGCTGTCATGCATGTCAGAGGAGAAAAAATAATGTTTAAAGAAGGTCTGTGGGCATCAGCAAACTGTCAAAGTTCTACATGGATGTATTGTAGAAATACAGGCCAGGCAAAGGATCTCAAATAATAACTCTAATTTTCAGAAATAATTTATTCTTAATTTTCATCTAGATAACCAGTGAATTCAGACTCTTTATGCTTGCTTGATTTATTACAAGTATTTATTACAAAAGTAAAGTTTGTTTTTGTTTTTGTTTTTTTCTCTTAGAAGCAGTCTCCTTCTGCGGATGCACCAAAACCACAAATTATGAAGCCATCTGAAACTAGGGTAAGAATTTCAGGAGGAAATCGTGCTTGCATGGCACATGTATGAAGCCATGGAATTTAATTTTTAACATATGAGTCTATTTATTCTTCAGCATCACCAAACATAATTTTATGCCATGGCATGGCTTCATATGGAATTTAATTTTTAACACTTTGATACTGAGTAACTTCACTCATATTTCTTATCGTAGCTTATTTTCCTCGGCCAAAAAAAAAATCTAGGAAAAGTGCTCTTCAAAGCAACCAGAGGTTTTTACAACAGCAATAAAAAGAAAATTACTTGCAGCATTAAATTTTAGCTCTGTCAGTTTTGTGCCATGTGTATAGCTCCCCCCAGTGTAACTGCAGGGTCATTTACCTGCTGATGATTTTTCACGTACTCAGCCAAGCCAGGATGAGCCTCAGCTTTCTCTGTACATACAATTGCATCTTCTCGTTAATCTCCTGTGCTTCTCTGTCTGACAGCTCCCCTGCCCTTGCCCTTCACGCTTGTTCTGTCTTGTTTTATGGCTGGGGCTTCCTCAGTGTCAGGGCTGTGTCATCAGTCCTGTCCTTTGCTCGTCAGGAGAGAGTCATCGTCCTCACGTTGCCTAACAGGAGTTACCTGTGCTGTTCAAACAAATGATTAATGCTTCTCCCCACCACCTCTTCCATTTTCCACAGCCATAACAGTAGAACCAACAAAAGCTGGATGCCAGAGCAGGCCAGCAGGGACTTGTGTGGTGGAAAAGGCTCAGGCTGCCTGAACCTTGTGTAAATGCCAGAAAAGGGGTGCGTGGAGGGGTGAGGGTGGGAAGGGTCCCTGTGGGTGCTCTGGTGGAGGCAGAGCCAGTTCTGCAGGTAAATGGCCCTGCTGGAGGCCTTGCCAGGCACCTTTTGGGCACCTACAGCATGTTGGCACAGTCAGAGCTGAGGTCTGGTTACCTTCACAGTGATGATTTTTTTTTTCCCATTTGTCAAATGAGAAGTTTCTTTGTGATAACCTTTTCCTCTTGTTCATTCTGGCCTGCCTCCACATCTCTGCATTAGCCATTACATTCAACTCAGCCTTTTAAAACCCTTTTCCTCCATGCACACGTACATCTAAGAGCTGAATGGCAATTAGACAAATTTTCCATTTGTGCACTATCATCATTACTCACAAATGGAGGCATCTGCCAGCATCTGGTTTCTCCTCCCTGTTCTGTTTGTGGGCAAACTCATTTGTGTCGTGTTTATTACTGCTGTGGTTCTCCATATGGTCTAACCCAGACAGCTATGGTCTTTTGCCTACTTGAAATTTAAAACAACTCTCAGAAGAATGTGGTAAATGAGCCAAAAATAGAGTAGCAGAGGCATGCTTCAGCACTGTAAGGCTGGTAAACACAAATCCCTTTGAAACAGTGGCCTGCATTTGCATGTGCAACATAATTAATGTTTTCTCTTAATGTCTGTTGCATTATTAATGTCTTTCTCCTGCTGGATTAAACAAGTCATTTGCATTTTTGACAGTAGACTTCTTTCAAAAGAAGTAAGGTTGCTGAGTCACTTCAATTTTCTAGTCCTAAATTTCTTGCAAATTAACAGATCTTTCCCAATTGCCTGCTATAACCACATCTCATTTGTCCTTCCTGTGGTCTCTCCAGTGTGTCACTGCTCTTACACATGCTCTGGATCCCTCCTTAACCTTCAGTTCTCTCTGTGTGTGTATCCAACGAACCCTCAGAGTTGTGCCCTCTCTGAGCAAGCCCCGAGGAGGAAGGAATGTGGAATTTCTCATTCTGTGGGCAAAGCCTGGGGTTAGGTGGACATTTTGGAGGACTAGGGTGTAGAGCCAGCACCCTGTGGATTTGGCAGGGTTGGAGCAAACAGAGTGCTGCCACTGTCACAAACGCGTCCCCTTCAGCTGCCTTCCTTCTGCACACATTTGTGTGACTGCGCTGTGAACCAGTGAAAAGATTGTTGTTTTTCATTTCCAGACCATTTCAGTCAGTTTGAAATGCATCCTGTTGGATCCTGGCACAGTGCAGGTGGAAGTAGGCAGTTGAAGGGGAAGTGGAACATCTTTTTCTCCTCAGAAATTCAGTGCACACCATCAGCTGATGCCATGGCTTCAGTCTGTGGCTGCTCACAGCTGACTCTGTTTAAAGGATGCCTGAAAAATTCCTCTGAATGGATCGTCTCATACTAAAATTGTTGGTTTGATTACCTGTTTTTTAGTCTGATTTTTTTAAAATTATACTTGAACTTTGTAATTGCTAAAAGTATATCTAAATTGATATGCCTCTGTGTGTGAGCAGGTGTTTATAATAATGTGTTTTACTGTGGCCTCAGCTTTTGTGTGCAAGTCTTGAATCAAATCCTTGCCCATATGGGTCTGTTTATTCTTCAGCATCACCAAACATAAATTTGTAGCATGGTCAATTCTGCATATTGAATTTATTACAAAAGGATAGTGAATGATGCATACCTCACACAGAACGTGCATAAAATATTCAGTAAATAATATTTACAGTATAAAAAAGAAGACTTACAGTTGTTCATAACCAGTTTGGCAAGTTGAGGTTTTGTATTCAACGTTCTGTACAGGTGTTGTTGGGTGTGGGCAGAAGTGCAAGTACATGTGTTTTATGGTCCTGCAAAAATAAGGTGTGTTTAGTTTTCTTCTGAAAGGCAGATAAGAAAAACCTGAATTTGTACTCTGATAGCAGGGTGCTTAGAATCCTGAGCAAGCAGTAGTCCCAGAGCAAGGAGAGTCAAACTCTGTATTTTTTGTACTTCATTTCTGCAAATGTACTTCATTTCTGTCACATTTTTTGCATCTTGCTGCTGAAGGACACCTCATGTCTGATTGACTCTTTGCTACAGATGTTACAGAAACACACCCAACCTTAATTTATCTTGTAAACGAGGAAAATTTTGGATTATCCTTTCATTACAGGATTATTTCGTGTACAGGTACAAACATGGATGTGTATCTTTGAGTTAGCAGTTGTCATTAATAAGGACACACAAATGGGAGCACATAAAGCATGACTGAACCTGAGAGTTGCTGTGCTTTAATCCAGTTTTAGGCATCGAAACAAAATATAAAACAGGGAATTTGGGGAGAAGGTGGGAATCTGTGACCTTAATGAAATATTTACTTTTAATATCTCTTTCTCACTTTGAGAATTGCTGCATCTCCCTCTCCATCAGTATTTCCCCTTTTCTGTGTGGAGGTGTCCCTCAAAGCTTCAGGACCTTTGCCAGGATTATGCACAGGCATCTGCATTTAATGTGTGCTCAGGGTTTCCCAGCCAAGTGTCTGCAGTTCAGTGTGGGGGTGTGAACACTTGCGTAACAAAATGTAAACAAACTTAGCAAATTTCTCTGTGTGGTCAGCCAGAAAACGGAAGCTGGGTGATTCTAAGTGGTGATGAATGTTTGGCAGATGAAAGGCTCTTTCTGTCTTGCTCACAGTGTGGCTGAAGCAGCAAGAAAAAAATAGGGAGAAAAATATGGTGAGGAGGCTGGGTTTCTCTCTTCTCAACAGACATAACAATTCTGTAATTTTTCTTTTTCACTTCTTACTGTTGTAATTTATTGTTTGCTGTACTTTGACTGGATGAATCACAGGAATTGGTTTTGTGGCATGGCTGCAGAAGGTTTTCAGGTGTAAACCCTCAAAGTGCAGTCATGTAATATTATCCTAGCCAGGTTGTCCAGCTCTGTTGTAAAATAAGAGCATTAGGAGGTTACAGAGGAAAGAAAAGATACAAAATTTCTTCTGTATAGTATAAGTGTATTAACAGAACATATCCCACCCTGTGTATGTGCTGTTGAATCTAAGTAATTAATGTCTTTTCCATTAAGTCTACATGTATTTTTATAGCTACTTACTTTGCAATTAAAATTATTTTATTGATAAATTAGTGAAAAATAATCCATTTAATCCATATAATCCAAATAATATTTGAGGCTATTTCAGAAATTGCTATTGGCAATTTGGGTTTGGTATCAAACTGGTTATTATACTTTAGCATCTTTCCCTGTCTGAGGAATGAGTGTGTTTGTGTGTGGATGTTTGCACACATTCGAGTGCTCTTAAATCACTGGCAGCCTCTGTTAGGATGTTGTGAACTGCAAGATTAGTGTGTAGTAGTTAGACAGCATGTGTGCTGACAAGTGTGAACCTGTCTGATCTTCTCCTTTTACATAATCTGTTCCTCTGCAAATAACCATGCATATTAATCTCTGCATAAATGTTGTTTATATTTCAGTCTGCACCGACAACCCAAGCAGGAACTGAAAAAAACACCCAGTCAGACAAGGTAAATACCTACCTTTCACCTTTGCAGAGCTGCTGCACTTTGCTCTTTTACTAACTTTGAAAAACGAGGCTGAACTGTTGGCTGTTTCTGTGTCACATAAAACTGGTGTGTGACGAGTGCATAAACTTCAGAACAGCCCAAGAAGTGTCCTCTTAACCATCTTTAGATCTGTCTTGTGCTTGTTTGGACTAGCACTGAGTGGTGGAAATGGTAAATTATCTCAATACTTTATTTTATGACAGCCGACAGACTCTCCAAATAAGCAGCTGTCTGAAGAGAAGCAAAAGGAGCCCAGTGATGTAAGTTGTATAATTTCTACCTCCCTCTCTCTCTCTGTATCTCTGTCTCTCTCTGAATTTTTTAATGAGGGTTTCTTCTGGCATTTTACTTTACTTTTAAAAAGGGTTTCTTCTGGTACTTTACTTCTGTCTTTCATTTAAAAAAAATCATTTAAAAAAACCAAAAAGCCAGTCCTCCATATCTAGTGATAATAGTTTATCTCTACACAGGGAAAAAACCAAACCACACCTACTGTGTCAACAACTTCTAAACCAAATAACACAGGAAAAGTAATTACAACTCAGGCTGGCCAGCCTCCAGCAGCAACCTCCACAGAGACAGCAAAGGTATTGTACAAGCACAACCAGATTTTATTATCTAAGCTACTTTTTATTATTTTATTGAGGGAGTGTTAGGAATCCACATCACTATGGATTGTTTAGCTGAGTATTGTCAAGTGAGACTTTTGGGCCCCCAAAAATCACAGTGTAGTTAAGCTTTTGGCCAAGGAAATAACAGTAAAAACATCACAGTTTTAGGCCTATTTCTGTGTGTTTGGGGCTCTTCTGTTTTTCTCTCAGTTTTTTGGGTATTTTTTAAGTTCCTTGTAGCTTCACAGCCGTCCTTGGTTCTTTGTCAGGCTCTTCCCTTGCTCTCTCACTGCAGTGTTCTCTCCAAGTGTAGCAGGTCAGCCCTGAATGAAAGGCTCTGAAAAAAATTAATAAGAAAAGCTGGGAAAAAAAGCTGGGGAAAGGTAATTTCCATAGGGTAAATGAAGAGAAAATGTGAAGGAAAAGCATGTGGTGGCATCAGGATGTGGCTGTTTTGGTCTGCTGGTGTGCACGTGTCTGGTGACATGGGGTAACACGAAGGGCTCCTGCAGCTCTGCTAAAACACCCATATTTTTAGCAGTAAATGACAATGTCAGTAATGCAGAAATCTGCATTTTGTGTGGTGGTGTTGCCCCTCCACCTCCCTGCCTGCAGCATTTTCACCCCACCTGCTTGAGCACCTTTTGCTGCTGGGGTTTAATGGTGCATTGAGAGCTACATGAAGTAAATGACAGCTTTCCAAAGAGACTTGGAAGGGGCCTCAAAGTCTTTCCTGCCCTGAAGATTTCTTTCACTGGCAGAATAAAAGAAGGAGGTAGAGTGCTTAAAATAGAAAGCTTTCTTTCCCACAGCAGAATCTCACTGGAAACAGAGCTTTGATGGTGGTAGCTCACTCTGCCCAAGCATCTGGGTGCCGTGCATTAGAACCAGCCAGTTCCTGAGTCAGAAACACTGTGCACAGCCTCAGCATTGGATGTTTTACTTTGTTTTGTCTCTCTTTCAACATTGTGATAAACTATCTCTTAATTTTTCTCTTTTTCTACTCCAGCAAAAGTCCAAGGAGATGTCCACAGTGACTGGTGCAGCTGCTGGGACAGGCACAGCTGGTGCAAGTGTGGTTGCTGCTGCTGACAAATCAAGTACTGAGGTTGGTAAACACAGCCCCAGACAAAGGGTTCCCCTGTAATAATGTCTCAGAGGGTGCTTCTCTCTCTGAAATACTTCAATTTTGGGAAAAAAATGAATGGGTAACTGCTGAAGTACTGATACATCCTCAGTTTATGTGTGATGGTGGAGAGCCATCTGCAGGAAGAGGTGAAAAACAACTGGTGTGTCATTTGTGTTTTGTTAAATAGGACTTCTTTAGAAGGTAGTTTAAAATTATACAAGCTTAAAATCAGTTACTCCTTATCTTCAGTTATATTTGAATGTATATGTGTATCCACTGATACACAAATGAAAATATAAATACAATAAATAAATATAATACCTTGTTAATGACACTGGAGAATTGAGTTTAGAACCATTCTCACTGAAAAATTTGGCAAGTACACATCCTGCTGAAAGAAAGCTTTTAGGTTTGTTTCTAGGAGAATTCTACAGATTTGCCAAATGCTTCAAGGTTTTTTTCCCCCCTGTGTACACCTTTGTAACCTCTGTAATGGTTTGCTAATTTTTTTTAGCCTAGTATGGATGAGTCAGCACTTGATAGCCTAATAGATACCCTTGGTGGACCTGAGGAAGATGTGCCTACTACTCCTGTTTACACTGGCCCAGAAATTACGGTATTTTATACTTCACATTCTTATTTCTTAGAAGATTCATCCCTAAATTACATCTGTAGTTGCTCATTACTGTGTTGATCCAGGACTTGTACCTGTGATCTGTGACGAGTTTAAACTGAGTGTGCAGTTACATGTTAATGTTGGTTTTGTTAATATAAAAAATGACACAGTTTTGGGAATTTGTTGAAGAATGCATAACTTTCTGAGTCTGAATGGGAGAATCATGTGAGAAGGATTAGATTGCAAGCTTAGTGGCTCAGTAAAACATGACAAAAATTTTGGAATACATAAATATTTAAAAAGCAATCTAGGTTCAGCAATACGTCCTATGGTATGAGACTCTGAAATAGCTTAAATTAGGAATCTGGGAATGTTCTGCTGGATGATGAGCTCTGTTGAAGCAGGTGAGGAGGCATGTGCATGACAGTAGGTACTGAAAGACACTATAGAGGGTCCCAGTCAATATTTGCATTTTCATTTTGGTGGTATCACTGCAGGTGGCTCTATCAGAAATTTATTTCTGATGAAGAGCAGTACACAAACATTAATGTGGGAATTATTTTCACAGGAAGATATATATTCAAGATATTTGGAAGAATTGGGCAAACGGGAAGGTAGTCTCCCTCCAGAGTATGTTAAACTGTTGAAGGTGAGTTAAAAATTAATACATTCCTCATGTGTTTCTGTAATATTGGATATTTCTGCTTCCCACTTACTACAAAATTAATTCTCACTTTAGAGCAAAGGATATGGCAAAGACATGGTCCCACCGAAACCGAATGAGCAAGATGAAGTAAGACTTTTTTTTTTAATATACTGGAAGGTGAAGGTAATCCAGGTGAAAATAATTTAGTTATCATTGAATTCCTAGGAAAATATAAATGTTGCTTCTTTCCCAAAAGTCCCAGGCAATGGGAGGTGGATATAGGGTGCCAAATAACCTAGCTACTGACAAAAATGAATAGAGCTTGACATGGATGTTTTTAATAAATCTGTGGGAATTTTCACAATGCTGAAGCTGAGATGACTCAAATAAATATTTACAGAAATATTTGGCACACAAATAACAAAGGGGAGAAATACTGTGCAAGCAGGAGTCTCTCTGTAATGCCTTCAGCAAAGACTACTTGTATTTCTACACTTGGCCAGAGATTTCTGTCAGCCAGCATAATTTTGCTGGTTGGGAAGTCTGACTTACTAAAAATAAAAGCTTATCCGAGACATGAATCAACCAGTGGGGGCAAGCACCTTTATTTTCTGTTGTGTCAGGAACTTGTGCCAGTGAGGTCGCTGTGTGAGTAATTGTGGGACACACTTAGGCTGTAAACTAAGCTTGACCCGTGATGATATTTGAAGTTTCTCATGGTCATAACTTGGTTTGCAATTCCTTGCTCAGAAGCCAATGACGGATGATGAGCTTGCAGAGGCCCTGTCATCCGACTTCACCTGCAGTGCTGATTCTGCTCAGGAGAAGAAGACAAATCTGACAGAGGTACTGACACTTTCCTTACTACTGCATGCATTTATTGTGTGGGAAAACTGACACTGTTATCATAATATTTCATTTTAAAGTAGGTAAAATTTCCTGCTTCTTTTCTATATTTGCAAATTTGCCTGTAATTTAATCTCGCTCACAGAAACCAAATAAAGAAGGAGAAATTGTGCAAGCACAAGCAGCAAGTTCAGTTAAGACCTCAGCTCCTCCTAAGGAGAAGAAAACAAAATCAAAAGAGGTATGCATAATCCTTTCACTGGTTACCTTATAATTAAAATTTACAGGCATATGCTATTGTCATATGTTTTTGTTCTCATAAAGATGCTCATCATTCTCATTTTCAATTGTAAATCCTCTTTATTATAGAAAAGATAGGAATTACAAGAAACGCCATTGCCCAGATTCCATTGTGCCTTAAAGATCTTTAGTGTATCAGATGATTTTCCTTCTGGATTCTGAGGAATAACTGTGGTTCTTCTCACTAGAGGAAGTAGAGTAGAAACATTTATAGGAAAACTTTCTTAGCTCTGTGATCTGTGTTTAAAACTTGGATATGATGTAACTTTCTCACGGTTTATGAACTTTCTGGTTTTTAGCTATGAATAGAGCAAGTGTGACCTTACACTTTTTCGGTTTGCCAAGTCAAAGAACATAAGAGTTGTGTTAAATAACATTGTGGCACTGTGGTTTCTGGGGGGGTTTTGAGTTCCTTTTTTTTTTTTTTCATTCTCTCCTTAAGAAAAGCCTCATATCTAACTAAAGCTGTGCTAATTCTGTCACATTATTTGGTGTTAAGTAAATTGGATAAAGCCAAACCAAAATGACCAGTCTTACGCTGGCTCTTTTCTTTGTATACAATATAAAAATATTTGAGGTAAAAACCCATGTCAG
Organism: Zonotrichia albicollis; assembly: GCF_047830755.1. Taxonomy (NCBI): domain Eukaryota; kingdom Metazoa; phylum Chordata; class Aves; order Passeriformes; family Passerellidae; genus Zonotrichia; species Zonotrichia albicollis. The sequence continues at coordinate 78,206,535 of NC_133860.1, forward strand.
TTTAAAGAATTTACAAAGTGGTTTGCACATTTTCTTAAAATACAGGAAATGAAAGATGATGCAATGGATGCTCTTCTTGATACTCTTGGAGGACCTGAACCTGAACCTGAAGAAGATCCTACCCCTATTGTAGAGGTGTCAGAGGTAACACCTCACTCCTTTTTTACCCTGGCTTCCAGGCTCTGGTTGTGGAATCCTGAGTTTCTTTGTTAGACACTGGAAAAATGTGTAAAATAACAAGTAAGTTGTACCCAGGGTCTCCACAGAAAGTGATTTTGATATCAAAGGCCAAAGGAATGTGTGAGCCTTCAGTGATTAAGAAAATGTAAAGCATTCAGAATCCCAAGTGGGTACAGGTGGAGTTGAACATGTAAGGTGGTCTGGAAAATTATGAGCATGTAATTTGCTTATACAAGCAAACATACATATATGCATATAAACATTCACAGGTAGATACAGCTCTGTTTTAGTTTTTTTTTCCCTCCAGCACTCTATAAAATATATAGCAAGCTTTCATTTTGCACATATTTGCTGTTTGATTTTTGACTTCCAATGTGTGTGCTCCTTTTTCATCAAACTCCATTATCTTTCTAATTTGAGTCTTTCCTTCACTGTCTTTTGAGAGTTTTGTTTTTCCCCAACAGATAGAATTTAAACAGTTACCCTGTGTTTGCATGTTAAGCTTTAACTTTTTGTTTTAATTTTGCAAACTCTATCTGTAATGATATTTAGAGCAGTTTTTTTCCTGTCTTCACTTTTAGCCAAGCAAACAATGGGGAAATAGTAAAAAATCTTCTGTTGCTGAGCTAAATTTTGACTAAAAAAGAGCTTCTTGTGTTGCACATTTAGTCAGTCTGGGCCTTCAGATAACTTAGCAGATGATTTCTTCATTAATGAGGCCCAGAGAATTAAAAACTTTGTTTTGGTGCCAGTGATGGAAAAAGACACAGAATTATGGGTTCTGTAATCAGAGTGCTGAAGTGCAAGAAAACCTGACAATTTTGTATACAGAAAAATTCTAAAAGTGCCTGCCACAAAGAGTTCTGAATGCTGTCTAGAGTTTTTTAGGATTGAAAATAATTTAGCCATATTTATATACGGCATTGAATCTTAAACCATTATGATATTACTAGAGGCATTTGACAGGAATAAATTGGGGGATTTTAGTATCTTGCTACACAGAATGACTTCATCTGATGCCAGTCCTTTTGTACACAGTAGGCAGAAGAATCCTGATAGTGGAGTTGTGTAAAGGGAGCTTTTATTTTAATTTCTTTAAGTGGTTTGGTTTTTTAATATTGTTTCTTTTCAAGGCAAAAGCCAAAGAGAAAAAGGAACAAAAGGCTGGAGAGCGTGATGATACAATACCTCCAGAGTACAGGTTAACACCAGAGTTGGTAAGTTTTTCATATCTCCATTGCTTTGCAGGCAGGGCGTTCTGCCTGACATTTTCTTTCATTACAGAGAGGGAGAGAACATGGGGAAAACAAACTAAACTAGTATTTAATCAATGCCTTTCTCCTTGGTGATTCCTGTACTTCTTATTTCCTCATCTCCCTTTGTGGGTATCACTGTTTTTTCCAGGAACTCTGGGCAAAGATCTCGTCTTATCCATGAGATGAGTGAGTCATCTCAAATGGCAAAGTCACTCGTTCCTTCTCCAAAGTGATGTTTCGTGTTTCTGGCATTAAATCTCAGCCTTGTGAAATCCATCTTTTTGCAGAAGTGCTCTTTGGTATCACTTTGTAATGTAACCTTAAAGCACTGATGTAAAAGAGTGGGAAATTATTTGGAACCAATAGGAAAATTGCTTTTTTTTTTTTTTTTGATTGTCACCCAAAGTGATGGAGATTGAGTCAAAGTCAACCAAAACAAGAGCAGAACACTTTTTGGTCTCTTGTAATGTGCTGACATCCCATTTGCTTTTTTTGACCTACATATCTGGCCATGTAAAAAATTCCCCATTTCGGCAATTCCTGTCACTGATTAATTCTTGAGTATGTGATTTACTTTACCTTATTTTGCTGGTGATTATGGAGTAAGGTATGTCTTGTAACAAGGGGAAAATGTCGATAATATTTAATTTCCTTCTAGGATAAAGATGGAAAACCAATATTGCCGAAGCCTGAAGAAAAACCAAAGGTTAGAAAACTGACAATATTGTAGGAGTGTGGCTAGATATCCTGTTTTCTCCCTCTCTGTCATCACTTCTCTCTGTACCATGATGTAAGTCTCTTGGTCTTGTGTGTTTTACTTCCTTGCACAAAACCTGCTGGTCAGAAGCATCGGGTGGAAGTTGATTTTACTGAAATTCACTTGTCTGTGAGTGAAGAGCTCATGCAAGGAAAAGATTTAGCAAGTTCAGGACAGGAGAGATTTACAAAAATTATTGCTGACTCAAAAAAAGGCTGTGTGAGGAGTTAGTATAAAGTATTCTATGAAGGTCTGTTGGAGCTGCTAAGGATAGAGAGAGGTGAAGCAGGAAAATCTTTTATTTTCTTGACCGTTTCCTCTTGCTAGTGATCAAATATAAGGGAATAAAGGAATATTCCTTTATATACAGGAATATTTCCTCCTGGAAAGAAGGAAAAAAAGCTGCTGGGGTCATTTTCCTAATCGCAAAAAACAACCTGGACTTTGTAAAGAGTATCCATCATGGCCTAGGAAGTGCAAGAGAGGATTAAAATACTGAAAGAGACAGCTGTAAATAGTAGTTTTAAAGGCACAGAAAGAAAGCAAAGGAACTGTGCACTGAAGAAACTGAGGGCTCCACTTTGTGAGCTGAGGAATCTTGCAAAATTTGGAAAGGCGCAGGAAATCTCTGCTCTTCTGAAACGAGTATGAAGGTCAGGACCAAGTTTGAGTCCCTTCTGGAGTGAAATCTGATGTTCAGGGTTAAAGTGTGGGCAAAGTGCTGGAAAAAACAGACTTTTAGTCTATAAAAATTGTTATTTCAGGTCTCAGACATGTTGATTGTCGTGAGTGGTGGATGTTTGAGAGCTGGACAGAAGGGAACTCCTGCCAGGCCTGTCATGAGGAGGAAAAGGGAGCAGCTCTGCTGTGGGGGGAATTAGGCCCTGCTGCCAGGGATCACCACTAATATTGATATCAGCAAAACCAAAATCATCAAAATTCCAAAAGCTGTGTTGATAGCTGTGTTAAAAGCTGTGCTAATAGCTGGGAACCATCAGCCACTCGCTGTTCTTCCACGATTTCTGGTGAAGGCAAAGTCCTTCCTTCAGGAGTTCAGCTGATGTTTGTCTTTTTTTGGGCCTCCACTCTGTGTAGCCTTAAGCAGCGGCATTACTCTTAGTGAATAAAATTTGCTACCTAAATGCCTTTTCTTATTCAGTGTCTGAAGGAGGATTTCAGGCAATATGAAAAGTGGGGCCTTATGTGTTTATGTGGGGCCTTATGTCTTTGTCAGGTGTCTCAGACTTTATCAAGTGTGAGACACTTGATAAAGAATTAGGGAAAGGGAATGAGGGAGGGATTTCTCTCTCAGAAATATTATTTTATGCATTATGAGTCTGTTCCTAAGCTGTTAAATTCCATGCAGCAGGTGAATGGCCATCACTGCTAGCAAAGACTTAAACATTTAGCTTTGAACAGCAATGTGAAGGATCCCAGGAACTTCAGGTATATGGATGTAGGCATGTATGGATTGCAGAGGCCTAGTTCACATAGCTTCATTAGATTGTAATATATCACAAACAGCAGAAAACTAAAACAGAATTTTTATTCACCAGAACACACACAGTAAAAACAACTGAGTGTCAGCAGTCAGTGGACAGGCTAAGGGAACTTTCAGGGAGCTCTAGTTCTGCTAGTAAATATTAGCTTTTTCTTCCTAATTAAGAGGTTGTGTTTTCCTTTCCAGTAGCCCTGTCTTGAACATTATATATCTGGTTCTCTATATTATGTTTTGTATTATATGTACAATTCTCTACATTATATTGGCTTATGGTAGCAAAGAAACTTATTCTGAAGTGTGTTTTTCTTAATTTTATGCTCTGCAAAATTAATTCTGTTCTGTTGCCCATAATTGTGAAAGGTTAATTCAGTATAAACTACAGATGTTTTCCTGCTTTATGGGTAGCTGTAATACAGTTCTTGAAAAAGAGGCAATGAGTCACCTGTGTCATGCTTTTTTGTTTGTTTTTTGGATTTTTTTTGCAGCCTATGAGTGAATCTGATCTTGTTGATGAATTTTCAAAGGACTTTGCCTGCCCTGCACAGCCTGCAGTACAACCCAAAGCACCAAAGCCCAGCAACACATCCAAAGTAAGTCTTTCTGGTTCACTGGAGAAGCTGACACTGACAGTTTTGCTAAGATTGGGTATGGGTTGTGTTCTTTTAAAAAAACCGATTTTCTTCTCTTCCTACTTTACCCTTCCCATTGCCTTTAGTGGAACATAAATATTGGCACTCAGCTCTTCATTAAGCATCTTCAGCCTTTAAATTTAGACTTTTCTTTCTCATTTAGTACTGTATTTAGAAAAAAATAAGCCCTTTAACTGGCACATTTTATGTTTTCTAAGCATATTCCCTAAAATACAGTGTAAATTGTTCTGTTTCAGAAGCAGTCAGGTTCTGTTTCTGCAAAAGCTGCTGAGGATAAGGTGGTCCCCCGTGCCACAGCTTGCACTGTGCAGTCTGCAGCTCCTGTGTCTTCAGTAAGTAGTGGAGCCCCTTCAGCTGGAGCTGAAGCAAAACTCAGTGTTTCATTTATGGAATGGTAGAGCATTTACTACCTAAATGCCTTTTCTTATTTAGTGTCTGAAGGAGGATTTCAGGCAATGTGAAAAGTGGAGCCTTATATGTTTATATGGGGCCTTATGTATTTATCAACTGTGAGACACTTGATAAAGTTGTCAGGATTTCAGTATTGCATGTTCTTCCTCTGTTGTGGTAACCCACAAAGGCTGAGTGGTTTACAAAAACAAAAAAAAAACAAAAAAAACCAAAAAAAAAACCCCAAAAATACAAGTAAGCACAAACTGAATGGTCAGCGACCTTCCCCAGAGAGGAAGCCAAACTGATAGTTCTGTGGTGTCCTGTGCTCTTACTGCCCTAAAGGGGATGCTGTTTGTGAACCTAGTAGGGACTGCAGGAGAAGACAAAACCAGGTTTCTTCAAACTAAAAATTGTTTTTTCCTGTGCAGGTTGGTCCTGTGTCAGATGAAGCACTGGAAGCCTTGTCCAGTAGCCTGGGAAAGAGAGAGCCTGATCCAGATGAGAAAAAGCCTGCTGTGGACAAAGTTAAGGTAGAGAAAAAAATCAGACCTCAAAAAATAGACTGTTGATATAATTACCTTCAGCACTACTCCATTTCCTCAGGTCATAAACAAAGGAGACATTACATTTTTTTTACAAACAAAATGTACTGTTGAAAGCAGTTTTGTTCTGCTTAGGAAGTACTAGAAGGATTTCAGCACAATGAGTACATTTTCCTAGTAATTCTGACTATTTCAGTGCAGTAGTTCCCTCAGTTTCTGAAAACTGCATTTTGTTGTGTCCTGCTGAACTGAAGCAGAATTAAGATGCACATCAGGGGTAGCACACAGTGTGGTCCTTTTTCTGAAGGAAACAACTTTATGATGTGGGGTTTAAATTTGTAATTATGCACAAAACTTTGGGGATTTATATATTTAAATAGGGTGCCATAAATAAGTCACTGAAATCCTGTCCAAGGGAATGCTGTTCATAGGCACAGTCTGAGTGCCCCCATGTGCCACCCTAAACCAGAGGAATTGGCTGGAATCAGAAACAGCCCAGTTGGAATTCTGTTGAGCAAAAGTTCCTAAAGTTGGTTTTAGTCCTTTCTCTTAGTTGGCATTTTCCCAGCATAACTTGTATGGGGATAATAATTTTTGAAGTGGGCCACTGATTTCTCTCTTTAGCCTTCCTTTGCATGCAGCCCAACAGCTGTTGAGTGAATTCGCAAAAATGTCAAGAATTAAGACTCAGAGGTATTTTTGATTTTTTTGACCCCTGCCTATTCACTTACCTCTGCTAGCTTCACTGAAATGGGAAAAGCTGCTTCTAATACACAGAGGAAGAAACAGGCAGGGGAATGAGAAAATGCTTTCTTTTAACTTTTGTGAGATTTGTATGTAGTGGTTGTATTGAATGAGAAAGACCAATTAGAATCGGAGAGGACTGAAGGCTGGAAGCTTGCTCATGTGAATTTTTATGGGTAATTGTTTTTCTTACTGTGATTCCTGTATTTTCCTTCACAGGAGAAAAGCAAAAAGAAACAACACAAAAAACTGGGTGAAGAAGAAGAAACAATTCCTCCAGAGTACAGATTAACAGAAGCCAAAGTAATTTATTTAATGTGCTTATTCTTACTTTCATTCCTCAGAACGTGTGGGTGAAACTGAGACTCCCATTTCATTTTGAAACACTGATGTTTTGGTTCAGCCATTTTTATAATATCTAGAAATTCTGGTTTGTAGCTCCCACAAATATCTGTCATCTATCATTGGATGCCTGCATGGGCATACAAACGGTTTAGATGCAGGTACCTGCAGATTAATAATCCTGAGATTTGTCCACTGGAGTTTTTCTGTAGCTTCTGGTACTTTAGAAATAACTTAATTATTTAGAAATAATTAAGTTATGATTGGTTAAAGTTGTTAGAAATAATTAAATTATGATTGGTTAAAGCTGTTAAGAAAACCCCAAGGACCTGGATGTTTTAAGTGGCATTTTGAGTAGCAGCAGTAGATGCCATAGAGGCTGCTGGTTATGTCCCTGTCCCCTGTAACACTTTCTGTTGCTCAGAGAATGCTCCCAGGATGCTTGAATTGCATGGCTGTTTAAAGATTAATGCAAGGGATTTTTTTTCTTTATAGGATAAAGATGGAAAACCACTCCTACCAAAACCAGAAGGGAAGTCACAGGTAAAAAAAAAAGTGATAATTTCAAATAACTGTTTCATTCAAGACTTACTTAACAAGTCAGCAGTGTTCAGTTTAAAAATGGGATACATTGCCTGCTTCCTTTTTAAGAGATAAAGAGACTTATAATCTTCTTTTTCTTTCCAATGGCAGCCTATGAGTGAAAATGACCTTTTAGAGGGTTTGACAGAAGGATTCTCCTGTTCTCCATCACCACCTGCACCATTACCTACATCAACTGTACTAAAGGTGAGTATGTTAGATTTCTGAAATCTGGTTTTATTTTCAAGTTGTTTGAATAATCATGACATTTTCTATGTTTTCTTCATATAAAGTTCCTTAAATGAAACCCAATCACTAAAAATTTAAAATACTTCTTGTAGTAAGTTAATAAAAGAACAGGACTTTAAAAAACAAACAAACAAAAAACTAGTTATGTGACATATTTTTTTACCAGTTGCTTGCATGAGTACTGCTTTCCAGCTGAGGATTTTAAAAGTGTTTTTTGGGAATATTAAATGGCTTGGTGAAATCTTAGTTCTTTTGGAGTCATGTTAAATCTTTTGGAGTCATGTTAAATCATGTTTAAACTTCACCTGTGGTGAGGTTTAACCCAGTGGTTGAGATGGAGGAACAAAGTGAGATGAGGAACAGTTGCACAGTGTGGGGGGTGTGTTTCAATCTGAAATAAGCAAAGCTCCTCAAGAAAATTAAATCCTAGAAATCATCTGTGTGGGTGCTGTGTTTTGGATGGTTTCTTTGGGTCTAATGAGTGTTTTTCTCTGGTTTCCCTGTGTGCCTTGTTCTTCCAGAAATCCAAGGGTGGTGCCAAGCCTGCGGGTTCCTCGGATGTGATCTCTGCTGCTACGGTTTCCTCTGTGCACTCAGCAGCCCCTGCACCTTCTGCCACTGTAAGAAACCTCTCCTGTAGGTTCTTACCCCAAAACAAGGGGCTGAGTAGTGAGGAGAGGCAGCCCCGTGATCTGGACAGTGTGACCAGTGTGGACTGTTGCAGAATTTAACAATTTATTGCTAAAAATGGCTATTGCAGAGAAGGAAAATGTTCCCCTGGGGAAAAAAATAATGGAGGAAAAAATAATGAGTGGACACTCCATTTTCAACAGAGTTCCACGGGCAGTACCATGACCCCCCTTTGAATACCAAGGGAACTTTTCTTCCTGGTGTTTATTGTAATTTTGCTCACACATTTTGATCCATGCTGAGGGATTTTCCCCTGGTGCTCCCAGCCTGGCTTGGGAGGGGAATATAAAGCTCCTCCTGCCTGTGTTGGCTTTAAGGGCTTTTTTTCTATCCAGATTCTGTATAAAATTGCAAAATCCATGGTAACTACTAAACAACAATTGCCACACAACAATTGCCTATTATTTCATAGATCTGTTCTCATTACAGCAGCTAGGCTTATTTATATAAAAAAAAAAGAAAACCATTCAAGATAATTCCATAAGCCCTTCTTGAAATTATGTTTTCTGCAGGTCAGAAATATTCTGTATTTTTCCCCTATCTGTTCTGCTACACTGCAAGTACACTAGGAGTGCTCTTTGTTCACTCAAGTTCTACAGTTCATTAGCCAGTTCTTACAGTAGATTGATGAATTACATCATTTTTGCAGCAGATGTGCTTTCACAAATGTGTTTCTGCTTTGTTAGGGAGGAAAAGAGATGGATGAAGCCTTGGATCTCCTGTCTGATTCTCTGGGACAGAGGGAACCTGACCCTGATGAGAACAAACCAGTTGTAGATAAAGTGAAGGTAACAAAAGGCGTTCTGAAACTTAAGCAATTTGGGAAGAAGGAAGGATGGGAGGGAATAAACCAAACCAACAAAAAAAAAAAAAAAAAAAACCCCAAAAAAACAAAAAAAAAAAAAAAACCCAGAATCTACAATGGTTCCCATATGCTCACAGGAATATATGGCATTGGAATTTTAAGACTAAGAGTAAGGTAATTGGAGAAAAAAATCCATGCTCTTAGGTATATCAACCACTTTTCAGTCTTCTGGATTACCTGTGTGTTCTGAGAAAGATGATGATTTAGTTAATATACTTCAGCCACTTGAGGGCAAGTGTTGAAATATTATGGGAGATTTGAAATATTTTTAGTTCAGTGCTTTTCATTGCCATTATTATCAATTTTCAGGTGTCTTCTTGGGCCGCGGTTTCTAAAATTGATTTTCTGGCCCTCTTTTTGTCAAGCTTTGACTTTTATAACCACAAGTTCACTTAATCGGGCACATTTTTAAACTTCCTTGTTTCTGCTGATTTTGTCTTCATTTAGGCTTTCATAAAATCCTACAAAGGCCCTTCTGCTAACAAGAAAATAAATTTCTGCATAATAGTAGTAATAAATTGTAATTTGAAATAGCAAAGGTACAGTACATTACGGGGGAAAATCAAAATGACCATATGCTGCCTATCAATAAGTTTAGGCTGGAATCTTAGCTGGAGAAAAAAGAAAAAAGAGATACTAAAATGTCTGCATTAAGAAAGACAAAAATGTTCTTCAGCAGTCTGCTTAAAAACCTCCCTGTGGTGTTCTGTGTGGCACATTCCTGGTCTGCTACCAAAAATCAGAGCAGCATAAGTTGAAAAATAAATGTGATTTTCAAAACTTTCAGGCGTGAAACACATTTCATAGTGAAATGAATACATGGGGGTTTTCTCGGTAGTTTTAAATTTTTAAAGTGAAAAAGCATATCTGTCCTGAATCTGATATGCCCTCTGACTTGTTGATTGCTAATATTTCTAACATGAGTAATAAAGTTTTTTTAAAAATTAAATACTTTCAGGAAAAGGCTAAATCTGAACACAGAGACAAGCTTGGAGAGAAGGATGAAACAATTCCACCTGACTATCGGAAACTTCTGGAGTCAGGTGAGCAGGTAAGGAAAAACTTCCCTAGTTTTTATTTGCAACAGTGGAAATTGAGTCTGTCTGAGCCAGTCTGTCCTCTTTGGGATTACAAGTGGAATAAGTGAGTGTCTGTACTGAATTATGGTAAAAAATACGGGAATGTTCTTCAGCGAGAGTACCTCTGTCCTCACATGCTTATAAGTCAAAAAACAAAAGGGGAAAAAAAAAACTTGTGTTCTTGTTCTGTTGGGGTTTTTTTCTTTTTCAACTGGGTAGTCTGAACAAATAAATCACTTTGAACTACTAAAGAAATCCATTCAGAATGGTGCAGGTTCATTGACAATCTCTTAACAACACCCAGTAGTGCCATATGTAAATACTTGTATTTTAAAACTGATCTGTCTGGTTGAAAATGAGTGAGGATCTGCTTTTTTTGTCTTCCCAAGAGTAAACCAGCAAAGCCAACAGCAAAGGATGACGTGAAACACAAAGGAAAGAAGGTAACATTTATGTTGGGGTTTACTGAGGGTTTTTTTTATATTTATGATATTTATTCTGTGGGTTTTTTCATGCTGTGGGTTCTAATTTTGTTTCCAGGTTGTGTCACTGTAGGCTTAAGGGGTGATTAATTGCAAATATTCATAAGTGAAGGCAGTAAAAGGAACAGTAGTGGACAGTAAAACTTTTTTGAGTAGTAACTCTTCCAAATAAATGCAGTTTTTATGTACAACTGCATTATGAATGTTCAGGAAATCATGCCTCTTGGGAACCTCAAATAGATGTCTCTAACACATGTGTGGAGTTCAGGTGTGCTGCTTTTCTTCAACAAAAGGGATAATTAATTAAACCAGATATTAGTTTCTGAAACACTAATTTGACTCTGGGAAGCTGGGTTGCACATTTTGTGACTTCAAAATTAAAATTATTGCAGAAACCTACGGATGACAGTGCAGCTATTGATGCCTTATCAGGTGACTTTGATACTTGTGCAAAGGCTCCTGCTACACCCCAGCACTCAAAGGTAAGACATTTTCTGCTAATAACTTGCAAAACAAACAGTTTTTCACTCCTTGCAGTAGCTCATTTTAGGTTTACAGGAGGCCTGGTCAGATGCAGGGATTGTCTCACTTCTGCAGTGGGAGTTGGATGTACTTTGCTGTGTACTAAATATTGTTGGATGTATTTTTGTGTTCTAAATATTTGGAAGAAGGACTGTTTGTGGTAATTAGAGCCTTTCAGACAGGCTTGGAGGAGTAAGTTGAGCAGAGAAATGTGGTAACAGTTTTAGGAGTGTTCATAAACTGCAGAGGGGCAGAGAAAGCTTTGCTCAATGATAGCAGGCACCCTGTAGCAATGGTTGGGAGACAGCCCAAGGGGGTTTTGCAGGGAGAAAAAGCAGGGAGCAGGAAATACTTTCAGACGTGTTAGGGAAAACAGTAGAATTGACAGGAAGAAAGGAGAATATTTAATATTTTTATTGATGACATGGATGAGGGCTTAGAGTCCTTTATTAGTAAATTTGCAGATGACAGTAAGCTGGGAACGTGTGTTGATCTGTTAGAGGGACAGAGGGCTTTGCAGAGGGACTTGGAACGGTTGGATGGATGGGCAGAATCTAATGGGATGAAGTTCAATAAGTTCAAGTGCTGAGTCCTGCACTTTGGCCACAATAACCCCCTGCAATGATATAAGCTAGGAACGGTGTGGCTGGACAGTGCTCAGGTGGAAAGGGACCTGGGGGTGCTGGTTGACAGTCGGCTGAACATGAGCCAGCAGTGTGCCCAGGTGGCCAAGAAGGCCAATGGCATCCTGGCCAGTATCAGGAACGGTGTGGCCAGCAGGAGCAGGGAGGTCATTCTTCCCCTGTACTCGGCACTGGTGAGGCCTCACCTGGAGTATTGCGTCCAGTTCTGGGCCCCTCACTTTAGGAGGGACGTTGAGATGCTTGAGCGTGTCCAAAGGAGAGCAACGAGGCTGGTGAGGGGCTTAGAACACAAGCCATATGAAGAACGACTGAGGGAGCTGGGGTTGTTCAGCCTGGAGAAAAGGAGACTCAGGGGTGACCTTATCACTCTCTTCAACTTCCTGAAGGGTGGCTGTGGTGAGCTGGGGGTCGGTCTCTTTCTCTGGGCAACAACAGACAGAACAAGAGGACACAGTCTCAAGCTGCGCCAAGGGACATACAGGCTAGAATTAAGGAGGAAGTATTTTACAGAAAGAGTGGTCAAATACTGGAATCATCTACCCAGGGAGGTGGTAGAGTTGCCATCCCTCGAAGAGTTTAAAAAAAGACTGGATGTGGCACTTGGTGCCATGATCTAGTTGAGGTGTTAGAACATGGGTTGGACTCGATGATCTTAAAGGTCTCTTCCAACCTAGAATTTCTGTGATTCTGTGAGAAGGAATGGACTGGAGAGGCCCTGCAACTGAGAAAAGGAGCAGCAGCTTTGAAATCAGCTGAATTCCTGGGAGCAAAGAGCTGTTTCCAAAGAGCTCTGCTGGCCACTGCAGTGCTTCCCTCAGGCAGCGGAAGGTGGGACCACTGGTGTTTCAAGTCCTGCTTCCTCTGCTTGTGAAATCCAGGGCTAAATCTGCTGCTGCAGCATTACTGCGTGGTGATAAAGGCAAAATCTGCCCATCTCTACCAGGTTTTTCTGATGTAGTCTCCTGTCAGCACGGCCTGTGCTGCTGCCAGACCCACTCAAAAGATTGTGTTTTGGCAGATGTCAAAGCAGGAGGCACCAGTGCTCTATTCTCCTTGTAACTGTAATTATTTTTTTTCTTTGGAGTGTAGGACAAAAGTGGAAAGGAATCTACGACCACTAAACCAAGCTCAAAGGACAAAGGAAAGCCCAGAGACCCTAAAACGGTACAAACACATTTATGGAAGTATGGGCAGTCATACAAGAGGGGCAGGGGGGCAGCTGGATTTTGGGCTCAAATTACAGGGTTGTTATTTTCGGGGGAGTTTTAAATCAATATGTTGAATTTGATCCATTTTTGTAAACATGTACATAGGAGAAAGGCCCCTTTCTATTTCAAGGGAAATAAACAGGGGCAAAAATATATGTATATTTCAGACAGAGTGTTGTCCTCTGAGAGGCTTGTTCAGTGCTCCCCAGGCTTCTCCTTCCCAGATTTGTAGATCTAAGAGTGCATATCTGTAGCTGCCTTGGGCAGGATCCCTGCCATTTCTCTCATTTCTTGACAGTTTTAAGTAACAGCATCCCAAAAGTGATTAAAAAGTACTCCAACAACCACAGCCAGGTTCCCAAGTTACTATCATAATTTTTTTTTTAATTAGTTAAGATCTACATATTTTCATTTAAAAAGTATGAATGAACATGGTGGAGAAAGGCAGGCATCTGTTTTTATTAAAAAAAAATGGGAAAAAAAGAGGGGAGAAGGGGAAGGTAAAAAGAGTTGTTTGCCTTTTTTTATCCAGAAGTAGAGAAAATTGATTCAGGTCAGGGTGAAGCTTGTTCCATCATGTTGTTCTCACAGAGGGTATGTGCAGTAGATGCCTGAATCAGATGATTGCATCTGCTCTGGGAGTTCTACATTTCACATGTCAGTGATGAGATTTCTGATTGTTGTTATTATTAAATCATCACAGGTGCCTTTTTTTGAGAGCCCAGAACTGACTGGCAGCTCTCAGTGTCAAACTGAGGGGTGTCTTTATCTCCTCTTCAGGAGGATGTTCTGAGCTGTGGCCTGATCACTGGTGTGGGTAAAAGGGTGTTTAGGAACAGGGAATGACGAGGTCAGGCACAACCCACTCTGTCTGAAAGAAAGCAATTGATGGTGACAAGGTGAAAATATCTGTACACAGCAGGACTCACCAATACTCTTGCTAAACTATCTGTATTTCAGGTGCGGTTTGTATTTATGTCTGAGCTGTGAGTCTGCTAAAGCCTGATTTCAGGTTTTAACTTGGTTCAGTTTCTGATTGTCTCATCCTCTCCTCAGGCAAAGGGACAGTCCTCCAGCAGCAAATCTGAGAAGCAGAAAGCAAGCTAAACGTTAACCTAACCAGGTGAGATTTCTTCTTCCCTGCTCCCTGGGCTACCACAAAGACAATTTCATGCTTGTGAATTAAAGCTGAGTTTTGCTAGCAGTCCTTGAAGCAAACCAAGGCATGGTTAAAACTACTACGAAATCAAAATGCTTGGGATGACTATGCACTTCAGGGTTGCCAGGCAGGAAAGGTTTTTCACACCCTTTATCCTTTCAGTTTGTACAGAACTACTTCATGCAGCTAAACTCGTTTAGCCTGGAATTCCAAGCATTCCAAGGTGTAACATGCTGCTTCCCTAAGACATTTTCACAGAGTAATGAGGATCAAGCACATCTCAGCTGGGAGCTTTGATCTTTAGGGTACTGACCTTGTGTCATTACCTCTGCTCTGGACCCATCTGGAGGCTTAGTTCCCATAATTCTTCCCAGATTTACATTGTGAGTTTTATTTCCAATTAACAGAAGATGAGCACTCTGACTTTATTTTGTTTTGTTTTGTTTTGTTTTGTTTTCTCCCCCCACCAGGATCCTGCTGCATCGTGTAAAATGTCTTCTTTCTGTGGGTGGATGATTATTCCTGAAGAACAAAAGCTGATGGCAAAAGCACATAGTTATTCTGGGTGGTTTTTGTACAGTGATACTTGCTGGACTTTTCCTCATCTTTTCTTTTTTTCCCAGTAGTAGACTCAGGTTTGTTTCTTTCCCCCAGCAATTCAGTTTATTAGGTCTTACACAGTCTGACTTAGTTGTAATTTCCTTCAGCATTCAGGGGGAAAGAATGCTTTCTATTTGCAGGAAATATATTGCATCAATGAAGAGCTATGCCAAAAAAAAAAAAAAAAGAAGAAAGAGAAAAAAATGTCTGCAGACTTTTGCACATAATCTTCACATAGTGCCTGTAAATCTCTGAAGAGTTCATATGTGCTAGCATTTTTTAACGTTGCAGTGGATGCATTAAGTGTTCTGGAATATAGTGAGCTCTTGTTACCCTCAGCTGGGCTGTGCAGCCTTCTGCTCAGGCCAGCTCCTGGTGGGAAGCTGCAGGCCAGCTGTGGGGTGGCTAAAGAGTGAGAAATTGGGGATTAGCCGCTTCTTCCAGCACGTCTGGACATCAAGCAGGTATTTGGGATGCTGCCTTTAGCAGTAGTTAAAACACACTAGGGCAGGACTTCTTTTTTTTTTTTCCTAATTATTATTATTACCATTATTTCCAATCGTATCTGTACTGTTATCTCATAATTTCAGGAGTCTCCTGGACTGGACAAATCACAAATGTAACACAGAGGGTGGGGAAGGAAAGGAGGGGCTCAAGTCCCCCAGCAGCGATCAAAGCTCAGCTCCAGGGTCAGGCTCCTTTTTACCTTATTTTGCACTGTTTTCCAGTCCTCCTGTTCCTGGCACTCCATCAGGGAACACAGGGATGGGGCTGAAGGTGTTTGCTGCAGGGAGCCAAGCCCTGCTCCTGCTGTTCCCTGCGAGGACAGGCACGGCCAGGCGCCTCTCACGGGCCTCCGTGGGCTTTCCTCCGCCTCCCTGCCCTGCAGAACACCCTTCTGCTCATCCTGAGTCCTGCACAGCCCTGCCCTGGCAGCACAGCCTGGGCTCTGCGGCAGGGATGGCGCAGGCACTGAAGTTGGGGATATTCAGACTCGTGACTGTACTTGCAGTCTGCACCGTGCCGCTCCAATAAAGTTTTTAAGGATGCGCTGTGCCCTTCCTGGCTTTTCATTCATCACCGCTGCTCTCAGGCAGGAGAAAGCCTAGGAATAATTTAAAAAACCCTCACAAATGTTGGCATATTAAAATTGAATCTAACATTTAAAAAAAAAAAAAGGCAAAATACAGAATTGCAGAATCAGCTAGGTTGGGAAAGACCTTTGAGATCATGAGGTCCAAGCTATGACTGAACACCAGCTCGTCAACCGCACCATGGCACTTGGTGCCACATCCAGCCTTTTCTTAAACACCTCCTGCAACTCCACCACCGCCCTGGACAGCCCCTTCCACTGCCCAATCCATCTTCCTTTACATTTTGGAGAAACTTTCCATGTTGGTGACTCCAGGAAAGCCTTCACAAGCTCAGCAAGACCCTGCTACTTTTTTTTTTTTTTTTTTGCCCCTTTTCCTTTGCATTTCAAAGCTGCATCGTAGCTGACCAAGAGCAAATCTAACTTTTTGACTGCTGCTGTGCTGGGAGGCAGCTGGAAGAGCAAGATGCAATTCACTGAAATTGTTTGTGGCCAGGTAAATTGACATGTCCTGAAATACCTGTGTGTGAGGTTCCATCTCTTATGTAGGAGGGCTGCAGTGCACATCCAAAATTAAAAGTTGGGGAGGGAGTTCCTGGGGTACCGGGAAGGCCGCCTAATTTTTCCCTCAGAACTGAGAAGTTAAAAGCAGAAAGCAGAAATGCCATTTACTGCTCACAAAAGAAATGAATGCACAAAAGGGGGTCAAAAAAAGACCTTTCAGAAAAATCACCTGCAATTTGAGTTTTTGTCAAATTCTCCGTAAAGCTCTTAAGATGTTTTAAAAACAGCAGTTGACAATGCTTGAATAGCACAAAATGTCACTGGCGTGATGCAGAGGTTTCTCAGAATTCCTGATTTATACATAAATATATGTTTTATTTAAAAACACATGGAATTTGGCGTGAGCAGGAGGAAGTGGTGCTTTCTGCAGGGTTTTGTAAGAGCTGCTGGCTCTCTGCAATGCAACAGGGTGACTTCCCAACTCCCATGGAGTGGGTTTGGACTCCTTGGGCAGGCTTGATCTCCAGGTGGGAGAAAAGGGAGGCATAGTCAAGTCAAATGCTTGGGATTAATTCTAGATTATGATTTTTTTTTTTTTTCCCTCTTCAGTCTTTACCTCTGTTAAAATTCCAACTGTTTGGGCACATCCATGAGGAAACTGAGACAGGCTGGAACCACACAGGAAATAATAAACACCAGGGACTCAATGTCAAGGGCACGTTTGCAAGAGCAAAGAAATCAAGTGCCCACAAGCACAAGTGCCAATTAACAGATTTGAGTTAAGTTTAATACAAAAATAAGAGTTTTCAGCAGGAAAACGGAGCAAGTGAGCCTTGAAAAACAGAAACTCCACTACTAAAAACCTCCAGGGTTTCAGCCTTGCTTTCTTGGGACTGGATGTGGCACCGGCTGTCAGGGGTGGATAAAAGCCAGCATTCCATGGCCCTGCCGGTGACACACGAGAGCCACCAGGGCTGCCCGAGCGTTCCCTGCAGTGTCACGCTCCGGCCACGCCCCTTTCCACTGGCCCCGCCCCTTTCCCCATTGGCCCCGCCCCTTCTCCACTGGCCCCGCCTCCCCATGTGACCACGCCCCCTTTCCCGCTCTGAAACCGCCCCCCTCGGCTGCGGCTCCGCCCCCAAGCGCTCCGCGCACCTCCCATTGGCCGGCGGCGCCGCCTCGCGCCCGCCGCGGCCTCCCATTGGCTGCGGGTGGCGCTGTTGTTGTTATTGCTGTTACTGCTGTAAACAGGAGCGGAGCGGTGCCACCTGTCAGCTCCGGTCACCTCTGATCACCTTTGGTCACCTCTGGCCACCTTTGGTCACCTTTGGTCACCTTTGCTGAGCTTTGGTCACCTCTGACCACCTCTGGTCACCTTTAGTCACCTCTGGTCACCTTTGGTCACCACTGGTCACCTTTGGTCACCTCTGGCCACCTTCGGTCACCTTTGGTCACCTCTGGACAACTCTGGTCACCCTTGGTCAGCTTTGGTCACCTCTGGTCACTTCTGGCCATCTTTGGTCACCGCTGGTCACCTTTTATCGCCTCTTATCGCCTCTTACCACGCCACCTCTCACCCGTCATCTCTTTTCACCTCTCACTCCTTGTCACCTCCTTGTCCGCTGTCGCCACTCGTTTGCCGGAGCTCGGCCCTCGCTCGCCCGGGCCATGTCCCTGCGCGGCGCCCGCGGGCTGCCCGTGTCCCCGCTGCCCTCCCGGGGCACGGCCCCGCTGCCGCCGCTGCCGCCGGACGGGGCTGAGAGCCCGCACAGGTGAGGGGTGACCGGGGGAGCCGGGCTGGCTTTGCCCAGGGACACCCCGGATGGGACATGGGACACTAAAGGACGTTTTTGGGATGCTCTCGTTCCCGGGGCACTGACACTTCCCCGTCCGACCGCCCGCAGGTTCCGGGACACCCCGAGGAGGGGACACGGGCGGCTGTGGCACTCGCTGGCCCCGGAGCCGCTGGCCTCGGACCGTGCCCGTCCCCGGGACTGCTGGCAGCCCAGGGATGCAGGTGAGGGGCGCGGCCGCTGCGCCCCACGGCTGTGCCGAGGGTGTCGCGGGGGGGTCGGGGGTGTCCGGCAGGGCTTGGCCATGGGGGTGGCGGCGGGGCAGCTCCTGGGGGGCGTTGGGCAGGAGCCCGTGCCCGGGGCTCAGGCGGGAACCGCTCCGCTGGGGACACGCGACATTCCGTGCGGCACCGCTGCTCCCAACGGCGCTGCCACCCGCGGCTCCCGGCCCGGCCCCATCCTGCCCCGGGGTGGGGCCCCATCCCCACACCCTGTGCCTTGTTCCCCGCAGGATCGCGGCCGGAGTCCCACACGCAGCAGAGCCCCGCGCAGGAAGAGTGAGTGGCGCCATCCCCGTGTCCCCCCGGGGACAGACAGACAGACAGCCGCTGTCCCTGCCCCGCCGCTCCCGAGCAGCAGGGCCTGTGCACCCTGCTGTGACCTCCAGTCTGTGTCTGGGGGTGACAACCTGGTGGGGGACGCGGATGGAACACCCGTAAATCCCATCTCTGCTCTCCCCGTAGCTTCCAGAAAACCATCGCGGAATTTGGGAGAGCTCTCAAAGAGTACGTCAGGGGGCTCTGTCCTTGCGGCAGGACATCAATACCAGGCTGTCCTCGAACTCGGGCTGTCCCTGTCCCTGTCCCTGTCCCAAAAGCCAGGCTGTCCCTGTGCCCAGGCTGTCCCCATGTCCAGGCTATCCCTGTCCCATTCCCAAAAGCCAGGCTATGCCCAGGCTATCCCAAAGGCCAGGCTGTCCCCGTGTCCCTCCTGGGGTCCCACTCAGGCCATCGATGTTCTCTCCGTGCCTGGACGTGCTGTTGCCCCAGGTCCCTTTGGGAAGCTGTGACAGCCCTGGGGAGGTCTTACCCCACCCTGAGCTCATCGGGAACAGAGGTGACAATGGCAGAGGAGTGGGACACAGCGATCAGGGACACCTGGAGTCATTCGACGCTTTCCTTTCCCGGCTCTTGCAGCAGGAAGCTCCTCCACCAGAGGATCAGCTCCATGCCGGTGAGTGCTGCAGGACCCTGCCGGGTGTCCGGCCGAGCCGGGGCGAGGAGGATGGAGCCAGGAGAGGGGACAGGGCCGTGCAGCACCGCTCACCCCGCGGCTGTCCCGCAGCAGCGCCAGCTGGAAGCCAGCCCGGTGCTGAAGGACATCTCCCAGCTCCAGGTGCGCAGGGACAGAGTGCGCCAGAGCCAGCCCGAGGATGAGGTGAGGGGCGCAGTGACACCGGGGGGGGTCAGGGAGGGGACACGGGTGCTGGGGGGGGGGTCAGGGAGGGGACACAGCCGTGCTGACGCCGTGTCCCCCCCGCTGCAGGAAGGTTTTGTCCCCAAGAAGCTGCAGAGGCTGGGCCAGCGGAGCCGCCTGCCTGCCGGCCACGACGCTGCCAGGAGAGATCTCCTTGCCAAGAGCCCCTGCGGCGCTCCAGCAATGCAGGTGAGAGAGGCTGGAGCGATCGGGAGGAAGCACGGATGGCTGATCATGGGAAAAGTGGCATGCGCCGCTCCAGCCTGCCCTGGAGGCGTGTGCGTGCGGGAGATGGGCGGGCTGGGGGCTCATGGGGACACGCTGGCTCCAAAGCTGCGAGGCACTGGGAGGTGGATGGACCTGGGCTACGGTACCCGTCCCTAACGGAGGGTGGGAAGCAGCTGGAATCCCCTCCAGGATCTCCTCTGCTTTTTCCCAAAGTTCCCCCAGCTGCCGCCGCCCCAGGCCATGGAGAAGCCGCTGACCACGCCGGTGACGAAGAAGGAGGAGGCAAAGCTGGTACGTGGCCACCTTTGGCAGTGGATGGAGCTCCACAGTCCCCTCCTGGGGGCTCCGAAGGGGGGTCCCTGGGCTGGGGGCAGCTCGGTGAGCAGCCCCAGCCCTGGAGAGCTTGCCAGACCCCCCAGGCAGCAGCGCGGGCTCTCCCCACAGCGCCCGGGCAAGCGTGGCCACCGCCGGCGGCTCTTCCTCTCGCCCTCGGTGCCCCGCAGTGTCGCCGGGCCCCTCCCGAAGCGGGGACTCCCCTGGGACAGGGACAGCCCTGCCAATGCCCAGCGGCAGAGCAGGGCAGCCGGCAGCCCTGAGCAGGAGGCGTCGCTGGAGCCGGTGGGTGATGGGGAAGGTGTGGGGGCAGAGCCAGCGTGTCCCCGGCAGCGCTGGGACACTGTGCCAGAGCCCCTGGTGACATCTGGGGCTATCTCTGATCGGTGCCTCCGCAGGGAGCGTGGCTGGAGCCCTGCGGGTCTGCCCAGCTCCAGGAGATCGAGAACCTGCTGTCCAGCGATGACCAGGAGCTCATTGGGGACTTCTCCAAGGTAGGGGAAGGACTTCTCCAGGATGGGGCAGCTCCGGGGGCACTGCAGGGGCCATCATCAGAGCAGGGACCATCATCGGAGCCCCACAGTGCCGCCACGGAGAGCCCAAAGCCAGCTGGTGGCCCTTGCTTGGGGACACGGGGCCTTGGGGCTGTGACCTTGCACGGAGTGAAGAGCCCCCTCACTGCTCCTCTACTCCGTGCCACAGGCACGTTTGTCTGTCCCTTCCCCTCCCGGGGCTGCAGAACCGGCCACGGGCTGCTCCTGGGCTGGGGAGACAGTGCCACCCCCTGGGACAGAGCTGAGCCCAGGCTGTGTCTCCTCCAGCCTCACCTCCTGCCCACGGTGGAGGGCAAGGACCCGGGCCTGAAGTACATCTCCCCTGGCACGGTAAGAGGACGGCCGCCCTTCCGCAGCCCCCGAGGGGCCGCCTGCCTCTCCCCAGCCCCGTGTGTCCCCTCTTGGTGACCCGGTCCCCCCGCAGCTGGCGGCGGTGCTGTCGGGACGCTACAGCAGCTTCATCGGGAGCAGCGTCGTCGTGGATTGCCGGTACCCCTACGAGTACGAGGGCGGCCACGTCAAGGTCAGAACCCCCCCCGTGGCCCCGGGGCTGGGAGAAAATGGGGGTGTCCGACCTCCAACCAGCCCCAGAGGTGCTGAGCCCATCCCGGAGACAACAGGGATTCAGATGTGGAGACAACAGGGGAGACATTCAGGAGGCCCTGGGATCTGTTGGGTACCCTCCGAGAGATTAAGCAGCTCCCACAAATATGCTGAGCTCCCAGAGAGGAGTGAAGCAGCCCCCCCAAAATGCTGAGCTCCCAGAGAGGAGTGCAGCAGCCCCTCCAGAGCCCCTCTGGGGGTTGAGCAGCCTCCCATGAAGGGTCCCAAGCCACCCAGAGGGATGGGGCAGCCCCTGAAAAGCACCAAGCTGCCCCACAGAGGGTTGATTCCCACATGGAAAGAGGAGCATGACGGTGGGGGAGGCTGGGGGGTAATGTTCTTGGGTCCATGGAGAAAATGAGGTTGGAGAAAGAGGGGAAAAAGACACCGGGTGTCCCTCCCCAGGGTGCTGTCAACCTGCCGCTGCAGCGAGACGTGGAGGAATTCCTGCTGGAGCGCCCCATCGTGCCCCAGGACGCCAGCAAGAGGGTGATCCTCATCTTCCACTGCGAGTTCTCCATTGAGCGGGGGCCCAAAATGTGAGTGAGGGCATGGGGAGGGGGCACAGGGGTGAGTTGTGGGAATTCCGCACATCATTCCTGATGTCCAGAGTAGCCGAGACAACCCTTGGGGGGCTCGGAAGTCCTGGAATGCGACCAGAAGTGCTTGGTGGCTAGACTTTGATCCTGCACAGGATGTAACACCTGTATGAGGATGAGAGGATCACACGGGGATAAGTGGTGAAGGGATAGATTAATTACAGAGTGAAAACACAGGTTTTAGAATCTCGGTACAGGGGGGTTCTAGGAGCCAAGATGGAGGAATTAGGGCGTGTCCTGTCCTTCTTCTTGTCATCCATCTTTGATGGTGATGGTGGCACTTTGAGATTGGTTCTTACTGAATTTGCACTTGTCAATAAGAGTGAAAGGTATTGGGAGGAAAAGGTAAATATCCTACACGTAGTTTTTGGTATAAAAATAAGCGGCCGCCCCGAGGGAGGTCAGTGTGCCCATGGCTGACTTGCTGTGCGGACCTCTGTCGGGCCGGGAGACAACACTGTAGATAAGAATTAATAAACAACTCTGAAGAACTGAAAAACCTGAGGACTCCTTTCGTCCTTTTGAGCATGGGCTGCCTCAAGGCCATCCAGAGCCTTACCAGGCCATTTCAACAGCCGAGACAGGATAGTGAGTGAGGGACCCCCAGCCGGGGCTGATGCCATGGGCTTTGCCCGGCCACAGGTGCAAATTCCTGCGGGACAGGGATCGCTCCTGCCACAAGTACCCGCGGCTGCACTACCCCGAGCTCTACGTCCTGAAGGGAGGGTACCGCGAGTTCTTCTGGCAGTTCCCGGTGAGTTCCTGCCTGCCTGCCGGTGTCCCCATGGGGGCAGAAGGGCAGGAATTGGGAGGGGATAGATGGATGGATGGATGGATGGATGGATGGATGGATGGATGGATGGATGCATGGATGCATGCATGGATGGATGGATGATGGATGGATGCATGGATGGATGCATGGATGCATGGATGGGGGGCACAGGGCAGTGGGGAGGGGCGGCTCTGGGCATCTTCCCTGCCATGGGAGGGGATGATGGAGCTGTGCGTTGCAGGGACACTGCGAGCCCCGGGACTATCGGCCCATGGAGCACCCGGCGTTCAGGGAGGAGCTGCGCAGGTTCCGCGGGCAGAGCCGGCGCGGGCGGCGGGCGCTCTCCATCCTCTGAGCGCGCCGGGAGAGCGCCGGAGCCAGGACTGTGGGATGGGGATGCACCTCAGCTTGGGCTGGCTTATGGCACGAGCTTGGGGTGGTATTTAGTGTTAGGATTGGGTTTGTGTTTGTTTGTTGCTATAAATATTTTTTGTCTATTGTTATAAATATTTTTTGTGTTTGTTATGAATTTTTGGTTGTTGGTATAATTATTTGTTTGTTTATCGTTATAAATATTTTTGTGTTGCTTGTTATAAATAGTTTTGTGTTTATTATGCTTTTTTTGGTTGTTGGTATAATAGTTTGTTTGTAGTTATAAATATTTTGTGTTTGTTGTTATGCTTTTTTTGTTGTTGGTATAATTGTTCGTTTATTGTTATAAATATTTTTGTGTTTATTGTTATAAATATTTTGTGTTACTTGTTATAAATATTTTTGTGTTACCTGTTATAAATATTTTTGTGTTTATTGCTATGAAATTTTGGTTATTGATGTATTGGTTATTGTTATAATTGGTATATTGATATATTTTGTATAGATATACTAGGTTTTGGGTATTGGCTATTTGCTTATTTGTTTGTTTGTTCATTATAAATATTTTTGTGTTTATTGCTATGAAATTTTGGTTTTTGGTATATTTGCTTATTGGGTATATTGGTATATTTGGTATATTGGTATATTTACTTATTTGTTTGTTTGTTCATTATAACAATATACTTTATAAACACTTTTGTGCTGACTGTTATGAATATTTTTGCGTTTGTCTGTCGTTGGGGCTGTTTGTTCCAGTCTCTGTTAATAAATTCTTCTTGCAGGAGAACAAACCCGACTCCTGAGCTCTCCAGTTTGGGGTCAGGGCTCATCAGGGCACTCAGGAGCATCAACCCCTCAGATTCTGAGAAACAATTCTCAATGATCTGTTAAAACATTCTGGGGGAATAAAAAATAATATCAAAGCAAATTAACTTTATATAAAGGGTTGCCACAACAGTTAGGCTGTCACACAATACATTCCCTCACTTGTAAATAGGAAGGGCTATTCATTTAATTGCTGATATCTTTTACATTTCCCTTGAAATGCTAAAAGTTTGACCTTCTGGTTTACATGTTCCTAGGCGCTTTGGTATCCATGGCACCTGCTTTGGTATGGATCTATGTCATAGTAACAAAACACAAAACGTAACTCTTTCTCCAGGAATTTTTATATGCTAAAGCTTCAGTGGGCTTTGGTCCTCTCCAGCTGCCATAAAATAATGATCATAATATTGTATCACTAAGTAATTTTTCATTACAGAGAGGAATTTAACACCACAAGAAATGGCAAATACAATCTACACTGATACCCGTTGTGACGTGGCTGTGGAATACACAACAACTAAACAGCAAATAAAACCAATGGGTATGGTAATGCTTCGTCATAGCCCCATTTTAAACAGGCTGCTGAGTAACTTTGGCATGGAAACAGCATGACAGCAAATGCAAATTCCCTGAAACTTGCTGAGTGTTTATCTGAGGAGCGTCACAAAGAAGCCAGGAAGGAATTTTCATCGTGGGCTGCCAGCAAGAGGGATTTCCCTGCAGGGTGCTGTGCTCAGACCAACGCTGAGGAGCAAACTTTCTGTGTGTTACTCTTGTCCCAGCACAGACAGGAGGGCACAGTTATAAAAGCCACCTGCAAAGGTTTTAGGCTGCCCTCGTGGACCTGCAGCCACAGAGTGTTAGGCCCAGCTCTGTAAAATCCTCCATAAATAATTGCATTTGACCTGTACTTATTATTCTGGCCCACTCTTTACCCTATGCATGATCAGGAAACCAAACCAGACCTGCTCATTCTGCTGCAGATCCTTGCAAATTGAGTTTTCTGGGACTGCTGGATCTCCCTGGCAGCTCAGAGCTCATTAGGAAATCTAATTTAACATCCTGGCAGTGTACAACTGCTTCCCACAGCATGCAGGGACACACAGCAGCCCCTGGATTTGGAAGCCCCACAGCAATGCTGCTCCTACTGTTACAACTGGAGGCTGATACAACTCTCTGAAAGGAAATAGTGATATTTTTTCCCTCCTCTGTTCTTTTTTCCTCCACTGTTCTTTTTTACATCTGTTCTAGGCCTCTAACAATCCAGCAAAGGGCTGTTAGTGCCCTGAGTGCAAATGACATGATATCTTTGACCAGGAAAAATAATCCAAATAATCAGTCTCCAGTCTTCAAAGGCATTTCCTGGAGCAGCTGCTGCTGGGGACAGCCCTGTCCTGAGTGAGGTGTGTTGTGTGACTCAGTGTGCCCAGAGTGCTGCCAGAAATAAAGAATGAAGTTTGTTTCTCAGGTATTCCAGCCCAGAACCAGGAGACGATCTCACCAGTGTGACCAAACTGCTCTCCAAGAGGTGGCAGAGGATCAGCCTTTGGCACAAAGCCCATCTTCTGCCTGTTTCATTTACAGAAAGAGTAGGAAGGGTCAGAACAGCCATTTCCTGCTCCCCAGATTTGTGTGACATTATCATGCCCAACCTAACTGTGGAGTTTTCTTCTTGCTGCCAATCTTTAGCCCTGCAAGATCTGGGAAGCTGAGGGATGAGGTCCATCATCCACTGCTCCTCTTCTAAGAGGGCACACAAGAACACAGAGAGGTGCAGAAATGCAACTTTCAACCTTTTAGTAATCCTCTTATTGTCCCCCAGGCTCACACACCCTGAATTTTGCTTTGTACCTTACCTCAATCACTGTAGTCCTAAATTTTTCTTTTCTTTGAACACGCAGGATGTCTTCATGCCACGTATAAAACTCAGCCTGGCCTTCTGCTAACAATTTCCTTCCCCACCATCTGCCTCAAGCCCCTTCTCCCCCCCACATAACTCTCACCTGGTTGTTCTTCCCTCTCTTTTCTGCTGCCCCATCATCCTCCAAGACCAAGTCCATGGTCCCAGCCTTGCACACCACGTGTGATACACGCCTCTCCTCTCTTGGGGTCTCTAGCTGGTCAGAGTGACCCCAAGAAAAGTTAGAAAGTCTCTTTTCCCAGCCTGGCAGTCGAAGAAGAAGTCAGAGCCCTTAATTTCTCGGTCTCAAGGTTGTTTATTGTTTCTTATCTGTAAAATTCTTTCTCCTGTCCAGCTGAGGTCTGCTCAGCAGGACAGTCAGAGACACACTGCCCACCTCAGAGGTGGTGTTTATACTATAGTTTTTTATACTAAAAACTATGTGTACATTATTTACCATAACTTCCCAATACCTCTCACTTATGTTAGACAGCGAGTTTCTACTCTAAACCAATCCAAAAGTGCCAGAACCACAGCAGAAGATGGAGGCCAAGAAGAAGAAGGAGAAAGGCTGGACATGCCCAGATTCCTCCATCTTGTCCCCCTGAATCTCCATTCTAAAAACACCAGAAAATCTATTTTTCACCCCGTGATAAATTCACTATCATTGTACGTAAACTTTCGTGGCTTGTAATTCTTCATACAAGGTTGGCAATTGTTTTTTCCATGGGTCAAGATCAAACCCACAGGTGTTTTGGGCTCCATGCCAGGGTCTCTGAGCCCCCTGACAGGGTCTCCAATCCTCCAGGGCAGCCAGAGGAATTTCCTGGGTTCTGACACTCCTCCACCCAGACCTTCCCTCCAGGTCACTTCTCCTCCATCTCAGACCTGAGGTGTCACACACAGCCACGGCTGCACACCCCAACCCTGTTCCTGACACCTGGGACAAGATTCCTCCCTTTCCACCTCTCCCTCTTTCTCTCTGCCATGTGTCAAGCCAGATATAAAATCTGTATGTGTCACAGATTAAACATCACCTGAGAGGAGGGAAAAAAGAATGGGAACTGTCTCCAACTCCAGCTTGCCCTGATGGGGAAATGTATTGAAATCTCTGCCCTGCCTTTTATGAGATCAGTCGATGACCTGTCCTGCATCTGTTTTAAACTATAAAATAGCTGTTCTGCAGCTATTTTAAGCTCTAATCTCCTTGCTTTCTGCTGGCAACAGTTAAAGTGGCTGCATTGCTACCTCCTTGCACATCCCTGCTCCAATTCCTCTCTCTGTGGAGGAAACCAGGGGCGCCAATCCCTATAAAATGTCTTGTTGGGATTTTCAATTGCTCTTGGCTCTGACCCCTTCAGCAAGCCAAAGGGGAGGGCAGAAAGGCACTTTCAAGTAGTTTTAACCATCTCACATTAAAATTACTTAAACAAGGACTCTTATGTAGGGTTGGTTTGAATTTCACTCTTCAAGTACCATTAAGGTGGAGGTGGAAGATGCAGGGTCCCTTGTTAGCACTGCAGTCTCCACAAGACAACAAAAAACACAAACAGAAGCAGCACTTTGTTTCATTCAGAGGCAAGACCCAGATTCAGGTCTTGTGGTGATGTGGCAGAAGCCCTGGGATGGTGCAGGCCGTGTCAAAGGCAGCAGAAATGCTGGAAAATTCACACTCTCTATCTTTCTGGCTAGTCTTTGCTCCTCAGACCTTTGACAAAGCTGTCCAAATGTGCCCAACAACTTCTATTGGCCTGAGCAAAACTGCAGCAAACTCCAGAAGAGCTCAAAGTCCTGGAAAGCCACAAGCCAGGCCTTGGCCCGAGTGGTTGAATTAAAGGCTGTGGCCATGACATTCCAGACATTTTCTCAATAGTACCTGATAACTGTATAATGTCACACCTGATTAATTTCAAATAGTTGTTAGTA
Organism: Zonotrichia albicollis; assembly: GCF_047830755.1. NCBI lineage: Eukaryota > Metazoa > Chordata > Aves > Passeriformes > Passerellidae > Zonotrichia > Zonotrichia albicollis. Next base: position 78,233,958 of record NC_133860.1, read on the forward strand.
ACTTTCTTTAGCAGTTCTCTGTTTCAAGATTCATCAGTTCTCTTCTGAAGAGAGCTGCAGCCACACATGGCCCCAGGAGGATCTGGGTAAAAACACTTTTAAATATAAAATGCCCAGCGGATTAATTAAACCCTGTGATTTGTTCGGCCAGCAAAAGTCATGCCAGCTTTTCTACCTGGGAAAAAGGTGCATCGCCTTCTCCTTGTTATGAATACGAAGCTTGACTAGGCCAATATTCAACCAACAATTAATTTATTAATTACTATGGTAAAGTATGAGCAATACAGCGCTGGGTACAGTGGGGGAAGTTTTCCCTCCCACTGCACACCGATAGTTGAGGCTTAGAGGTATTTATAGGGGCACTCATCAGCTTTCTCAGCAGTTTCTATGCCCAATTTTTACTCATCAGCAGTTTCCCAATTTTTACGTCACAATTCTATACAATACTGTGATTTAGTTTTTCTCTGGATGTATCTCAAAGGAGTATCCCCCGGTGGTGGTGGTTTGGTTTCTGAAAGAAGATGAATCCCATTTGGTGAGGGCCAGCTCCACAGATGTGTCCACCTTTTAATTGCAGAGACTATAAATCTCATAACAGTGATGTCCAGCTTCCCTTTGGTCGAAACCATAAATCCTTGAGTTGATGTTCATCTTCCTTTCTCAAGCTGTTTTTCTCTGCTTTATTAAGGTGTGAGATAAGCATATTTCCTTTATATATATTCCAAAGCTATAGTTTCAAGGACACAAGCAATATTGTAAAATTATACTTCAAAAGGTTATTATTGCAGAACTCTTCAAGGATTAACTACAAGCAAAAAGCAACATCCTTAACGCTTTAATTCCAGTGCTCCTAAATCAACCAGGATTAATTGCAAACAAAGGATGGGTTCAAAGGCCTTCTTCCACGCTTTACTTTCCTCAGTTATTATTAGGATTTGCAACTGTCCCATGGTTGGTCTCCACACATTTCACAATCACAAATACACACGTTGCCTGTATGTACCTAAAACACAGCTTTGTATTTCACATCCTCGGGCCGGGCAGACTGAAGGGACACAGTGCCATCAGCTGGGCGCTTTTCCAGCCGCCATCCAAGTGCTTTTCCAGCCAGGAAGGGCGGCAGGAGCCCAGCCCTCCCTGAAGAAGCTCCTTGCACAGACAGCAGCACACGCAGAGCCTGTGCCCGCCCTGGGTGAGGAGGCCAAGCCAGCACAAAACCAGGATTAGCAGCTCCTGAGCCCATTAGGAGGACAGCAGCTAATCCTTGCTGCAAGGAGCTTTAGGGACCTTGTGTCCTGCAAGGCACACCAGCATTTTTTACTTGGTTTGGGCTGGGATGGAGTTAATTTTCTTCCAGGCTGCTGGGCAGGGCTGTTTTGGCTCTGTGCTGGACACAGTCTTGGCAGCCCCGGTGTTGGAGCCCAGGGCACAGGGAATGTCTCCCTGCCTGTCCTGAGAAGTCCTGATCCCTGGGAGAACACTGCTTTTAACCTTCGTCATGGGGAAAGCTTCCAAGACTTTGGGATGAATTGGAATCTACGAGTGTGTGAAGCAGATTGTAGTACAGGTTATCACAGGGTGAAAAATAGCTTTGGGGTTTTAACATGGAGGTAGACAGAAGACAGGATGGAGGATTTTGGGTGTTGTCTGATCTCCTTCTTGTTCTTCTGCGGGAATACAGGAAATTCCTCTGGGACTCAAGACCCTGCCCAGGGGGCTCAGAGACCTTGGCACAGAGCCCAAGACCCCTATGCCTTTGATTTAGCCCCTGGAAAAAACAATTGCCAACCTTGTATGAAGGATTACAAGCCACGACAGTTTAAGTAGAATGACAGTGAATTTATCACAGGGAGAAAAATAGATATTTTGGGAGTTTTTAGAGTGGGAGTTGAGGAGGCAAGATTGGGGAATCTGGGCATATCCAGCCTTTCTCCTTCTTCTTCTTGGCCTCCATCTTCTGCTGTGATGTTGGCACTTTAGATTGGTTTAGAGTAGAAGCTCACTGTCTAACACAGGTGATGGGTATTGCAAAGTTATGGTAAACATTGTACATGTAGTTTTTAGCATAAAAAGATAAAACTGCCCCGGGGCAGGCAGAGTGGCTGGATTGTCTTGCTGAGCGGACCTCGGCTGGACAGGAGAAAGAATTTTATAGATAAGATACAATAAACAACTTTGAGGCCAAGAAATGAAGAGCTCTGACTCCTTCTTTGACTGCCAGGCTGGGAAAAGAGACTTTCTAACACATCTTGGGGTCACTCTGAACAGCCAAAGACCCCGAGATTCTTCATCTACTCCATTTTCTGCTGTGCCAGGAGCACAGAGTGGTTGGTTATAAAAAAACACAATGCAAATGTTGCACGAAGAGAAAAATAATCAGTTATTTGGTAGAAAGGTAAAAATAAAATATGTTCTAAGAGTTAAATGGACAAAACAGTTTTAAAAGGCCTTGAACCTGTGTGTCTTGTGACTTTTGGTGCCTTTCTCTTTGTACACTATCTTGTGTGCAGATGGAGTGCTGAACTGTTGATAAGAGAAAAAATAAACAGCAGCCAGAAGACCAAAAACAACCCCAAAAGTGCCATTTGTGTCTCAGTTCTGGCTCAGAACTTTTTAGGGGTCTTCCCATCAGGGGTTACTCAGGGAGGGTTTCCACACCCAGGAATCTTTATTGCTGAAGAGGACTTGCACAGCATCAGATCCTTTCCTGCTTCTCACAGGGCCCTGCCAGCAGGGGGATGCACAAGGATTTGGGAGGAGGCACAGCTGGGAGAGCTGATCCCAGCTGACCAGAGGGATATTCCAGAGCATATGGTGTCGGGGCCAGCAGGCAGAGCTGGGGGCAGAAGGAGGAAGGGGCTGTGTTTGGAGTGATGGCTTTGTCTTCCCAAACCACCTTGGTGGAGCTGAACACCTGCCTGCCCATGGTGAATGAATTCCTTGTTCTGCAGGTACAGGATGTGTCCTTAAAGGCTTCAGACTCGCAAGCTTTTCTGTCACATTGATGATGTCAATTTGGAGTTGAGGACAAAAAGATTTCACCCCGCCTACCCTGATCTATGATGTACTAAGTGATGACTGTGGGTTTTACATCAATCTCACCAAATTCTTTCCCTCCCTCCTTGCAGTTCCACTGGAGACAGCTTTACCACTGACTTACAGTGCTTTAAATGATACAGATACTATTTTTAAAGATTGAAACCCTCATTTGACACCATATTTATACTGGGAATGAAGGTATCACTAAATGAAGAGCAATTCAAATCTCGGGGTTTGTGGGGTTTTTTTTGTCTCATCCCACAAGTTTTCTCACTTTCACACTTTTGATTCTCTCCTCCATCCAGCTGGTGGGGCAGTGAATATGTGGCTGTGTGATGGTTGGTTGCCAAGTGGGGTTAAAACTACAATATGTGTATAAAACTAGAAAGGAAACGGATTTTAATGGGAATTCCAGGGGAGAGAAAAAAAAAACTGTATTTATCTTTAACTTTTTTTTTTTTTTAACTTCTAAACTTTTATAAACTTAAACTGTATTTATCTTGTCCCATGAGTTTTATCACTTTAACCCTTCTAATTCTCTCCCCAGAGAATCCAGAGAGAATTGGAAGGGTGAAAGTGATGAAACTCATGGGTTGCAGGGACAGTGAGTGAGCAGTTGCTGGCTGGGGTTCAGTCAGTGACAGCAGTGGTGGCCCTGGCCCTAGCAGCAGCCTGCCATGGAGGCAAAAGCTTCTGCCCACAATTTGCTTTGGGACCTCTGAAAAAGGAACGGGAGGTCCACGTGACAAGCTGGAGAAACAGCATTCCTTAATCTTTAATGGCCAGAGGAGTGCAGCTGAGGGTACAGCCCAGCAAAAAGTGCACGCAGCCTTGAAAACCTCATTAATTCTGCTCCTTGTCTTCCCAGCCACAACTGGCCTCTCCACTGGAGTGTGCCAGCACATCCCTCCCTGAAGGGGACAGCTCTTGTTTTCTCTTCTCCTCTTACCTTCTGCTACATGAAAAAGCCAGGCAGCTGCACACCCTTTTCCCCAAGTGTGCTTGCTATTATGCCAGGTGAAAAAAACCCTCCCTTTCTCTTCTTTTCCCCTCTTTTTGTTACCTCTGCAGTTTATCTCCTCACTGCCTGCCTTCCTTCTGCTGCTGGCTGGCTGCAGGGCTTCTCAAACCTGGTTTTAAAATGTAAAGTGACTTTCTGACTGTGTGGCTCTGAGCCAAGCCTTCACAGGCAGTGGCTAGGCAAAATGCACTTATTCCCTATCCTCTGAGGTGGGTCAAAGCTTATTCCAAGAGGTGCTTTGGCATGAGAGCAAAAGAAAGCTTCAGAAATGGAGAAAGTGATGTGATTTGAAGGACTCAGAGTTCAGCTTCACGGGTGGGTGGCTCCTGACCAGTGTCCATGCAGGGAGTCTTTTTGTTTCTTTCCAGCAGCTCTCATGAACTCCTCTGGCTCTGCTCAATTTGAGCCATGCATGTGGATGTATCCTAGCTACACAGGAAATGGGTATATCCTATTTATAGAGGAAATATTTATACAAATATTTTCTCTCTCCTAAGAGCTTCTCTCTCTCCCTTTCTCTCTCTCTCTCTTTCTGTCTTTCTCTCTCAGGGGTTGTTGAGGGAATTTTCCAGCCTGACCATTCAGGCTCTCTGGGATGAACCACACTCCCACTACCCAAATCTTCGACTGCTGAAGCCACTTGACAGCACGCAGTCAGAGAGGTCGGAAAAGAAAGAAACTCACAGCAGTTAAATGAAATTGAAGGCCAAACTCGACTGAGCCAGGTCCCTTTGAAACTTACCCAATGGAATCATTAGTAGGAAAATGAAATTCACAGCAGGGCAGTGTCCCAGCTGTGACACCAAAGCAGCACAGGGCAATGCATGGCATGAACAGAACTGATTTTGCTGGGCTTGGATATTCCCTTTTATCCCCACAGCTCACGAAATCTAATGCCAGGCCAATTTTAAAGGATGGAGAATGTCTGTTTTCTTTCAGTCCTGACTACCATGAGCTCTGTACCACCTTGTGGCACTGAAGGGTTGTTTCCTGCAGGCTTGGATGTCCCCAAAACGTGCAGCACCCATTTCCCCTGCAGCCACATGCAGGTTGTGTTACCACTCCAGTGATCTGAGCAGGACTGTGACCCAGGCACAGCCCTGGGGCTCTGTGACACCTCTGGTGCCATGGCAGAATTTTGTCTCAAAGGGGGACCCAGGCTCTGACAAAGGAGCTGACTTAAAAAACAGATGTGAAATGGTGAGTGGTGCTCAAGGGAAAGTCATGCATGGTGGCAATATCCAGAGTGTGAAACCTAGGGAAGTGGGAGAGAAAAGGAATGTGGATTTTAACAGTTAAATGTGTCGCAGACATCTTTTCATTAAAATTCTTTCATTAGGCTTTTTTCCTGCTGAAGCTGAGAAATTTTAGCAACAAAATGTAAACAATGGTTATCTGCTGCTGTGGAATGCAACAGGTGGATCCGTGCTTGGTCTCCTGTGGATGTTTGGATTTACTGACCATTCATGGCAGGGCTGGGTCTCTCTCTCTGCTGGGACACAGAACTTTGTTATTGATTCCTTTTCTATTCTTAGCTTAGCTAGCTTCTGAGAACCTTTCCTTCTATTTCTTTTTAGTATAGTCATAATGTTACATATATATCATAAAATAATAAATCAAGCCTTCTGAACATGGAGTCAACATTTTCGCCTCTCTCTCACCCTGAAGACCCTTGTGACCACTGTCACAAAAATGTACTCAGGAAAGCATAAAGTGTCTAACTGATTCGTTTAGCTGTCTAAACTCTACTCTATAATTTCTTCTGGAATATTTTTAATTGTAAGAACAATTTGTAAGAACATAAGGAGTACCAGGAGCATGTACGGGTGTTTTCAACAAAAACCCATAAAATTAACCTGCATCAGCTGGGATGTTTATGTCCCCTGGAAGTCCTCTGGAAGAGGCTGTGGTCAGAAATTCTCTTCTCCAGGAGCTACAGGGCTCCTGTGGGGCAGCCTGTCCTGCATCCACTGTCTGTCCAGCTCACTGTGCTTACAGGAATCAGGTTTCTACCCAGGCAAACAGCAAAACTTCCAAATCCAAGTGCTGTGTCTGACAAAGGAAGTGCTCCATGCCACATTTTTTTGTTTGTTTTGTGGGGTTTTTTTGTGTGTGTTTTTGTTTTTATTTTTGTTTGTTTGTTTGTTTTGTTTTCTTCTGGGTTTTTTGTTTGTTTGGTTTGGTTTTTTGGGGATTTTTTTCTCCCCTCAGAAATATCCAAAGTTTGAACTGCAGGCTGCAGGGACCAGTTGGGGAGAGAGCCAGGACAGCCACTCTGCTGCCTGGTACAGGATGTGTCCTTAAAGGCTTCAGACTCCCAAGTTTTTCTGTCACGTTGCTGATGTGAAGCTGGAGCTGAGGACGAAAAGATTTCACCCCACCTATCCTGATTTATGATGTACTAAGTGATGACTGTGGGTCTTACATCAATCTCACCAAATTCTTTCCCTCCCTCTTTGCAGTTCCACTGGAGACAGCTTTACCACTGGCTTACAGCGCTTTAAATGATACAAATGCTATTTTTAAAGATTGAAACCCTCATTTGACACCATATTTATAGTGGGTATGAAGGTAGCATAAGTGAAGAGCAATTCAAGTCTCGGGTTTGTGGGTTTTTTTGTCTCATCCCACAAGTTTTCTCACTTTTATGCTTCTGAATCTCTCCCCCATCCAGCTGGTGGGGCAGTGAGTGCGTGGCTCATGATTTTCTCTTCTCATGTGTGATGGCTGGTTGCCAAGTGGGGTTAAAACTACAAAATGAGTATAAAACTAGAAAGGAAACAGATTTTAATGGGAATTCCAGGGGAGGAAAATCAGTTGCTCAAGTCTCAGAACACATGTTACTTTCCTCTGTTTCTAACTGGAAATTACTACTATGAAAATCCGTGAAGAATCAAAGCTCTGCTACACTAAGTGAAGGTACATAACGCACAGTTCTTATCACAGAGCTGTGCTTGTGTGCAGATTTTAATTTTAAATAGTAGTAAATAATTTTAAATAGTAGTAAATAATTTTGAATAGTAGCAAATAATTTTAAACAGCAGAGCCTACTGTAGAAACAATAAAGCAGTTCTGACAGTCACAGATCTGATAGTAGTAAATAATTTTAAACAGCAGAGCCTACTGCAGAAACAATAAGCAGATCTGATAGCCACAGCTTTTTCTGCACACAAATAAAACCTCACTGTGTCTCCTCCAGTGCAAGGGCTGATTCAGAGGCTGAGGGAAAGCCTGTTTTCCTCTGCCCAGCCCTCTGCTCTTCTGAGCAGCAGAAACTGTTAGTGTGGAGCAGGGAACTTGACAAACCTTGTTTTCTCGGGTTGCGATGGAAACGCTGCATTAATTACGCGCAAAGACAAACGAGCCATCGGCAGAGTGACTTCTGAGCAGCTTTGCTGCTCACGAAGGTAATGAAGTGATAAACAAGCATTGTCATGATCTCCAGGCCCACCCTCAGCGGCTCCCTGCCGGCAGCTCGGCCATTTCCAGGTAGTTTGATGGGAGGAAATCCGAGGAAATCTTTATTGTTCTCGGATTATTTCATGCCCTGTTCACAGAGGTTTCTGTGACCTGCCCCTGGCTGGCTGCTTGTGCTGCTGGCTCCTGGCCTTCTCCAAATAGCGACAAAATAGGGAAAAACAGGAAAGGAATGATGCACGCACAGCGCAGGGCCTGCTGAGGCAGTTTGTGACTCACTGCTTGCTTTGTCCGCTTACAGGCCCCCAAAACCACAGGAGGGCTCCAGGTCCGTGATTGTGGATTTAGTTTAACCACCCCAAAAAAGGTGTTTCCAAAGTCACGGTGACCTGGAGATGCACAAGGAGAGGGCACAGCTGGTGCCAGAGCCACGCTGGCATTAGAGCTGCTTCTCAAAGCCAGCTCAAAGAATATTTACTGTGTCATAAAGGCCTTCTTCCTCTCCTGTCATTTGGTTAGCTTGGTTTCTCAGAAAGAGGTTTTGTGCCATTTTTAACTACTTCCAAGCCTTCTTCCATACAGAAATGCAACAAGCTGCTGCCTCCTCTTCTCAGATTACATAGATTCATCTGGCACTGTAAATAAATTAAAGTGCTGTGGCCTGGCTATTGTTTGAAAAAAAACCACAAAAACAGCCTTATCTTACACCTGAAGCAGCAAGAATGGTGTGTTAATATTCTGTTTCTTGTGACTTTCAAGATAGTAAGTGCTTTTAGGAGGCGGCCAGGTGAGGCTAACTCTTGGTTTATGCTTCAGGGGTAAAGTGTAAGGAAATATTGTCTTTGGTGGCAGAAGAAAACTGCTCTGGGGAAAAGGCCTCCCTTAAGATTGTAAGCCTTGTTACAAAAAAAAAAATTGATAAAGAGATGCATCTAATTTACCACCCTGCATGGAGATGGATAAAATGCGACTTCTGCTTGTATTATTTGTGGTAGCCCAAGCTGGTCTATTATTGTTTTTTCTCCTCCTTCAGCTTCTTGCCATTGTTTCCTTCGGGTCTTCTGTCTGTGACATTTCTTTTTGGCCTAAAATACATGAAGATTGTTAACTGTGAGGATATTTTTTATCCTTTCTAGCACCTGACAGGACCTTACCACCCTCAGAGGGAAGAATTTCATTCCCCATGCTCAATCTAACCCTGCTCTGTGCCAGTGTGAAGCCATTCCTTAAGTCCTTCTAAATTCTCTCTCTCCATCTTTCTTGCTGGCTTCTTCAGGTATGGGGATTAGTTCTGCCCAGAGCTTTCTCCTCTCCAGGCTGAGCAATCCCAATTATCTCAGCCTTTCCTCGTTTGGGATGTGCTCCACCCCTGCGGTGCCCTTCTCTGGACTCATTGTCACAAGAGTGCTGCAGGAACCCATAAAATATTGTGGAAATATTTCTCCATGGTGACATGGAAACTCCTTTCACATTTTAGAAAGGAATTTGTGATTGAATTTTCCTGCACAATCCAACCTGGAATTAAGAAGTGGGCCCACAACTGCAGAAATCAGTTTAACCACCCACTCCAGAACTCAGCAGAGGGTTCCAGTATCACCCCTGCGTGTCTGACCACAGGCACCATTTCTGATCCTGCTGCCTCCCAGGCCAGGAGATTAAAAATCCCTTTGGATTTCAGTATTTTGTTTCTAAACTGTTTGGGGAAAACCGCAATTCATGGGCTCATGGTCATTGTCCTTGCCTCTGGACAGCCTGAGGCATGGCATGAGCAGACTTGATTTTCTCTCCTCATCTTCTGACTGGCTGCAAATTGAAACTACCACTACCGGCCCAGGTTGTGGGTGCTAATTGGAAAAAAATAAAATATCAGGTACTTGGAAAAAACACAAATATTCAAACCACATCCAAGGCCCAGCCTGGTGCCAGTGAATGCTGGAGGTCTCTGATGGAGTTGGGAGACTGGAGCAATGCTGCTGCATCCTCCTGCCCTGGATTTGTGTCAAGTGCAATTTATGCCCTTTGAACTGACTGGAGTCTCACAGCATTTAATTGCTGTATTGTGATATAACAATGTTTAGGGTAAGCAAGAAAAAGCTTTAAGAAGATAATAAGCAAAAATATTATAGTAAGGCTACAAAATGCAAGTAATAAATGACACGGTTATGAAGGTTTCTTTTTGGGTGAACAGAGAGGGGGAATTGTGGGAATCCACAAAATCAGAGGGTTTTGGGAAAGCTGCAAAAGGCAGGCCACAGAGACATTAGAACTGTGATTAGAGCTAAGCAGCAGCCATGAGATAGGTCAGCAGAAAAGTTATTTAAACTGTAGAAAAGCAAGGACAAATAGAACAATAGAACAATGGTCTGTGTATTAACACTTGTCTAGAATAACTCTCTAAGCTACAGAAAAGTTTATCTAGCAAGATATTAGGAAGTTTGAAGCTTAATAATAGAGCTCTGTGCATTGTGTTTTAAGGCTTACAAGTAGGTGTTGTATTTGAAATAAGCAGCTATTGTTTTAACCAAAGGTATGTGTGCTTATAGTGGTTGGATAGAACTACTGTCAATGTGCTTTTGCTTTGTGTGACAGGTCAAAAAACTTATAAAGTGAGTTGTAACATTAAGTTCTCGGTCTGCTGCTGGGGATGTGAGCTGCTGGCATCTTCCCATTGTCATAACCATGTAATGAGAGTGATGCTGGAAAACAAAACAGCTCAAGGCGCGTTCCACAGCAGTCCTGTCCCATTTGTGATTTGTATATAAACCCCAGCTGGTGTCAAAGCTGATAATGGAGAAGGCACAGCTGTGCTGGGAGGGGACTCACAGAGGCAGAGAAGCCCTTAGAGAGGCATCCTTTGCCACCTTCACTGGCAGGGGGCAAAATCTCCCCACAGTGGTGAACTTCCACACTGGGTGTGGTTTCCTATTGCTGTGTCCATGCAAAAAATGCTGCATTTTTGTGGGGGCCTGAATAAATGTATTGTTATGGAGAGAGTCCCTGTTAAGATCCCTGTATTGTAAGATCTGTGTGGGTCCAAGTTGCTCCAAACGAGCTGCAGCTGCAGGGTCCTTAGTTGGGCAGCAGCTGTAGCTCGTGAAGGTAACTGGAATAAATAGGGGTGGGTCGAGAGCCCAGGAGGCGCCTCTGAGAAGATACATGAAGGAGTGTGCTGTAGAGAAGAGCAGCTTGGTACAGTATGGGACTTGAGAAATATGAATACAACAAGAATACAACACATTTTAATTCCAGCACAGTGCTCAGAACTGCCAGGAAAGCACCACGCTGCACTCCAGCCCAGTGGCTGCATCTCTGCCAAATGCCATCATCATGAAGTTACTATTCCTTTCCAACACCACAGCTTTGGGGAAAAATAAATACTTCCTAAGACTGGATTAGTAAGATGTGAGGTAAAGTAAAGCTGCCTCACAGGACATCCAACTTCATACGAAGGAATGATGTCCAGAGAAGGGAATGGAGCCCCAGGGGAGGCTGAGGGAACCGGGAAGGGGCTCAGCCTGGAGCAAAGGAGGCTCGGGGGGCCCTTGTGGCTCTGCACAGCTCCTGACAGGAGGGCACAGCCGGGGGGTCGGGCTCTGCTCCCAAATCCAACTGGACCGTCCAGTGCAGGGACACCTGGAGCAGGAGATATAGGAACACGTCCAGATGGGGTTTGAATGTGTTCAGAGGGGCAGCCTTCCACAAAAGTGTGGAAAAAGATTGCATTATAGACATGTAATGTGACAGTGTTCACAGGGGTCCAAGGATGAGGGAAGAGATGAGGATCTGACTCCACGCTTCAGAAGGCTTGATTTATTATTTTATTATATATATTTTATTAAAACTATACTAAAAGAATAGAAGAAAGGATTTCATCAGAAGGCTGGCTAAGAACAGCAAAAGACAGAATGAATAAAAAAGGCTTGTGGCTCAGACAGAGAGTCCAAGCCAGCTGGATCATGATTGGCCGTTAATTAAAAACAACTGCATGTAACCAATCACAGAGGGACCTGTTACATTCCACAGAAAGAGTAAACCATTGTTTATATTTTGTTCCTGAGGCCTCTTAGCTTCTCAGGAGGAAAAATCCTAAGGAAATAGGATTTTTCTTAAAATATCATGGCTGCAATGTAATATGTCAGAGAGTCTCCTAGGCAACTTCCAAAGCTCCTGGTCACTCAGGGCATGAGCATTTCGAGCACTGAGAACAGGTAAGCTGCATTGCATGGTAATTTCTTGCACAGCTATCACTGTTTCCTGTGTTTAATGGCTCTCCACAAATTTTGACAGCCTTTTCTGTGCCACTGTTATTATCTTTAGGTCTCCTCCTTCACCTCTAAATAATTTCATGCACTTAAGCATCATTATTCCTTTGGTTGCATGACTATGACACCCCCTTAAAATCTATGCTACATGTGGGCAAGAAGAATACACTGTTGGATGCATTCACTCTTTTATTTCCTTTTAAACCAAAAATAACAGGTAGTGAAAGGAATAAACGCCCACACATCTCAGCATTGCCCTGTTACACAGCAGCCACCGAGACCCCGGGTCAGAAGCAGCTTCTTCAACAAAGACTCGCTGGAAGAGATTCAAAATGAGAGGAATAGCAGATTTGTCTTTACAAACAAGCTGTGGGTCTGCTGGTGGATAAAACCAGCACTGGGGGATAAAAGAAACAACAGGAAGGATTCTACTGAGAGATGAAAAAAGATATTTGTTTTTACAAATAAACTTTAGGTTTGCTGGTAAATGAAATTATACATTGAAAGATGAAAGAAACAATGGGGAAGAAAAACCCCCTAGATTCAGTAAGAATTAAAAAGTAAATGGGAGGGTTACACATTAGAGGGAAATCTTTGGTATCAGGTGTTCAGGGAGCCTGTACCTCTCAAGTACCTCAGCCAACGGGGAAAGAGAGAAGGGAAATGCGGCTGGGAAATTGGCATAAAAAGGAGGCTGAGTCCTCCAAAATGTGAGAGTTCCCTGGGGAATGCCCCATGGCCTCTCCCTTTATTTGAATAAAGTACAAAGACTCCTCTGTCTCCTTTTTAGACATAAACCTCTGGTGTTTATAGATTAATTTTGCTAGCAAAAGAAATGTTGGTGGGTGAGCTGACCAGTGCCCTGCCATCCTCAGTGGAAAAACTGAGGGGGAAGGCCTGGTGTGAAGTTTATGGCACCAGCAAAACGAGTTTGGAGGAATTTATATAGATTGGAGGTATCAATATGGGCTGGAGATATTGGTATGGATTGGAGGTATTGATATGGTGTGGAGGTATTGGTACAGATTGGAGATACTGGTATAGATTGGAGGCATGGAGCTGAATTGGAGATATTGGTATGGGTTGGAGGTATTGATATGGTTTGGAGATATGGGTACCGATTGGAGGTATCAGTATGGATTGGAGGTACTGGTATGGATTGGAGATATTGGTATGGGTTGGAGATAATGGAATGGATTAGAGGTATTGATACGGTTTGGAGACATTGATATGGACTGGAGGTATTGGTATGTATTGGAGGAATTTATATAGATTGGAGGTACTGGTATGGACGGGAGATATTGATATGGATTGGAGGTATCGGTATGGACTGACGAGACGCTTTCTCAGTGCGAACTGGGCACCGCCTCCCCCGCCGCCCATCTCCGCGCCGGGGCCGGGACTCGAACCCGCGGCGCGGGGGCTGCGGGCGGGACGCGCAGGCGCGCGCAGGCGCGGTGGTTGCGGGGCGGGGCGCGCGGGCGCTCATCCCGCGGGAGCGGCGCCGGCGCCGGGAGCGCGTCCCCGCTCCGCGCGTCCCCGCTGCGCCGGCCGGGCCGCACCGAGCCGCAGACATGGACGAGGAGCGGGTGAGTCCCGGCGGGGCAGGGGCTGCGGCCGCCCGGGAGAACGGCGGGGCGTTTCCCCGGCCATCCCCGGCGCTCGGCCTGGGAAGAGGCTTGGCGCGGTGCGGGAGGGATGCTGCCGGCGGAGTTGTGGGGGATCCCGAGTGCGCTTCCCTGCTGGGTGTGTCTCCTTCCGTGTGGAGACGTTCCGGTGTGAGCCTGCTCTGCCGCAGGGATTGGGTTGGTGCTTCCGAGCCCTGGCTGTTCCGCCGTTCTGGAATAAAGTGCTCCAGCGGTTGTGGAGCTCTTTCATTCTGTGTATTCCTGTCATAAGTAATTATGGTGTGTGCGTAAGCCCTTCTGTTTGCCGTTGATGTCATCTAGTGTTGAAAGGAACTAATGCATAAAAAGGATTTTGTTGGGGATTTTTATTTTTTTTTTCCGCTGTGGTTGCTGCCCTGTAATTCCTTCCTCCCATTTCTTGCCATCAGACCCCTCGGGGATCTCACCGAAGGGCAGAGATGTGCGCACCCAAGCGTTGGGGCTTTCCTGAACAGATATTCCTGTGCAGAAAGTTGTGGCTCAGCCTCTTGCCTTCCAGTCCCTCAGTGCAGAAGGGCATCCTCTGTGTCCTGTGGATGCCGTGCTTTCCTCAGCTTGGGAATGGGTCTGTGCATGTGGGGCCTGAGTGATTTGGTGCTGGTAATGAAATGGACAGATCTGAAATTTGGTGCTGATAATGAAATTGACATATCTCAAATTTACTGTAAATTACGGAAATTGGCAGTAATTTTCTCTTGCTAAAGCCAAGCCCCAGCGCTGTAGGAACTGGGAAATTACTGAGGAAATTAACCTTATCCCTGTCAGATACAGAACTTGGTGTGAGTTCACAGCTGGCAGCCCAAGCCTTCAGCAGATCCAGCTCCTCATCCTAAGCAAGCAACACCCTAAATCACAAAACACTGTAATTCTGTATAACTTATTTTGTATAAAGCTTATTTATGCTAATATCTCCAAAGGTGTACTTTGGAATGTGAGATGTGAAATGCCATAAAAGGTGTGTTTCTGGTAGAAACAGTCAATTTGGGTCTTTCTGCCTGCTCCATGTGAGATTTGTCCCTCTGGGGGAAGAATAAATGAGGAGTGCCCCTGTTGTGGGTGCTCCAGGTGATATTTCTGAGTGGGGCCATTGATCATATTTGAATTCCATAGGTTCTGGATGCAGCAGTAAAACTGCAGTGGATCTTGTATTTTACAGTACCTTCTCTGCCAAGGGTTAATTTGGTAATGTCACCTGTACTGTACGAACTTCTTCAAGCTCTGGCAGCCTCGCTGTGTTGACAAGTGCAGGAGTTTAAGTTAATGGAAGCTAAGCAAGCATGACCTCCTTGAAATTTGATCTGGATATGAAGGTTATAATGTCTCGTGATTTTGTCCTAGACCCAGGACTGTTTCAGAAACTGTTCTGCCTGCAGTCAGCTTGTGAGCCTTCAGTGTGATCTTGAGCAACTTTGTAACTTTCTTCTAATGCACCATTGCCGTGATTGTTTAATTTATCAAAATTTAGTTTTCTATGAGGTGCCTGTCTGCTCCAAGAGGTGCCATGTCATGTTAGTTACTCACTTTCAAAGATGGGTATTCTGTTTTTATCCACCTGGCAAGACTACAAACTACATGTTGTAGGGCTTCCTTTTATTTTTTCTATCCATCCTTTGCTCTACACACTCTTGCTTTACCAGTGGCATGTTAGGGTTGTTTTTCTTTTCTCCCTTAGCAGAGTGCATCAGATTCAGAGAGGAAAATTAGGACACAGAAAGGAGAAGCATCTGAAGCTCCCTGGCAACAGCAAAAATTACCTCTGTAATAAACATTTCATAATGCTTTGAAAATCCATTTGAAACTGACCTCACATAGAGAGGTCAGAGAGAAAGCTCAAAGAAAATTGGTTATAATAGAATTCTGTGAAATACTGCATTCATCAGTGGGCAGTAGAATTAAATGCAGAAATACCAAGAAACTTTGCTGGGCTTAGTGCTGTTGAGATTCTTCTATAAACTAATGTAAAACCTAGGCCTCATCTGCTGCTTACATTGGTAATTTTTCTAGAAGCCTCTTTTCCATTAAATTACACTGGCTTTTCAGAAATTCCTCTTAAAGGAAAAAATGGAAATATTGGAGCATGTTTTTAATTTGGCATGTACGGTATGCCAGGAAGAAAATTTATTTATTGCTTATTAGTGAAGAGAAAATTATGTTGGAAAATAGAGTAAGATAGTGGTTCCTAAGGGCAGCCTTTGTTGTTCTGGTGGCTTGTGCATTGGTGTTTTAGAAAAACTCTCTCTAGTATTGGTGGATACATTTAAAGAGCATTCAAACTCATTAAAATTTCACCAAACTTGGTTGAATTTCGTAACAGAGAAATTGCTAGCTTACTTAAAAAGAGCCATGCCAACCCACATTTAGTCAGCTAACTGTAACTTTAGGTGGAAATCTTCTTTAACAGCTGGCTTGCAGTTGCTGCCGTGCATTTTGCTGTGCAAAGGCCTTTTAAATGTTCCTCACACGTGGATACTCCCCTTTAACCAGGATGTGGCTATAAAATGAAGGAAAATTTTCAGCACTGCACACAGGAACACTTTTCCCCCATGTGCTGCAGCTGAGTAAGCCCTGAGATCCGTGCTGAAAGAGGATTGTGGGTTTTCCGTGTTCATCCAAATTGACAGTTGTGCTCATAGGATCTAAGGCTTATCTCCAGGCTATCTGGCCCGTGGAAACAATTGCCCCTGGTCAGTGGTGAATGCAGAAGCAGCTGGCTGGACAATGGCTATTCATCGGGCATTCTGGTGTGTACAGAACTGCCTTCAGACGCGCTCGGTAATGAAGTGGTCAAGATTTTCTGTGCCTCTGTTTCCTGTGAGAAGCCAAGGTCCTGTTTCTGTTCCCCCAGAGCCCAGACCTGAGTCACTGCTGTCTGTTCTGTTCCCTCTGTGTGTAACACCATCCAGCACCTGTGGTAAAGGCACTAAAATTTGTTTTTTTCTATTTGTGGTTTAACTTCCTGAGTTTGGCACTGTTAAACAGGCAGGGGCTGGAGTGCCCATAAATATCTCGTGGGAGATTTGTTGGCAACTGCCCTGGGAGGTGTCAGGGGAAAGAGGAAGGAGCAGAGCTTAGGAATAATGGAGAAGTTCTTTAAATCTGATGTAGTGTTGAGGTTCACTGTGGATGCTGTGAAAGGATAAAACATTTTTCTTGATTTTTAGCAAATAAATGTGATCTGGGTAGTACATGGTTATTAAGAAATTGCTTCTGGGAGGGACTTCTGCAACATCCCTTTGGTGGTCTGGCTGTTTCCAAGGTGTATTTTATTATCTTCCTGTGCCTTGGTTTTCTTAATTTTATCAAGTACCAACATGAGGATGAGCAATTGAAACTCTGGATCAGCTGAATAATAATGTATTAATTAAGACAATGTTTACCTGTCTTTTTAGAGTTAGATTTGCTTCTAAAACTTCTTATCAGCCACCCTGAGTTAAACTACAGAAAATTCTTAGTTAACTCCTCATGTTATCCTTTATTTTTACTTACATATCCTGATACGCTTTAATAATACAACTTCACTTAAAATTCTTGAACTTGAATACAATACAACTTGACTTAATTTTATTAAGTACCAAGCATTGATGTGTTTTTGTCAAATTCTTAGACTATGCAACTAGCTGCTCAACAAAATTAGAGTTGGTGCTCTTATTTAATTTAAAGTAAGTTTTGGTGTACTTTGATGGTTTTGCTGGCTTGGTATGTATTTTGTATGCTGAATCTACTGCTTTTTGGACAGCTGGGATGCACATCACTGTAATAACCTTCTCTTTCTCAGCTGTCAGTAAGCTTTCCTCTTTGAGGTCCCTTTTAATTGGAATATAGAAATTACTCACCCAAAATATTTTCCCACTTGTAGAATAAGTTTGCAAATGTCTTTTATGGATTTATTCTGCACATAGAATAAACTGTCAGCGTGGTTATTTCACAGTAGCTTCTTTTGACACAAGGAGATCTTCAGCTTTTCTTCTGGGTTTCCTTTTACCAGCTTTAAAAATTTTCTTTATTGGTTTTCGGTTTGGCTGCTCAAGCACCAGTTTTTTCATCTGGAGAAGCTGTGGGTAGTGCCAGTGGGTATTTTGGTGCAGGACACTTATGTAGAAAAACATGTCAAACAGTGGGGTATCTTAAAGCTGGTTCTTGATTTCTCTCAGACTAACACCTCAAGATCTTTAATGCTTCCTAGAGGTCTAATATTCTTTCACTGTCCTGAGAAAATGCCTTTTCTCTTCCTGTCAGAACTGAGTTTGCTGCAGCTGGAATGTCTGTGGTGAATTTTCATGTATGTTTAAATGGTGACGATTTGAGAAAAAAAATTGCAAGACAATTTTTTACAACTTCTCTCACTTGTTTTTGTAATTCTAGGAGACTCTGCAAAGGATTGTCAGTACTCTAGTGAACAAAAATGATGAAATTCACAACTTCATTGACATGCTGAACCATACAATATCAAGTGTTCAGGTATTTTAGGGTTCCTAGCTTGTATCTGTGAGGGGGGCACCTTTGTACTTTTGTTAGTCTCAGACTCTGTGTAGTGTCTAAAAGATGGGCTGTGAGAATCCAGTTCAAAATACATCTTCATGTTGGACCTAGATAGAAAAACATTTTATTTTTTAAGTCTGTCTCTAGATGACAGGTGTGGTGGCTTTGCATTTTGTCTGAAGATGTTTTGTAGAAAACAAAACCTCTTTTCCTTTGTGTGGGAAAGATCATCTTTAATCTGATGCAAGATCTGAGTCTCCCATTAGTGGGAAATGGTCTGTATTTTCAGATTCCTGCTCTGTTCGGCAGACTGAAAAATGATAACCAAGAGAGAATTGTTTAGTCTTTCTGTTTTCACCAGTTTCAAATTGTTGGGCTCAAGTTTAGAGTTAGATGTTGTTGTTAGAGCATCTGCATGAGGATGAGGTTTAGGTCCCTTCAGCCTGTCAATCAGCCAAAAGTTGTTTCATCCTAAAGCTGAGTCAGGTTGGCTGCAGGAATGGAAATTATCCAGCAAATCTTTAAACTGCCTTCTTGAGTGCAGTTTTTAGCATCAAATGAAATATTTTTATTTGGAACTGGGCAACCTCCTCCTCCCTCCAAATGTCTAGTGATCCATATACAATTTTGTGAGGAAAGTCAAGGTTTTTGGCATGGAACAAAGTTGCCAAGCGTGCTGATTTTGTGCAAGTTAGGAGACTGTTAGATCATTCCTAGTATTTTTTCCCTTTTTTATAAGCTGAGAAGCAGTTGCAGGGTATCCAATGGTCGTGGCAAAACGTGTGTGGGGAATTGTGTGACCTTCAGTTTCTTGGCATTGTTTCCAGTGTAAACAGCATTTTCAATTCTCCTCTCAGGTAAACTCCTCTAATGCCATCAGTGAGCTGGATGAGGAGTTTGATGGTCTGTACTCTGTGCTACATGAGATGAAGGGGAGCATGGCCAACACTATTCAGCAAGAAGAAGCTCGTAAAATTCAAGCTCTGCAGGTAAATAATTAATTCCTCCTGAAAAAATCTTGCAGCTGAAAAGAAGCATTTTAAAACTTCCTGTGTTCCTGTTATGCTATCTGCATTTGTTACACAGCAATATTGATTTTCAGGATTGTCTTGTGACAGTTCTAGAGCTGGTAAAGTCACCATCTTTTTCAAGGCTATTGCTACACAGTCATTCAGTGATGAAGTGCAGCCCTGTAAATAGAATTTGTAGTGCACATGAATGTAAGTGTTTATTTCTCTGCTTTCTGAAACACTGAAGCTGGGGGAAACAAGACATTGAAATTAAATCTGGCTTTTAAGTCAGGCTTCAGCTTCCCCCCCCTTGGAGTTGTGGGATGTGCCAAGTGTCACTGTGCACTTGTCAAGCACAGTGAAGCGAGGGCACTGTCAAGGGCCTTGGTTATATAAGGGAATAAGTTGTCACAAATGCAGAACAAATCTGTGGAGTTCCTAGGACTGGTGCCTCACAAACTGCTGTTTTGGTGGGAGCACATCACATTATTCTTTCTGCTTTTGCTCCAGGATCAGCTGAGCCAGTGCAGCCGTGCCCTGGAGAGCTCAGAAGAGCTGCTGGAACTTGCTGTGCAGTCGCTGGACATAAAGAACCCCGTGGAGCTCTTAGAGGTAGAAAACATTGACTGGATGTGTGGGAGACAGGTGTTGGCATCTGTCTCTATTTGAAATATCCTTTGCATTACTCTCCTGGACACTGCAAACTTACCAGCTGTACTTGGAGTGAGGATAGGCAGGCATATAAAATACTGCTCTGCTGAAAAGCCAAGTTAAACATTGTAGTCCTGAATTTTTATGCAATTTCTGATAAAACAAGTTGGCTTTTTTCTTATTTAGGGTGATGGGATGGGAATACAGTACCTTCTCCTGCACAGCTGTCATTGTTAAGCAAACTTGCACAATGACCCAGAAAACGAGGGTGAAATAACATGTATCTAACTGGAAGAATATACTTGCAAATTAGGGAAACAGTTCCCCATATCCACTGAATAAGTACAGTCATGCTTGCTACAGTAATCCCACTGGTAGCACTGGGATCAGCCACGCCAAATCCAAGGCCCAATTACTTTTTTTCTCTCTACATTTTAACAGGAACAAGGACACAAGTCAGTTTAAAAGAGTGAGGGGGAAAGCTGTCTTCCTGTGTCAGTTTTACCTTTGGCTGCATGTTTGTGTGCTGTCGTGCTTTCTGGGTGCCAGCTTTGATTTATTTGCCTCTAAGAACACCAATTCCTAAACAGTATTTTTCTTCAACTGGAGTTGTCCTTTCTGCCTTGTAGCAAGAAATTAATTTGGCTCTTCAACTCTGTGCAAAACGCAGCTTTGACTTTCTTGGAAGTTGTTCTATTTCAGATTTCTCTAATGCTTTTTTTTTTCCAATCAAACACACCAAGGAAAACTGTCTGAGCATTTGCTGGGGGAAAACCTCTTCAGATTTGAAGTCTGAAGATTACGATACTGAAATCCAATTCAGTGAGCTCTAATATGTAGGATTTGATACTGGTATTACACTTGTGCACTCGGGGATGACATTTTAAGGTAATACTGCCTTGGCTATTAGGCAGCTGATTGTATTGCTCTCCTGGTAGAAGCAAGTGTTCCTGAAGGGGCAGCTCCAGCCCTGAGTGTTGTATATTCACAAATTTTCCTTGGATATTCCAGTAAATCAGTTCAGGAGCAACTAGCATAAGATTATTTTAATTTTTTTCCCCCTATGTTATATTTTTGAGGCTTTGTTCTCAGAATTAATTTACCTGGGAGTCAAAAGAAACATGAGTGGCAGATTGCAGGAGGATTCAGTGTTTACTTAGGATGTGATCAGGCACTGCTGGGCAGCTGCTGTGGGGTGGGCTGATCCTGCTCTGTCAGTGGCCTGGAAACAAAATTAAGTCAGTGAAGTTAAGCTGGGACTGTCTTGTGGAAGATGTTGAGTTGAGTCCTGGCTACGTCATGTTTTACAAGACATGGAAGTGAAACCCAAGGATTTTGTTGGGAAGTATCTCTGTTTTATGTCGTGTAGGAAAATCAGTCAGTAATTCTTACAGTAACTTTGTTTTGAGGTAAAGCGAAGCTAAAGTGGAGTTCCTAGCACATTGCTCCTAGACCTCAGTAGAACAAAGAAGGAGGGTTGTGTTATTCCCAAAGTACAGGTTCCTCCCCATTTTTGAGGTAACTCACTGTACACTCGTTGCCCACAAATCCAATATATCCCATCTGAGGCTTTCCATTTCTTATCAGTTTTCTCCAGTTGTACCCAATAAGACCTCAGGCTGTCGATGAATTGGTAGGGGTTACCTCCAGGACTTCTGTACCAGCATAAATTAATCTGTTCATCCCATTCACAGTTTATTTCTTTTATTGATCCCCAATGTCCAACGGGGGTTTCAGGTCACCAAATTTTTGAATGATTATCCATATTAACCACCAATTTGGATTTACAAGGAGTATGCCCTACTGTTTTATTAAATTTCCTTCTTTCTCGAGTTATACAAATGATTCCAATTACTTGATGGCTTGAAATACATCCTTCAGGTCTCTTCAATGTTCCAGAAATTTGGGTGTGGTTCCACTTTAAAAATTGCTCTGGAGCAAAGCTCTCACCTTTCCACAGCCATCTTTTAGCCATTTTTAGACCTCCACAAATCCCACATTTGGATAATTCCAATTCTGTAGCAATCCTTTGCATCAATCCCACAAACAGATTCTTATTCGAGGCTGGCAAATCCCAATCTTTGTAGTACTGTTTTAGCTGTTTATACAATTCAGCTAATTCTGTTGACTCTTTTCTCCTGTTCTTTCCTCTATTCTCCTTTATTTCTTTTTCTTCTTTTATTTTCTCTTTCAGTTTTTCTCTTAGTGCCTGGTTTCCCATGCCTATACTTGGATCATCTCTATTATCATCTTTTTCAAAACAAAAAAATCTTTTCATATTGAGGGCAAATTTGATCACCATGGGGATAAGGAGCTTATCCATTATATTCCAAATTTTCTCCTACCCAATACTTCTTTCATTCCTTAATACAAACATCTATAACACTGCTGTGATTGTAGCAGACAGAACTAACATACAGGTGTGTCACAAACACAGATTCCATCTTGTCCTTAATCCACACAGGGTGATTGCAATAATCACAAATGTTGAAATTGCTGGGACTTGGTTTTTGCCCTGTTTGCCTTTTCATTGCTGAAACTCTATCCAGTGTGGCTCTCTGGCTTTGGCCAACTGCCAGGGGTACCAGAATGATCACAGTGAAAATAATCCTCAGGAAATCTACCTTTCTACCTTTCTCAAGGCCCCTTGGGTTGCAACCAAGGGCTGAGATACCAGTCTTCTCGGTAGCAAAGGTAATATTCCAGGATCTAGTCACTGGTGCTTTTAGTTTCCTTAGTACCCATAGCCCCACAGAGTTTGCTTGTCTCCTTTTAAATGCCATTTCCCAGTTGTAGCTGGTTAAAAGCAATAATTAAAACAAAAAGAACAGGGAAAAGATTAGGCCGGAATACCATAAACTTATATTTTCCAAAATTTCAGGGATGTGCCAACCATAATAAGATTTTACTAATTATCTTTCTGCTTCCAGAGCAGGGAGTTTATTAAATCGCTGTCTCCAATAGGCACACTTGTGTGCCCTTGGAATGCACCTATGATGTGGTATATAGACTTCTTCTCCACAACAACTATCAATTGTGAGACACTGGTCTATAATGATATGAGTTGCTCATTTTCTTATTTGTGCTATAGCAAATATAGCAAGAACCAATTGACCTAAATTTTCTATTAATCCAATTGCTGCTGGAAGAGTCCCGTCTCCTAATCTCAAAGATATTCTAAAAAAATCACTAACAATGCGTTCTATAATTAGCTGGCTAAATACATAACCATAACAAAGCAAGCAAATCAATTGTCTCTCCTTCTCTTCTCTCTTAGTTACTTTCCACCATGAGTTAAAGCAGAGTGTGCAAACAATACATATCCATGGATGACACCCTAAACCATGTTTACCGCACTCCCAACATTTTACTTGTCTCTGAGCTCTTTTAATAACAGGTGTTATCAATCTCAGTTTCTGGAATTGCAGTTCTGTAATCAATTCTAATAAGGTTGCTGGTGGGTGATCTTGGAGGAGATCTTCAATCTTTTTAGGCTGTTCCCACCGATTCAGAAAGTCTTTTATTCTTTTTCCACTGGCGTTCTTCTGCCTCCGAGCTCAAGGGAATTGCAGTCCGCAGCCACTCCAGGATGCTTAGTTCCTTCTTAATAAATCAGGGTTAATATAAATCAACTTAAATCCCACCATATTATCACATTCTTGGAATTACATGTTGTCAAGGTCTGCCCGAAATAAATGGGTGATGGATGATTTTTTGGTGCAAAAAATAACCAACAAGGCACAGGGGCTTTGCAGTAACGAATCAACAAAATGCAATTTTATTGATTATAACCACAGCTGAACATGCATTTGGTTAGGGAATCTGGGGAAGAGAAGGGTAAGACAAGGGAAAAAGGGAGGAAAGAAGGGTGAGGTAAGGTGTAGCTACCAAAACGTGTCGTTGTCCTTCGGGGTCCCGCCACCGAAGCTCACTGGTGCACGTCTCAGGAAGATCTCAAAGGACGGTTGGATCGCACCCCAAAAATATACCGCTTTTCACTGGGGGAAGGGTGGCCGAAGTTAGGTTTCATGAGACTTTCTTTCCCAACTGGCTCAACAGTTTTTCATGGCAATTGTGAAGTAAAAATGAAGGATTTTCAGATAGACTCTCACACAACCCTGTGACTCACGATTGTCTTGAGGAATCTTCATCAGCAGAACTCTGGAGTGTCCTTGATAAATCTTCAAAACTCTTTGCACGTCGGTAGCATAACCCCGGAAAAGTAGAGATGACAGGAAAGAGGGGATAAAAGGAAAGAGAAAGAAAAGGAAAAAGAGAGAGGGGAAAGGGAACCAATAAACATAGACATAATTAATATTGATCATCATAACAATTTTCACACATGGTTATTCTTGTATTACAATTTCAAAAATGGTTAATTAATTACAATAATATAATTTGTTTAACAATTTCAAAAATTATTAAAACAAATCACCAATAATCAAAACAACAAGCACATCACAGTATAAGCACTGTCTTTTAAAAGTTGTTTTCTAAAAATCAAAGTAACTTTCTCTAAATCATGCATGACAATTAAGAAATTGTTCTAAAACACATATGCTTGATTCGTAATTATTTTGTGTCAAGTGTTTCGAGGACATCTGGTGTATAGAGTACATCAGCTAAGCGGTGTGCATTGATTACATTTGGTAATCTGCTAAGCTTTTTCATCATGTTCCAATTCATAACGAATAGGGCTGCTGACAAGATAAAGCCAAGCATAACTAGGATCAAAAGAACAACAATTGGATGGCACACACTGTTCAGGACACCTGTGGCAGTAGGTGACCACCCAAAGAGCGTATCCCACCACCTATGCTTAGCATCCTGCTTTACCCTCTCCATAACCTGGTGTATTTGTCTCACATTGTGATGAACAGTCACCAGAGTCTTCTGTCCGCTCTCCTTGATTTTCTCGAGGATGTCAACCAGGTCCTGATGGAGCAGCAGTTGTCTCACGAGGGTGAGGTTCATTCCAATAGGAGTGGGCATCAGCTTCTGGATCAGTGTGTAGTTGGATTGCAATAGGTAGTGAGAGGTAACTGGAGCTTTGTAAAAGAAATCACATCCTACAATCTCAGTAAAGTTACAAGCACAAAAGTTTGAGTGATTCTTTGTATCTACCACAACATCTTCTACAAAAACAGAATCACATGTAGTTCTAAAGCATGCACAGCCATTGCCTATGTATATAAGAACTGTCTGGGTATCCTCATATGGACGAATCTCAAAATGACAGATATTCTCCTCTGTGTCTAAACAGATATCCTGAGCTGCAATTGCATTGCTTTCACAGATGAACCCTTGCTGTTCTCGGACAATACAAGATTCCAGATTAACAGTTTGCCATTTATCATTGACCTGACAGGCCCATCCCCTATGTTCAGTAGGATAGAGAACAGCTCCGTCATGGTTTAATCCTAATGCAATAACAGGGAAGACCAAATGTACACAGGCATTGCGTATGGTTAAAACAAAAGCAGTGGCTGTGTTTGAAATGGGATCATAGGTAAAATTCACCAGTTTCCACCAGGATTGGAATTTCCTTTCAAATTCAGTGGCACTGTCCCAGATTATTTTCCGAATTTCTGTGGGGAAGGTGCCTTTCTCTCCCTCTCTTATAATTGAAGCAAAGACTGACTGCATCCACAATTGTGCCTGGATACAGCTGAGGGCTAGGGAAACATTGTCTTGTGTGGCACTTAGTGCATCAATTACCAATTTATGATCATTCACGTTCACTCTTTCCCAATTTGGCAAAATGTTTGACAGCAACCACTGGTGCATCCCCAAGGCTAACAGAGATGACCTCAGTGGTTGCTGTAATTTAGTCAAATTTGTAGCAGCCAATTTGTTCATTAGTACTTCAGAGTCAATGCTATTCAGAATTCCCAATCCTGTACCCACAACACCGGTCACATCTGTTGGTGTTTTAGTTTTAAAGGAGCTTCGTTTCCAAAGCCAAGTGGTCCAGCCTTCAAAAGAAGTTTGCAGGAACGGAGAACAGGCTGGCTGAATATCTGAAACGTTGTTCTGCATTAGCAATTTGACCTGTTTGAGAGACCATGCTGGATTGAACAATATTTGTTGTTGGCCAGTTTTCCTGATCACATAAGGTCCAATCTTGAAAATTCTCGGGGTGAGTATGACCGGTGGTACAGGTGAAGTGGTGACAGTGGTTTCAGCATTTATTACAAATTCAAAAGAAAGGCCTTGAGTATCCTTGGCCCAGAGACAAGTTACCTCTGTAGTGTCAGTTAATGTAAAGCTATACCAGCAATCTTGTATGCTTGGGTGCGTACAGATTTGCTTCTGTTTGTTTTCCCGATCTGTAGAAGCACTGATTGACATTGCTTTGCTGTAGTCAGACCCATTAACCATTCGACACCCAACACTAATTAGTTCACCCACTACTCCTTGAAGCTGCCAGGTTTTGTGTTTCTCCCATTCCTGTCTAGTGTACAACATATCTTCATGTGTGACTACTGTTAGTAAGTTCAGACCTGTGACATTTCCCATAGACCCGGTGGATTGTAGGAAGGCTTGAGACCAGAGCCAGGTGAAATGGCTTCCTGTTGCCTCTGCCAACTGGGGTGTGACATTAGAAAAAGGATTCACACTTTGGGTCTGAGAGAGTGTAATTACAGCACTTGGTGTGGGTTTTGGTACGGTGTTTATCTTAAATGTGTAAACCAAGCCTCTTAGTCCTAATGGACTAGCTGTGTCATTCTCCCAGCGACATGTCACATAAGTGGGTTTGACCAAAGTAAAATTGTACCAGCAATCTAGTGATTCATCATTGCAATCTCTTGTAATTGCAACATTGGTGGTTTTGGTACTGGAAGCATAACTACCAACATGTTCCTGGCGGCAACACAAAGTAACGGGACTTTCTATTTTGGAACACCCCCATTTCTTTGTGGGACACAATTTTGCTGAGGGGATGTCCAGATGATTCCTTCCGTCTGCTTCCATAAAATTTCCAGCAATTATGATGGAGGTGGCTTTTTCATGGAGGGTTCCTTCCACCTTTCTGCATGTTACCACAATTGACTCACCAACCGTTCCCATCAGGGTCCTCATCAACTCATTCTGGTCCCATCTCCACTCATTTGGGCGGTACACCTTGGAGTCATGCTGCACTAGGGTTGCCAGGCTCGGGTAATGGCCATTGGGATAGGTTCCAAGAACATCGGTGTGCTGAACAATGGCTTCAGGCCACAGCTGCTCACCAGGGGGTTGTCCATGAAATTGTGGTAAAATGCAGAAAAGTATTAGCAAGGTTATCATGTTTTCAGATGATTCTTATGTCCCTCGGGGTTCTCCTGTAAAAGCAAGAACAACAAAAAATCCTGCCACTGAGAGGCAGAAAGGAGTTTAAAATGAGGGGATTATCCAGCGTGTGTGTATGCGGTGCTCTTTTCCAAGAGTGTCAGAGGCTACCCATGCATATTTATTCAGAAGGGTTTTCAGCACAAGTGGTACCTCGCCCACCTGGGGAGGTCCACTAAGACAAACAATCCTTTTTCCCAGGTGGTATATCTTTTCTCAGCATCTTTAAAACCATGGGAAAAGAAGCTAACAGGCCTTGTTGGACCCTCAGGACCTCGCTGCCAGATGTGTATTGATAGCCCTGAGGAGGCAAATCCCCATTCCACTTGGAAAGGATCTTTTGGATGAATGGGCCCCAATGCCTGATGTGCAGTGGCTTCAAAAATCAGTAATTGCAGTGCTTCCTCCTGAAAGGAGTCCAATCCCATTTGACTCCTTTTCTTAGTAAATTGTAAAGGGGCCTAGCAATGATTGAGAAATCTGGGAGATGTTTCCTCCAGAATACCTACAGTCCTAAAGCTTGCTGGAGGTCCTTTTTGTTTTCAGACATTTTCATCTGCTCTAAAGAAGTTAAAGTGTCAGGTGGGATGCATGTGCTTCCAGATCACCACCAAATTCCCAGAAATTTTACTTCCTGAGAAGGCTTTTGAATTTTCTCTGAGGGAATCTTTAAATCAAGGCTCTCCAGATGAGAGATTATGTTCTGCTGGAGATCCCCCACCTCTTTAATTTCCTCTTCTCCTACCAAAATGTCATCAATGTATTGGTACACAGCTACAGTGTCAGGTTTAGGTATTTTTTCTAATTTCTTAGCTAAAGCATGGTGTGCTAGAGTTGGAGAGTGTTTGTATCCCTGAGGGAGTCTGGTGAATGTTTACTGTTGTCCCTCCCATGTGAATGCAAAGCAGTCCTCTGGTTGTATAGGTATCATGAAGAACATGTCTTTGACATCTATGGTTGCCATGACTGTGTGAGCTTTTTCTTGTATTGATGTTATTAATTCGGCACTGAATTTGGCACTGCTGCAGTCAGAGGATCAGTGTTGGCACTGAGCCTACAGTAATCGACCGTAAGCCTCCGCTTCCCGTTGGGTTTTCGGACTGGCCACATGGGTGAATTATATGGGGAGTGTGTGTTAATTATTATTCCTTGATCCCGCAATTCCTGAATAACTGGTTTGATGCCTTCTCTAGCTCCAGAAGGCAAGGGATACTGTTTCACATTGATTGTTTTACTGTAAGGCAGTGCAGGTGCGGTCTGAAGCAGCCTAATGTTAAGTGGCGGAGTGCCAAAAGACCACAGAAAACCCTCGGTGTCTTCCCACTGCCTTCCTGAGAGGACATCCATCCCTAGCAGATTATTCGGGATGTCCCCAATTACCATTTCGACAACCAATTGATTTTCTTCTCCAGGGAGTGTTACTTTGACTAGAGCAACATTCATTGGTTCTATGGTTCCTAAAGCATTAAGAACGCAGCACTGCCTTTTTGTTGGAACAACTCCAGACTTCTGGGCATCTCTATGTGTTAGTGCGGAGATCTGGGCTCCCATATCAACAATGTAGGTTACCAGAACTTTTTTGGGGCCTGTGAGAGCTGTAATTAACATGTCTCCTGATTTACTTTTTGTGAGCATTCGTAAGTAAACCCAACCTCCACCCCTTCGCTCACCTGTAAGCGGTGGAGATATTAGTTTCCCGAAAGCTCTCTTGGTGAAGATTCACTGTTTGTGTTTTGGGGTACAGGCGGGTGGGCAGTTATGTTGCTTAGGCTCTGTGAAAGAAGTTGCGAAAAAGTTACTTCTGGCTTACTGCTAGTGCTTTTCAGGAGACATGCAGCCAGGGTTTCACTGTCCAAGTTCTGTGAAAGAAGCTGAGAAAGAGTTAATTTTGGCTCACTGGCTGTGTTCTGCGGGAGAGGCTGAGACGCAGCTTCACTGCCCAGATTCCAAGGGAGAAGCTGGGAAAGGGTTAACTTTGGCTCACTGCCTGTGTTCTGTGGGAGAGACCGTGATGTACTGTGTGTACTGTACTGTGTATTGGTAGGAGTGTTTGTTAGTTTCTGATGAGGGAGGGGGATAGGTGCACTGGGCTGTGTGGAGGTGTTTAAACTCCTAAAATTCCAGTTAGTTATGATTTTCTGCAATTTTTCAAGTGGCAAACCATCCATTATGTCCCGGGGGACCCCTTTTCTTATTCCCAGCATCCACCAGCGTTGTCTGTTGGAAATCTGTTTTCCTGGTTCTGTGTTTTCAGTGTTAGGGGTTCCCATAAACCGGACACCTTTTGTTTTTTCTGTTGTTTCCTCCAGGTTTTTTACAGGCCCATACTGTCTACAATAATTTATTAAATCAACTGCTACTTCACTCCATGTCCAAAACTTACAGCTGCTACTAGGTGAATCAGATGGTGTTGTGAGGATCTGTGTTGGTGTATAGGGTGATGGTGCAGAGTCCGTAGACTCAGACGGATCAGTGGAGTTAAGAAATCTGTCCAGTCTATCTATTGGGCTTAAAGCCATAATTGTTTTTTGAATAGTAATTGCTGTTGATTTCAATGTTTCTGGAAGCCCACGAATTAAAGGGGTCATAATTTCAGGCTTCACAGGCAGTTGCATTGGGGATTCAAAGCCAGGGATTAATTTTTTCTCATGAATCATTTGCAAACATGCAGCTTTTTGTACACTTTCCAAGATCTGGTCAGGGGTAGTGGCAATTGCTAGGGGATCTGCCCTTTCCAGGGGATTTATTCCCCCAGCCCAATAGGCTGCACGTTGTGTTAGAGACCAGGCGTCACGCTTATCTCCTGTTGTTAGGAAAACACCATGTCCCCAATATCCACTGGCTTCTTGTTCAGTTAACTTAATCTGGTCTCCGCCAGCGAGGGACACACGGAACACATATTCCGTTTCTGATTCGTGGGGGAGGCGACCGAATTCCTTTTTTAATTTAGCTAATTTGGTAGCGCTGAATGGTGTTTGTTTAGTTGTTATGTGGGGATCCAGGTCTTCATCATTAATGTTATTATATTCAGTTTTAATAAAAGGTCTCAAATGAGGACAGCAATTTTCCCCACAGTTTTTAACTGTTTCAGATTCTTTGTAAGAATAGTTTTGTTTTGCTGCCTCGAGCTCTTTGTATGGGTAAATTTTTTTAATGCAAGGTGTTCCTTTTTCTTCCTCCTCTGTAGAGGAGTTGATTTTGTGTATGTTTTTGGTGTGTTCTTCCCTGAGAGCAGCTCGCAGCATGTAAATTTCATTTCTGTCCTCATTTAACTGTTTTTGTAAAATTTCAACTAAATTTTGAAGGGAATCTATAATTACCATTTCCTCACTTCTCCGTTTACAGCGGTTTTCTATGGCCGCAGTGAGACATGCTCCGAGGACTGAGCAAAGAATGTTTTTATTTTTACCCATTTTGAATTTTGATTTGTGTTGCAGAGAACATATTCTATCAATGACATTTTCTAAATTAAACCAATTGTTCTCTGCCCAAGTTTCTCCGCCAGATGACGGTTTTGCATTGTGTTTAGCAAGCAACGAGTAAAAATCAGCTTTTGCTTTAGGATTGAGATTTTCATTCATTTTGTGTGAAGGGACCAAAACTATACCAGGGAGCTGATTTGCTAACTCAAGTTACACAATCATACAGACCTCTTTGTCCCCTTCGTCTCCCTAGATAGCTGAAGAAACAAAATCTGTCTGGAAGGCACTGTGTTAATTGCTTCAGATTGTCCCTTCCTTTCCAGACAGTCCAGATATACACACTTACACACACAAGTGTTTTCTTTGTGAGGGGACCAGAACCTAGAACAGGAGGAAAGCCACTCAGCCTTCGCTGGGCCGCCCCTCACTCCCCTGTGTAGGTGAAGGGACAATATCTGTCTAAAAGGCACAGCTTAATTTCTTCAGGTCTGTCCCTTCCTTTTTAGACAGTCTAGGTACACAAATACAGCAGTAACAACAGTAACAGGTTCAGATTCAACTCAAATACAACAATAACAGTATCAATATCAATATCAGTAACAGCATCAATATCAGGATCAGGATCAGTATCAGTGTTGGTGTCAGTGCCGGTATCAGGTCAGCAACAGTAGTGATAGTAACAATTTCCCCAGCTTTTGCACCGAAAAATCTTTTGTGTCAATTCCGGAGCCTGAGTGCTCAATCGAGCATGAGATTTGGCTTTGATGTGTGCAGTCTGCGGGAGATTTAGAATCAAACACTTTTTCAGGGCAGATCTTTCTCTCCCCTGATACAGACTACACAGAACCCGCAAAATCCCACTGGCTACCAGAATCTTGTCCGTGACGCCAGTTAATGTCGAGGTCTGCCCGAATGAACGGGCGACGGATGATTTTTTGGTGCAAAAAAAAAAAACCCAACAAGGCACAGGGGCTTTGCAGTAACAAATCGACACAATGCAATTTTATTGATAATAACCACAGCTGAATATGTGTTTGGTTAGGGAATCTGGGGAAGAAAAGGGTAAGACAAGGGAAGAGGGAGGAAAGAAGGGTCAGGTAGAGTATAGCTACCAAAACGTGTCGTCGTCCTTCCGGGGTCCAGCCGTCGAAGCTCACTGGTGCACGTCTCGGGGAGATCTCAAAGGACAGGCGGACTGCACCCCAAAAATATACCGTTTTTCTTTGGGGGAAGGGTGGCCAAAATTAGGTTTCATGAGACTTTCTTTCCCAACTGGCTCAACAGTTTTTCATGACAATTGTGAGGCAAAAATGAAGGATTTTCGGATAGACTCACACATGTTCCAACAATATTGCTCCTAATGTCCTTATAGCTGCCAGGTCTGCTAGCAGAAGGGAGAGTGTCTCTTGCTGAATTTCTATTTTTTTATAAGGTCATGATTTCAGTATCTCTTTTTCTTAAGGTCACTCTTTTTGCTTCTTCGTTGGCCAAATTATTTCTTTCTAACTAATATTCTCTTTGGGCCCTTTAAAGCTTCAAGTATCTGAATTATCAATCCCCCGTTTCTTAACCCTTTCCCTTGAGTGTTTATAAGTCCCCTTTCTTTCCAAATTTTTCTAAAAGTATGTACTACACTAAAAGCATATTTGGAGTCTGTATAAATAGTCCCTTCTTGCCCTTTTAGTATTAATAATGTACAGAGTAACACATAAATTCACAGGCTTGTGCTGACCAAGAGGGACTAAGGGGACCAGACTCCTTTATCCTGAACTTTTTCCCTCTCCACCTGAATGCCAACCTGTGTCATTAATTTCTAGATTATCTTCTTCAGTTAAAGAATAAATTTTAAGTTTTCCTTCACAGGGTTTTATCTGTAAATTTAAGGCTATTATTAGATCTCTGCCTAACAAATTATTCTCGGCCTCTGGTATAAACAATAAATCATTTACTCCAACTTTGTCATCTGTTTCAATTTGCACTCCTTTTATTACATGAACGGGGAAAGCATCTCCCGTAATTCCGATTACTGAAACTTGCTCACCACTTATCTCACATCCCTGGGGTAATTTTGTCACTGTCGACCGAGAAACTCCTGTATTTACTAAAAATACAACTTCTTCACTCTGAGGACCTACTTTTAGTTTTATTATCAAAGGCTCTTCTGGTTGTAATTCGGTCCTCCTCATTAAACAAAGCTCTTGCCCTCTCTGATTCTCCTGAGAAGTTTTCTCATCTTGCTGTTTCTTGCTGCAATTTTTTTTCATGTGCCCCTTTTTATGACAATAAAAACAGGTGGGTCCCGCACCCTTCAAAGTGGAGCAAGAATTTTTTAAGTGTCTTTTCTTGTGGCGGGAAAAATGCACAGGTCTTGTGTTCCTAAAATTAGATCCTGACATCCACTTCTTGTTTTTCCCTGCTGATTTTTCTATATTCAAAGCTGCCTGCATTTCTTGAACTGCTGCCACCAAAATTCTGGCATCTGCTTTCTGCTTTTTCTCATTTCTCTTTACAAACACCCTTTGTGCTTCTCTCAGTAACTCTTGCAGTCCCCTGTCCTGCCAATCTTTTAATTTTTCCAGCTTTTTCCTAATGTCACTGCAAGATCTGGTCACAAACTGAATTTTTAACAGAACCTGCCCTACTGCAGTATTAATATCTATACCTGAATATAATTGCAAGTCTCTTTTTAATCTTTTTAACCATTCTGCCGGTGACTCATGTTTTTTCTGATGCTCACTCGAAACTTTTCCTATATTATGTCTCTTAGGCACTGCCCTCTGAATTTCTTGATTTTCTTCCCTTTGGGATTCCCATTCATCCCAAAACCGCATTAACATCCCCAGTGGGCTGTCCTGAGGAACGCTCCCCCCCTGAGAACTCCCCTCACGGTTCCCAGATACCTCAAACCCCTGTGAATTTTTCACACAATCCGCAGCCCCTGGGTCAAGGAACTTGCTTTTTCCCTGACCCATTTCTGGCGGCAACAAACTAAGAAATCCCCGGTACCAGGAGAGTCTTAGTTTCCCACACTCAGCTTGTGGCTCAACTTCCTCACCTACTACTCTGTCACACTGCCTTTTCAATCTACTTGTTCCACTCCTATGTCTCCCTCTGCAATCTACTTGTTCCACTCCTCTCTCTCCCTCTTTCTAAATCTATTAGCCCCGTCCTCTCACCATCTAATCACATACTAAATTGCCTGCTACCAACCCCTCCAAGGAAATCGAACCTATTCATTCGCTCTCTCAGTCTCCCTACTGAGTCAATCCGTCCTGCCCAAGGACCTTCCCACAGGTGCCTGGACCAGGGATCCCCTCCTTCCCCTGGGTCAAACCCTCCCGGGGTCCCCACTCATTCACTTTTCTTTCGCTTCCCTCCTTTCCCGGCCGGCCTCCTCTCGGAGGGCGCGAAAACGCGGTACTGGGAGGTCCCACTCACTTCGGGGGTCCGGGACTGCCCAGCCCCCGTCTCAGACACTCCACACACACTCACACACACATACAGCCGCCCCCAGACCCAAAACCCCGTGATACTCACAGCCTCCTTTTCTCACGAGGGTCTTTGTGCACAAAGCAGTTTTCTATGGGTACTCTCTCTCCTATAAGCCGGCACTCTGATGGGAGCCTCTCTTGTGCGCTCTTAAAAACTAATTTGCTTATGCGTTATTGTAAAAAGGACTCTCTTTTCCCAAGGGAGAGTGGTCTAGCCTTGGGACCACTTAAAAGTCTGGTGGGGAGCTCCTTCCCAGAAGCTATCCACCTCCCCGGAGTTAAAAGAGTCCCAGGTTTTGGCACCAAAATTGTTATGCTTGCTGAATTATCCTATTAAAAAAAAAAATCTAAACAATATTAAAAGTAGTAACAATTTTAATTGTATAGTTAAAATAAAAAAAAAATTGGATACAATATAATTCAATTAAAATAAAGGATAATTTGGTCCCAATAATAGCGCATAAGCAAAAGGTAGCAGAGGGGTACAGAGCGCAGGGCTCATGGACCCGTGTGCCACCTCACGTACAAGCTTGCCAAGTGAAAATCACCCCTTATATGCTATGTGTCAATACCATCTCCTCCCATTTTCAGTTCATCATATTTTTATCTCCGCCCTCATTATTACCTGTACTGCGCGTGCGCCACCACTCAGTTCGGTGGTTGCACAAGTCTTTGGGGGGTCGTTTTGGATGAAGACCTCTCCTCTTCCTCTTTGTCCTTTAATTCGCCTTTGGGTTACACACGCACACCAAGCCAGTACAATGTAAGCCAGGACTAACATATCACTGCATCTACATATCAAGGCAATAAATCCCTTATAATTAGCATTTTCTGGGACCCAACCAGGTTCTTGTTCATTTTTAGCAACTGCATCTTCAGCCTCTTCCTGTGGTCCTTGAGAGCATCTGCTGG
This sequence comes from Zonotrichia albicollis, assembly GCF_047830755.1. Classification (NCBI taxonomy): domain Eukaryota; kingdom Metazoa; phylum Chordata; class Aves; order Passeriformes; family Passerellidae; genus Zonotrichia; species Zonotrichia albicollis. Next base: position 78,268,661 of record NC_133860.1, read on the forward strand.
GAAGGGGGGGGTGCAGCCCCTCCTCTCCCTCTCCTCTTGTGCATTACTACTTTTAACTATTTTATTCTCAACTATTAATTACTGTATCAATATTGATTACTGTTTCAATTTTTATCAGCACGAATCATACCTATTTATCACATATATAATCAATTTTGTAGCAGGGACAGCCTGATTTTCTATTTATTTTTCTCAGTGTGATTTGTATTTAGTGAAAAATTGGGAAGTTCTCCACTTTTTACTTCAAACTGGGAAGCTGCCTGATGATTCTTGTCTCTTTGAAAGGGAAAATAATTCAGCTGAGTGAGCAACTGGATCAAGGAGCAGTGTTGAAGTAAGACTTCAACAGACACAACAAGCCCTCACTCCTTCAGCAATAACTTTTTTCTTAAGTTTGCAATTCATTTTGGTGAAGGAGAGAGAATTTTTGCCTTTCAACATAGCAATTGATATTTGTCTTTTAAATGTCATCATTTCTGCATCTGCTTCAATGCTATTATTTGAGAAGAGCTAATTGCTGTTATTTTGAATGCTGACATGCAGAGAGTTTTATTATACCTTTGCAACAACAATTTCAAACTTTTGGAACAAAAGGTAGAATAACTTGTTTTTTTCTTATTGCTCAGGGCATCCATCCAGGGTCTGTAGTTCAGCAAGTAAGGCATGGTTAATGTCACAAATAAGCACTTAGTTTCACAGAAAATAGCATGGCAGTTAAATGTTAATGGCTTCGTTCTGTAGCTCTTTTAAAAAGCCATGGATAGTAACTCTGATTAAGAGAAATCTGAGAACACAAAGTCACACTCAGAAAGTTGAGTAATTTGGAGTTGGTTTGGTGTGGTTCTGGAAATCAGTTTTTTTCCCTACCAGATGTTACAGTGTTGCTGTGCTAACCCATGCTATTAACATGCTTCATGGGGCAGTTCATTTTGAGGAAAATGTTAAACTCATTTTGAGCTTCAAATCTGAGCAATGCAGCAGAGATTGTTCCTGGCCTTCTTGCATGTTACTGCCATTGATACTTGCATGGAAATACTAACTACTTTTTCTCTCTTCTCCCTGACATGCGTCAAGGCTTCCAGACAGATCAAAGATAGGTACAGTACAAAATCTATCACTTTTGTGTCTTTGAATTAATCTTATCCTTGAAAATGCATTTACTGTAAAAGGGCCATAGTCAGCTTTAATCAAATTCATTGACTCTAAGTGTTAGTTATCACAACTTCTTAGAGGGAGCTAAAAACTTCTGTGCTGCTCATGTAGTATGGTTTTTCTTGGCTTTCCATAACTTTAAATAAAAAGATATTTCTGATGCAGGGAAGTGGAGCTCTGCATCAGCTGCTGCTGCAATTATTGTCTTTGAATATATATGTATATCATTAATTATTATTGTTAATAAGCTTATTATTAATACCTCATGGCTGAAATTTAACAATGTTTCAAGCTGACTCTGACCCTTTTAGTTGTGAGAGAATCTTGTTGGGTTTTTTTTGTTTTTCAAGTACTTAAAGACTTTTGCTAGCTAATTTTTCTTCAAAATGTAAAAAGTCTTGTAGCTGTTTAAATACTTCTGGTTACACTAGTACCATGAAATTATTTCTGGTAGCTTCTCTTTGAACAATTGTTTAAAAAGCAAAATTTGGCTGTATCAAAATCAATACTAAGGCCATTTTCTTCACTTGGAAGAATGTTAATTCTATTCCAAGAGTATGACCTTTTGGTTCAGAAAAGCTTCTATGATGTACATAATATTTTGAGAAGCAGCTGACAGGATGTTGTTGCTTTTTTGGACCAAATAGGTTAGCTTTCAATGTTCAGGGTTTTCAGTGAAGGCTCTGATTTACTACATTCTCTGAACTTCTGTGTAAAATGAGTAATTGTTAGAGTTTAATTTAATCTTTGCTTTTCCAGAGGTAAAGATTTGGTATCCTTAACAGATCAGAGGGAGAGTGGATGTGTCAGTGATGTTTAGTACTTTTTGTCAGTAATAAGTATCCTCTTGTGGTTTCCTGAAATTATCCTGAAATTTGAAATTATCACCAAATCCTTTGTGGTTCTCTATCCAAGACTGGTGTCTGAGCAGAAAGTGAAAAGTTGTCTGAAGCCCACTGTTCCCTGGTGTTCTCTTGCTGCTAATAAGAGGATTATTCTTCCTTAAGGAGAGATTTTCTCTACCCATCTGGCTGAGCACTGATGTGCTAGGCAGCCCGTGCTGAATTTCAGAGCATGAGCTTTGTCTTGGGAAATCAATTGAATTGTCTTTCATGATGTTCAGTTCAGTCTCACAACTGTCTCATACCCCAAAATTGCAAAGCTCATCACTCCTTACTTGCATATAGCTTTAATATCCAACTTCACATTTCCTCTTCCTTCCACACTACCAGATATTTTTTGGTTTTCAGTGTTCTTTGATGTATCTGTGGTTAGCATGCAATCTCTCTTACATAGTGGTAGAGTGCAGGAAGGAGTATGTATTAGGTGTTCTAAAGGCACCACACATCAGTGGGTGTAAAGTGCATTCGGGTCTTGGCAGTTGACTTTTGTGGTGTATATATTACTTTGTATTTGAGAATCTTTTTTTTAAAGGAGGAATTGGGATCTCTGTGCTGTCTGAATCAGTGTTACTTAAAATCTGCTTCATAGCCTGGTACCTTCAGAGTTAGAAAATTACATGAGAGCCTTGTTTTTTATTGGGATTTTTTGGTAGTGTAGTTGGAGTACAAAAATGTCTTGGGAGCCTTCATAATAGTATTCAGCTACGATTTCAGGAGTGGAAATGGGAGCTGTGCTTCACAGAATCCCAGGATGGGTCAGGTTGGAAGGGCCATGGTGGTTGATCTGATCCCACCTCCCTGCCCCAGCAGGGTGATCCCAGAGCATGTGGCACAGGATTGTGTCCAGGTCCTGGAATATCTCCAGTGAAGAGAAACTCCACAGCCTCTCAGGGCTCAGTCACTGCACGGGAAGGAGTTCTGCCTCATGTCCAGCTGAAAGTTCCTGGGATCAGTCCCTGCCCATTCCTCTTGTCCCATTGTCCCTACAGAGCAGAGCCTGGACCCTGCTCTGCCCCACCCTGCAGAAAGGGACACCCAGGGCTGAGGCCCCTCTCAGCTGGGGCTCCTCTCCACGCTGAGCAGCCCCAGCTCCCCCAGCCTTTCCTGGTGAGGGAGATGCTCCAGGCCCTTCCTCGCCCCCACAGCCTTGGCTGGCCCTCTCCAGGAGCTCGGTGTCCCTCCTGCCCTGAGGATCCAGAGCTGGACACGGCCCTCCAGAGGTGCCTCCAGGGCTGGGCAGAGGGGCAGGATCCCTCCCTGACCTGCTGGCAATGCCCTCCCAAGGGCACTCCAGGATCCCCTTGGCCTCCTTGTCCCCAGGGCACTCTGCTGGCTCAGGGACTGCTCTTTGTCCCCCAGGAGCTGCAGGTCCTTCTCTGCAGAGCTGTTTGTGCTGGTGCTTGGGGTTATTCCTGCCCAGCTGCAGGACCCTGCATTTCCTTTGTTGAATTAAGGTCCTTCAGTGTTTCGTGTATCTTGTAAAACTGGTCTGGTGCTTGCATGTTCTAATTCACAGCTTGAAAAATCTCTTAATCCCCTGATAAGGTAATAGATAGATATAATATCAGCATAGTCATCTTGTTAATTTCTGTTTAGAAATGCACAAACATGATCCTGAGTTTGCACTACTTCAGACTTTTCGTACTTGCTGAATCTAGGTCAAGTGATGTGAGGTTTTTTTTGTTTCTTATCCAGGTTTTTTTGTCACTAGTTAAGAGTTTTAAACTCATCTCCAGTCATCTCCTTAGTATTTATTTGCTTAGTAATATGGAACAGCTGGTAGCTCACATCATTATTCTGAGACAGTCACATTAGCAAAACTTTCTATTTTGAGTGTGCTAAATGGTAAACAATTATGTGTTAGAAAAATGTTCTAACCTTTGATCGGTGGTTTGACGTCAGTGGTACAGATTGTCTGATTGCTGTTTGGGAAAATGGGATATGGGACTTGACAATAGGAAATACATTTTGCTAATGCTGCTTTCTTGGCTTCAGTGTCACAGTGGCTTCAGCATTCCGCCTCTCTCTGAAACCGAAAGTCAGTGACAGTATGACTCATATGATGGTGGACTTTGCCCTGGAGAAGAGGATGCTCCAAGCTGTGAAGTTTTTGCCAGGTAAAAACCATATTCAGTGAGTTTAATTTGTTGCTACGTGAACAACTTGCTATATTTAAACCAACCAAACAAAAGAAAATTACACCTCTCGCACTCTAATAAGCAATTTTTTCATAGTATCTAAACTCATGCTTACTCATTGTATGTTAAATTGGATACCTTGAGGATGAGAGTTTTCTAGTTTTATTGTGTTGATTTCTACACAAGACACCATTTTGGAAAACAGTATTGGTCTCAGAAGTGAGTCTTCTGGACCATGTTTTTTCATGAGTTGTCAGTTCCTCTGTACTCTGTGAAGTTAGCTGAGGTTTCTTAAGACTGTCCATGACAGCTTGATCCTGAATGACACTCCAAAGTCCTGCTCATGTGCAGGAGTGTTATGTGTGAAACCGTAAACTTACACATTGCTTGCTAGAGTGGTGACATAGTCTGCAATACAGGTGAGGGACAGTCCACTATTCAGTGATACTTCCATATTACAAATTGTGTATTAATCCATCTGTTCCTGTTTGATAGTAAACTTGGGTGCATTAGACCAGCGTGTATCTTTCATGCCTTTTTAATCCTATTGCTTTCCAATCTAAAACACTTTGCCCTTGGCTGTTACTGAGAATATATTGACAAGAGCACTGCTGGCAGGGATGTAAAGTTGTTTCGTCTCTAGGTCACGAATCCAAATCTGTTAAGGACTTGGCAGCATCAGTTTTCATTTCTGCCCCATGTGTTGCAGATACAGTATGTGGTAGCAGGTGTGGTAAATGACCACTGTTACTCCTAGTTGTCATCTGGCAGTGTGCAGGCAGAAATTCACCTTCTAGTCTTGGACTCTGGGTGTCAATCACTGCCCTGCATTTCACAGTGCAAAGATCTAACAGCAAGTGTGAGCAAAGTTTTGCATCTCGGTAAAAGTATTATTTAGTGTGACTCTTATACATTTTTCCTTGTTAAATATATAGGAATTTGAAATGGGCCTCTGATTTGTTAACAGGAAAATTCACTGTCAGGATATCAATCTTGCCTTTTCTGCTGTAGTGCTGTGCTTCCAAATTACTCAGACACCAAAAGCTCCAACTGAAAACAGTAAAACTTATTTTTCATTTCCTGCAGCAAAAGTCTTCCTTGCATGTACTTTAGACTCTACAAATACTATCTAAATGCCTTCTTTTTCAAAACTTTTCTTCCATAGACTTAAGTGCTCTTTGATTTCATGTAAGTAGAATTTTGTTGCCTGTAAACAAAACTTCAGTCTTTAGTGGAACTTAGGAACTGTTTCCCCCCTCCTTTCAAGGCAAAGGGGTGAAAAGAAAGGAAAACTGGGTAACTGAAGAGAAACTAGTGCAAAATATTAGTGTCTGTAGTGATGAAAATAATTATAAGTGATGCTGTGTGAGGGGTGCAGCTGAATTTACCTTCCACAGACATAGGAACAGAAGTTTGCTTCTTGGTGTTGTTCCTGTAGATTCATATTTTTAAGTCCACTCCACTCTAGCCTTTTCAAACTGACCTGTGTGCTTGTGTTTCTGCAGTCCCTAAAGCTCCAGAGATAGATGTAGCAGCGTGTCTGGTTGCTGACAACTGCATAACAATATCGTGGAGGATGCCTGAGGAGGACAGCAGAATTGATCATTTTGTGCTGGAGTATAGGAAAACCAACTTTGATGGGCTCCCTCGACTGAAAGGGGAACAGCGCTGGGAGCTGGTTGACTACATTAAAGCTACTCAGTACACATTATCAGGTAAAGGTTTTTATGCTTGAAACCCAAGAATGTTGATATAACTCTTTATGCTTGGAAGTTTTGCAGAATGCCCATTTTTCTGCATGTAATGAAGCTGCCATTATAGCACATCAGTCATGGGTGCTTTGTACAATAACAGTTCTTTTATTTTGACTTTGAGGTTTTATCAAAAGTTGTGTGTTAAACGAAGTTCACACTGGTATTCAAGCATGTTTTTTGCAGATTGAGATAAATGAAAAGCAGCTACATGGGGATGGATCTCAGTCTTGTAGGAGTCATCAGTAATGAACACAAATTCAAATTTGTAAACATTTGCTTTGTAGGTCTGAGATTTGATACAAAATACATGAATCTTAGAGTACAAGCTTGCAACAAAGCTGTGGCAGGTGAATACTCCGACCCCGTGACTCTGGAAACCAAAGGTAAAGTTTAAAAAACCCCTGACCCTTATCTGTGGTGAAAATCCTGCACTTCCCTGCCTTCATATATGAACTTGTTATGTTCAGTCTGCTTCTGCATGAGTCCTGCTGAAACACTTCCTAAGTGGAAAGAGTAACAACTGTAAAGGATTAAGAAGCTTATTGGCACAGAGCTGCCCTTTTGGCATCCAGACCCTGAAAAAAATGGGGCAGTTAATATCACTTTCTCCAAAAGCTTGGCCTTGGTTGCCTTGAACTGTGGAGTGACAGTCCCATGTGCTACTGCATCATGCCAACATACAGCAAGAAGAAGGATGAATATTGTGGGTGACTCTTCGGGCATCTAAACAGTTGGTGTGATTATCCTGTTATTAGTGGCAGACAGCATTCTGTAACTAGAAATTGCTGGAAAGGGTTTTCTTGACTTGGTAGCTGCAGTTTCTCTTCACTGTCAATATTTAAAAAGCTGGCAGCTTCCAATTGCCTAAGGTGTGCAGTTGTGATGTTAGTTGATGTGAGAATTGTTAGATTGGCTTCCTAACATTCTGTAAATAAACTGAAAGAGAAATTTCTTGGAAGGGATGTTTTGTGACAGGACACAAATCTTAGCTATTAAGGTGAGAGAGTGATCCTGAGGTTTCATTTACATCCCGGTCTGGTATAAAGGGCAAAATGACTTATATCAACTATATAATTTATATAAGTATAAATTCTCTTCCTTTTGAATGTTATTTCATAGGAAAAAGCTGTATACAGTTTGAATGAGCTGATGGGCATTCTGGTAACTTTTTTATAATAATTTTAATACTCTTAAGCAACAGTCATTGTCAGAGACATAGTATCTGTTTAATAGCCACATAATTCCCTAGTCCAGTACCAGAAAACTAATTCTGGTTTTGATTGTCTGGGCAGTTACCATGCTTCCCATATTATTTTCATTATTCCTGGGTGAACATTTAGTTCACTTTCTTTAATAATCAACCCAGAGAAAATCAATTTCCTTGTCCATATGCTTAACCTGACTGTTGTTTACACTTGTGCATTTTTGAGCTCTAAACTGTTAAAAATCTCAGATATATGTTCTTTCAGGGTCAGTCTGTAATATCTGATGATATCAGGATGTTTATAGAACAGTCTGTGAATATATTTAGGTAATTGAGCCTGTATTACTTTTTTTGATTCCATGTGTCAGCTGGAATCAAAAAAAGTAGTGAAAGCAGCCTTTCAGTGAAAAGCTGCTGTTTCCATTATGCTCAATAAAACTCTGCTCGCTATGCTCAATAAAACATTTTTACTACTGCTTCTATCATTTTCTCTGAATAACCATTATACCATTTCACTGTTTTCTGTTTTGTCTTGACCAGCATTTGTGTTCAGTTTGGACAGTACTTCATCTCATCTGAACTTGAAAGTTGAAGACACCTACGTTGAATGGGATCCTACTGGAGGCAAAGGCCAAGAAAAAATAAAAGGGAAGGAAAATAAAAACAGGTAAGAATTCTGTTTTGTAAGTGTCTGGCATATCGTCTTGCAGTTAAAGGAAGAGGACAGGAATGAATTAAAGCACTTGGGGACAGTGGGACATGAAGGGAATTTTCATTCAGAAGTGTTTCTTTGCAAGAAATTTTAATTTTTTTCATTTCCCTTCCTCTGCCACACTGATGCAGAGGCTAGATTTGTGTCATAATTGTTAAATAATATTTCTTTATTTAAAAAATGCATTTGTTAGGGTATCATTCAGTGTACTGAGCTAAGGTGTAGTTGTGGTGGACTGACCTTGGCTACCCACCTCCTCTATGGCTTCTCCTGCTACCTAAACCTTGTCAGATAAGGCCAGGGCAGTAGATAAGGTAAATGTGAACAGGCAGCTGATGTAATTCTGTGTTTACTAGTGTTGCAGCTCAATTCTGGTCAATAGACAGCATTTCTACTATAAAAAAGTAAGGTAAGAGCTGACTGCCTTGCCTTTTTGAGAAAGAAGAGGTTAAGTAAAACTGGTACTATATACAGGTGATGTCTGTGTTTGTCTCAAACCCTCATTGGAGGGGGAAAAGTAGCAATGAAACAAAACAGACAGCAAAAGCTAATGGATAATGAAACATAACTATTGTGGATGTGGCAGCTCTAAACATACTGATTTCGTCCAGGAAAAGCACTTAACTTCAGCAGAGCTCTTGGTAGGTTTGTTAGATGTCTGCTGTTCTGAGTCATTGGATAAACACTGTTGGAAGAATGTTTAACTCTGTCTACTGTGGCTGAGCCTTGAATATTTCCAGGGATGAAGAATGTGTGGATAAGGAATGTGTTAACTTGCTAGCCCTCTGTTTCAGGCCACTTTTATGGGAGGGGAGGAATATCCTGGTACCTGACTGGAATCCCCTGTGGTGCAGTGACTCCCAGGTGCTTCTCAGCCACCAGTGTGATCCCTGGGAGGACAGCCTGGCTTGATCTTCTCTGCTCCCCTTCCTGTTACCTCATTAAAGACAGCATTTGGTTCTTGTCTTCCTCAGGCAGAACAAACCCCATTGTCTTTCTGTGCCCCAGACCTTAACTGTGGTGTTGGCTCTCCACAGACTTGCTCTGCTGTGTCAGGGTGTAAATTTGAGGAGCCCAGACCTGGACACAGCTGCCAAAAGGACAGGAGAAGTCATTTGCCTTGGGCTCCTGGTCACTGTGTTGGGACTGCAGGCTGAGTATGGCTGTCCATGACGGCACTGGGCACTGTTGTTGTCACCTTCTGCTTTCCACACTCTTCAGTGGCTTTCCCCCCGCCTGTCCTGCTGTGTGGATTTCCCTCACCTGGAGGGCTGGGAGCCTGGTGTTCGGCTGGATCTGTGCAGAGCCCAAGCCCCACTCCCAGTCTGTGCCTCACCTCTTGGGCTTTGGGGATACTCTGTGGGATTGGGTTCACACAAATGGCTTCTCCCTCAGCCATGGATTATTGACTTTCCATAGTCAGAGAGTTGGAGATAATTTATGAACAAATACATTCTCCACTGGCATATATTGCCAGAAGCGTGACAGAATAACTTCTATTAGCATTTTTAAAACTGGGGATAATTTACTCTAGTCATAGAACAGTTCTTTAATGACTACTTATTTCTGTCGACAGTGGCCAGAATCCTCTGCTGAAGAGCAATAGAAGGTGATAATATACCTCTTATCCCTAGGATCTAGCGCCTAGTTGGGAATCTGTGCTACTTCCCTTTGCTTGATGTCATGAGAAACAAATCTAATAGCCTTTATCAGTAACAGTGATAGAGTGCATGTGATGTGCATGTAGAAGTTATTTTGCAGTTTAATTTGGATTCATAGAGATGACCTATTCTCCAGTGACTGGAAGAGAGTCTTTCTGGAAGGATTCATTCTAATGTGTATGAAACTTGATTTGCAATGGCTGGAAGGGCATCCTGTGTTCAAACGTTGATCCAAAGATCCCTCTTACTTACAGACATATTGATGCTTCCTTAACCCTTTGGCAAATTTGTTACAAATATGATAAAGGTCTCCTTTCTGAGAACTTTAAAAAATTTTTTTGTACTTATTTTTGAACTTCAAAAACCTCTTTGCTTCTGAAATTGTGCTGTAGCTGTTACCAGACACCAGAAGGTAAGAAGTAATTGCTTTTACATGTTTGAAGAGAATGAAGCATATGTTAAAAGCTTCATGGTCATTCCCATTGCAGAACCAAGTGTTTGAATGAGAAGGCCTTTTTTTTTCTTTTTGAGATGTAAAGTTAGGTAAAATATTCTTCTATTCTTCATACAGTTGTGTTTTTTTTTGGTGTCACATCTTTTCTTTTTTTTTTTTTTAGTAAAACACCTTTTTAAGAAATTGCTTTTCCCATTTTTGATATCTTGCTCTCTTTTGCTGGTTTAGAAGTCGTGGGACTAAAAGAAGTGCCCAGGATCCTAATTTCTTACACATTTTAGTCCCCTGTTATTCATCTATCAGGTGGATCAATCTCTGTTTTGAAATCAGAAGTAAAGAAAAGCTTATGCAAAAAGCAAAATAAGCTCCTGAAGCCATGCCATTTCAATTGTTCTACTACACAAATTATGGCAATTTGTGCTAAACTAAATTTAAAAAATGTCTTGGAGATGCTTCTATCTGCTCAGCTCAGGGAATTTGACACCTTGCTCTGTCTTTGTAGCTATCAGTAGAGAACTTCCCTAGTTTGGCTCTGCTTTGCTGGAAGGACATGGTCACATGTTCAATTTTGCATCTCAGACTGAGCTTTTCTAGCAGGGGATTTAGATGAGCTTTGTTCTTGTAGGAGGCTTTTATTCCCACCTGAAAACATCTGTGGGATGTCTGCGTTAGAAGGGAAATTTGGAGCTGCCTCCATGGGAGCTGGCTCCATGGAGGTGGGGAAAAAACTGTAGTGTAGTTATTTTAAACGAAAAATGTGCTGTTTTGAAGAGTTGGAAATACACAATCACAACAAAATTCTTAATTATCTTTCATTTATTAGACCAGAAAAAAGCCTCTCAATGATTTCTGATCTCTTTCCTTGACCTTTCTTCTCCAGAAGAGAATACATGTTGTGTGCAGTATATTCTGAAATGGATAAGGAAATGGGGACTAATTGCAGTGCTGTAGGCAACAATCCTAAGCCATGACACAAGAATATCTGGCCACTGAATATTGGAAGAAATGTGTCAGTTACTGGCTAATAAGGACTGTGCTCTACTGGAAAACAGGCACAAAACTGAATTCCTGCTATGAAATTTGCTGCCTTCCATTGGAAGGGAGATGTAAGCACTGTGGAGGAAAAAAAGCCTGAGCAACTGTTTTTTTGCAGCTTCTATGTCAAATGGTCACTGTAATTTTCTGAACTGATAAAGGCTATTAAATTGTGAGAGGACAAAGCACATGCAGTGGCCATTTACAGACTTGAGCAAAGTAAATGATACCAAGAAGCTTTTAATGCTTTCTTAACCTTGTGAAAATTCGAGCAAAGTGCCTCCATTTTTCTTATTGTGATTCTTTAAATGGCCACGTTGCTACATTGCTTTCTGCATAGCCCATTTGTACTGGGTCTAATAGAAAATTTTCAGCAGCATTTGTTGGGAATGTGAGTGGATGATGTCTGATGCACATGAAGCAGGTTGGAATCTGCAGAGTGCCTCCCTCTGAAATTATGCTTTAATTCTTGGCTTTGCTATTTTTTTTTCATGCTATCACTTGCTAACTTTTTCCTTTGGTAAGTAAACTGCAGCATCCCCCATATTTACAAAATCCAAAAACGCTTGATGTGGTGCACCTGTGCAATGTACACTTAACCCCTTTGTGTGTCTCTTGTGAGCACATTGGAAGCAGAGTTGTCTTCTGTTACATGCTGAATAGTGAGGCTTGAGTAAACAGCTTTTTCATCACTAGTTTTTGTGTAGGCTTCTGTAAATGGAATTAAAAAATGGTCATGAACTAGATTTTAGCATACATACATTTGGCAGCGTAGTATCACTTAGCTTTTGATTCTTATGTGACTTTATTTTCATGGTGGTATTAGGAAAAAGGGACGTGTCCCAAACCTTTCTGGAATGGTTTTTGAGAATAGGGAATGAATTGGAAAGAAAACAAGCTGAACTTCACTGCATTAATGGACATAAAAATAGCAAGTAGCTTTAGCAAATAGTAGCTGAAGGAGCAGCTGGAGAGAAAACTCTTCTGTAGGTGATATTTCTTCCAAGGCTAATGTGTGATAGACTCCAGAGGATGAGAAATTAAAAATTACTTCTCAAGTGTATTTCAGAGACTGACTTTGTACTTTCTTAGGGTTTTTATCAATGAAATTAAACAGTAAAAAACTGTACAGCTATATCTGAGAAGTTAGAATTATTTGCTATGATTCCCTTTAAAGTAGTAAGCAGATGTGATTCGCTGTCTACTGAGAAATATTGCAAATAGCCCTCACTCAGTTTAATGGTTAAATTATTGGTAATTATTTCTGAGGGCCTAACCAAGGTTAAAAAAAGTTTTAAAACCTCATTCGGTTAAAATTATTCTTTTATACAACTGATTGCTCATTAGAATATTCTCCATCCTAAAGTGTTTCATTCAAACTATGTGCCACACATCTGCTTTCCCCCCCTGCTCTGTTTCCATTCTCAGCTGCCTCTGAACCTGTTTTTTTACAACATTTTGTATGTTTTCTTCTGTCACCTCTTCCCTCTCTGCTGTTGTGCATGCATGCTGTTAGAGGCATCAACTAATTTGTCCTTTCTAGAGTGTTTGTGTGTGTGTCTCTTGCACCTGATGGGCTCAGGGACACCTGAGTGTGCACTTCTGTGGCCGTGCCCAGGTTTTGAGTGGTTGATCTCTCCTTCAGAAGCAACACAGCGTCTCCCAAGAGATCCACTAACAGCCCAAGGGCCTTGTCGAGGGGCAGCCGGGATCGCTTTGCTGGTGAATCCTACACTGTGCTGGGTGAGCTGAACTCGTTTGCTCCGTTAGGAAAGGGCAGATCAGGCAGGAATTAGAGGGAAAGTTTGTGGTTGTTCAAGGCTGTGTACTCAGCATTGCCCTGCCTGGAGCAGTTTGTCCATGTAACACCAGAATTTTGTGTTTTCAGCTCTGCTTTGGATTACAAAGTTCTTGGTGACTGGCATTCACTGCTTTTAAACATGAATTGGTGTTAAATGTATCTCGTTGTAATGAGTGTAGCTAAATACGCTCTTATTATTCTGTTTTATGTTTATATTCTATTGTACAATTTTCTTTTTTCTTATAGTTCAGATTTCTTTGCCTTAAAATAGAGAAGACATCACTGCTACCTATTAGGAAGGCAGCACACCTTAGTAAGGTACACTCAGTTGTAATTAACTACTCTCAGCTGTAATTAAATGTATTTCTGTTGTTAGGAGACACTGCTGTTGAAAGTGGACAGCATTACTGGGAAGTGAGAGCCCAGAAGGACTGCAAATCCTACAGCGTGGGAGTAACGTACAGAAACCCGGGGAAGTTTGACCAGCTGGGAAAGACTAATTCCAGCTGGTGCATCCATATCAACAACTGGCTGCAAACCACCTTCTCAGCCAAGCATAACAACAAAGCAAAGACTCTTGATATACCTGTCCCAGACAGAATAGGAATATACTGTGACTTCGATGGAGGTAAATTTCTCCTTAGGAGATTTAGTAGAAAAGAGTTAGTTACTATTTCTGTTGAGCTGGAGCAGTCCAAGGCTGAGGAAGTGCATTACTTCCAGATGGATCCAGTCTTTCGTGACAACACAGACCCTAAGTGCTTGTCATTCCAAATGACAGAGTTCATCTGTATGACAGAGCTACTGAAATTCAGAGAAAATAGTGAATTTTCACTCTTGAGGACTGCACTTAGCATGTCCTCGAAAAGAATCAATTTTTTTGTACAAGTTAGACAGCAACTGCATCTTTATCTGTGTTTAAGCTGAATTTCAACTTGTTCTCTGTCTTTCTTTCTCTCTCTCTTTTAGGTCAGCTTTCATTTTATAATGCAAGCTCAAAGGCATTGTTACACACCTTCAGAACAAAGTTTACCCAACCATTGCTACCAGGCTTCATGGTCAGTATCTATAAAATCTTGCCATTTCTAGCACTGAATTCAGTTTTACTTGTGTGTTTTTTTTAAAGAAGGAAACTGCATGCACTTGGTTTGGCTGACTAGTAATTTTTAAAAGTGTTTAACTGTTCTCTTTTGGATTTTGTGTGGTGCTTACAGTGGCACCCCAGCAGGACTCTGCACCTGGATGTCTCAGCTGTGTAAACAGAAGTCATTAAATTTGTGTGTATGAAATTAACAGCACATTGCTGTGGCTGAGGAGCCCACTGCAATAACTGATCTGAACTGATGGAGCCCAGGATGCTCTGAGCCACCAGAGCAGGTGTCATGGGACAGAACAGCTCCCGATGCTTTCCAGTGGGAAAAAACGTCTCCACCTTCCACATCCTTAAAAGCTCAGTGGGATTTTCTTGCCAGTCAGTTCAGTGCCCTGCATAACCTTTTCTTGTCACTCCAAGATAATTGGCAACAACTTTTTGCAGTGTTGAAGGCTCAAATCTTGCCCAAAACCCACAGGGGAACGATTAGTTACTATTAGTTTTCCTTTCATTTTATTTAAGTAATTAGTTAAGCTAATTTGGGAGGCCTTTTACCTGTGTTGTAAGGTACTATCAAGTGCATCATGCTTTGGGAGCAGGGTGTGTGTAGGCCTGGGATTTTAACAGGTCTAGATTTTTTCATGGCTGTTTATTTGCCTTGCTGATCCTTTTCAGCATAAGGGGGAAAAGAGCAGCTTCAGAACTACAGGGGATACACGTGTCAGCCATTCCCTAGCATAGCAAAGGCTGACTCATGTAAATTCAGTTCCCAAGTCATCTGGGGAAACTGTTGCTTGCCAAAATTCGGGCCGTCCCTCTGCACCTCACACAGCCAGCGCCTCACAGGGTGACAGCAGCCTTACTGACAGAACAGGACAAGTGAAAATGACAAACTGCTTAATTGCAGCTCTCAAACTTATTTTTAATAATGAAAATACAGCATTCTTTCATGTGCAGAATAGTAGTTGCTGACACCTGTGCCCCTGAAGCTTCTTAATTTTTTTTTTGTAATATGTTTATGCTGACATAATTATAGCATGATTTGACAAAAATAAGTACTGCTTTGAGGCACTGGAGCATAGTGAGAGTTGCTTTTCATTGTCACTTTACTTGCTGCTGGCAACATTTGCCTTCAAAGAATTTTTCTAGTTAGGAGCAAGTGATTTGAGTGCTAGGTCTTTGTTATAAACTTAGTTATGAATCATAGTATGTGAAGCATCTTAGATTTATGGACTTAAAAATCAGCACGTCTGTGATTGTAATATTTTACAGAGAGCTGTGACAGAGGACACACAGCTGTGTTTGTGGTAGTTAATTATGGTATGGGAGGAGAGGGATGTATTTGGTTCATAATGCAGATTTTTCTCCTTTTCTCCCCCAGATCTGGTGTGGTGGCCTCACAGTGATGACTGGATTGCAGGTGCCAAGTGCTGTGAAAACTCTTCAGAAGAGTGAAAATGGATTGGGTGGTTCAACAAGCAGCCTAAATAATGTTGCCTAGTAATGTCTTGTTTAAAACTTCTGCTGCTGAATGTTTTTGTTTCTCTGTGTAGCTACTACTCACGGAAGCTTGTGAGCATTGGATTTTACTGGGTTTGCTACCTTCTGCTGTTTAGGGCCCAGGTACTGATAGTGCAAAGGTTTTGGGGCGAAAGTATTAGGAACCAGTGCAGGGAATCCAGAAAAATGTCAGAAAGCTGAACTGTTGCCTATTTAAAAAAAAAAAAAAAAAGCTAAAAGCTGTTACTATGGACTTTTCTAATACTGTATTCAAGCATTTTGTTACAGACTTGAATATTAATTTTGTTATAAATGCTATTCTTCTATGAAGAATATAGCAAATGCAATTTTTTAGCTCTCCTAATGGAAATTACTTAACTGTGTATTTAATAATTACATAATTAAATAATAATTAATGCTAGGCTTGCCATTAAAATTTGTGATTTCTGAGATGCATTTTGAAAACAGACTGATTTGCTGGCCTATCCTGGCAAAATACCACAGCAGCATGGTTTCAGAAGGATATTATAAGAATGTCTAGGCCTGGTATGAAGAAACAGTAAGAGCAGGCTGTGAATATTTCCCCTAGTGGTAGAAAATCCTCCTATTTTCCATGAGTAACTCCTTTTTAAAACCATGTGTATTGATATTGGCTCCTGTTTGTCACCATTGCATTAATTGCATTCTAATTACATTAGAAAATTACATATAGATGTTCCATTGCCTTGACCCCTGTTTGCAAGCCTAGTAAAACAGTAGTCAAATGAGTCATAGTAATGGGAGAGCTAAAAAAAGAAAAAAAAATCATGTTATATTCTTCGTGGAAAATACCAGCTTGTCAGTGGGAATTACTAGGTTATTACAGGCTTTTTCAATCTGCTTTCTTCCCTCTAATCAAGCCGAGGAGCCTATAAATAGTTTTCAGGTACACTCGTGAATCAGGTGTTTCCTAACTGAAGATTGTTTTCTGGTATCACCTGAAAACTGCTATAAATTCATGGTCCATATTGATTTGGCTCATTTGCTGCTGGGCCAATATATTTTCCTTTGTATATCCTTTAACCCACAGAACCATAAACATCTAATCGTGTTAAACCTCAGTATTACCAATGGCTCCTTTCTGTCCATCACAATTTCTCAAGAGAAGGAGAAATTCCTTGAGACACCTTCTAATAAACTGGCTATGATGTTCAGTGAAAAAGTTGAAAATTAGCAAGGAAATGTAATTACCTGTTCTGGAAAGTGTTATTTTTCTTGAGGAACCATGAAGTTGACAGGTTGGCTGAGCCCTAAATGTTTATTTTGTATCGGGAACTTGAGCATTTCTTAATTATTTGCATTGTGAACTTGTAATCTCTTTTTGCAGAGGAAAGTACAAACTAGTTCTCCCAGTTTAACTGTACCTTCTTCTGCGTGTTCTGTTGCTTGGGCTTTGGGACAAAGATACTCAGAAGTGACGTGGTTCTTGGTCAACAGTGTTTGAATCTGCTTCACACATTATCTGCAGGTGTTATTGTTATGCAAGTACTCTGTGTAAAACCTTTTCTCTTTCCATTTTACTGCAATGGACACCTGACTAGGAGTTCTTGGGGATAAATTGCTACAAACTCAGTTTTGCAGCCAGCTCTAGTCCGGGGATATGGTGCCCAGGCACCAGGACAGACTGGCACCTCCTCATCGCCATTCATCCACTTGTCGTGATCATCATGGGTGTTCAGCTGCAGTTCCCCTTCAAATTTCCCTCTGTGGAAAGAAAGGGGATGTTTACAAACAGCTAATGTGTTGTGAGAACCATGAGTATTATCCAGCCCTCCACAAGAGCATTCAAAATATGCAGTTGTTTTTTTTGTTTGTTTTTTTTTCCTCTTTTTAGCAAGTTGTAGTATAGCCTGCAAGGTGAATTTGATATCCACCGATGTAAAAATGTAAATTTCTCTTTTAACAGTTAGTTAGAGGAAAGCTTGGGAGTGTTTCATACTGTGACTTGTGACTTGCAAGTTTTGGTTTAACTCATGTCCTAGGTGAACCTTAACATGTGACATTTTACCCTTAAAAGGATGGATTTGTTATATAATAGTTTGCACAGATGTCAAATTTTTGCTGCTAACATCTAGTCCAGTTGTCTTTAGTAAATGGGGATATGAAGAATTGCCTTAAGCACTTTAGATTTTTTTTTAGACTTTTTTTTCTGGACTAGTGTCTCTCCAGCACCCATCATCATAGGAAGATGAGCGACACCACACTGCTCCCAGAGATGCTTTTTGTTGCAGTTGGTGCAGGGTTTGTGCTTGCAGCTGGACAGGGATGCCTGGAGCCTGTGGAATTACCTTTTCCTTTGGGAATCCACTTTCAGGGATTTGGAGAGGGGTGGCTCTTTGGCAGTAGATCAGATTTTTTGAAGGTCTGCAGTTCAATCCACCAGGCTTATTTACTCTGGAGCCAGTATGCATGGTGGCAAAACAGGAGTTTTCTGCTCTATGACCAAAAGGAGATACTTAATTTTTTTCTTCTTTTTAAGTACTTACTGCTGGTATTCTGAAGGTATTTTAACTCTGAAAGCCTGACTTTTGAGGAAGGAAAGGTTTTCCTTGAGGTATTAATACATCAGATGAGCATAGCTGCTGTTGTCCTGTGGAAAACTAAGAGCTGTGTTTTAACTGCAGCTAGTGATGTCAGACAGGATGATTTAAAAAAAAAAAAAAAAAAAAAAAACAAAAAAAACCTTCTGGGGATATAAATGCTTCTGCAAATACCAAACAGGCAGGACAGAGGTGGCAGGTTCATTTTTCAGAAATGCAGGAAAAGCAGAGTCGAAGCAGCTTATTTGTACACAAAAACGGGATTTTGTGTACAATTCCCGTTTCCTCACCCCTCCCACGTGTCAGATGGAGACCGGGGCAGCCACCTGGGAGCGTGTTGGGCCTGACCGTGTTTTTATTTTGAGGCGTGCGGGGTGTTGGATGGACGCTGACCGTGACTTGTGTTGATGTCGTGCTCCAGCGTCGCTATTGCTGGGTGTCCTGCGGCAGGGCCAGCCTGCCCGTGGCTTTCCTTCGGGGCGCATCCCGGTGATCCCTGGGCCGCTCCGCGGGCTCTCTGCCCGGCTCCCCCCGCCATGGAGGGGACTGGGAAGCAGGGGCGGGTGCCGTCCGCGTGTGACGCGATGTTTTGTACTAATACAGAAATCTGCAACCCTGTGTGTGTGTGTCGCTGTGTCGTTTTAACTCCGCCTCATTCTGGGGGGATTTGGGGCGGTTTTGGGGGTTCGGGGTGGGTGAGGGACCCCCGTGAGGGGGGGGGGGTACGACAGCGAGGGGGGTGTTTTACGACGGCGGGCTGCGCTTTGCGGCGTCGCTTTCCGGCCTGAAGCCGCATCGCGGTGAGGGCGGCCGGGCAGCGGCTCCCGGGGCGCCGCGGGGCTGATGCAGAAAATCAACAGGAACGTGGTGTTGGCGCTCCTCTCGCTGACCAGCCTGGTCTTCCTGCTCTTCCAGCTGTGCTACTACAAGTTCTACCTGTCGCAGAAGGTGAAAGAAGGCAGGGCGCTGCCCGCGTTTCCCTGCGCGGCGCTGTGTGGGCGGCAGTCCCGCCCCCGCCGGGTTCCCTGGAGCGGCTCCGGGGGCGGGCGGGGAGCCCAGGCCGGTGTCCGGTGCCGGGGGTACAGTCGGGGTTGGGTTCCCTGCCTGGTTTCCGAGTCACTGTGTCAGCCAGGGCCTTCCGATTTCTCCCGCAGGGAATGATGCCCCCGCCAGCTTCCAGCCACCGCGGCTTTCCACCTTCCGCTCTCGTTTATCTGTCACTTTTATTGCCTCCCAAGTCGCAGCGAGCTCTGTGAGGGCTCTGCCGGAGGGAGGCAGCATCTGCTGGGTGCAGGTTTTCCAATGGGTTTTCTATGGCGGAGAGAAATCCCAACATTTTTTTTGCAGTCGCCGTAGGGTTTTGTGACTCAGTACTCCTAAAGTGCTGGGTGTCAGTACTCGTAAAGTGCTGGTTTAAATCCTGGTTTTATACGTGGAATGCTGTTTGTACCTCTTTTTATACCTGACCGGAAACGTCCAGGCCAGTGGTTTTTTGCGACAGCAATGGAAGTCAATGTTACTGTAAATTAAATCCTCTGGTGGTTCTTAGTTTACAGTTGCAACTCCGATTCCACAAAGGAAATCCCTTTATTTTTACAGAAGAATCGTGCAGGTTTCAAAGCACCCCGGCTCATTTTTTTGGCTTTTCTTTCCTTATTAAGTGCAGGCAGAGTCAGTGACAGCTGCTGCTGCAACCTTCAACTTCTTTCCCACCGTTTCTGGTTTTTAAACAACGACTGAGAAATTCTCCTTGCTTTGGAAAAGCCAAAAAGCTGAGCCATGAGCTGCCTTGACTCTCTCACATGAAAATGCTGTCCTTAAAATTGAATTGTCTAGGATTACACCTGGAAAGACTGAGGCACAGTGTCACTGTCCCTGCCCCTGTGGTATTTGCCTGACAGAGTTTGTCATCCTCCTATTTTACATTTGCTGGCACATTGGCTTGGAAACCCGAGGCCTCACCACTCAATGCTTGCATGTTTGGAGGTTCCTGAGGCTTGGGTTGTCCTTCTAAATATATTTAAAATATATTTAAGCCACAGCAGTTGTTTATGATTTCACATTCAGCACTGTAGCTGGGTAACCAGAGGCATAACTCCATTATCCATGAAGTGGATGTCATGTTAGGAAAACAAGGATTCAACTGAAACTTTGGGGGTTTTATCTTCTTTCTTCCTTCCCTTCGTTTTGTTTTGTTTTGGGTTTGTTTTTTTGTTGGTTTTTTTTTTTTTTATAGAATGGAGCAGCTTTTTCCAAAGGCCGAGGAAGCCAGTCAGGCCAAGACAGCACAAGATGGGTATGTACAGTGGCACTGGTTCATGCAGCTCTTCCACAAGTCTCAGAACTCGCTTGGAACTGCAAATCCAGGGTCCAGCTCTCACTCTTCCCACTCTTCACTGGGCGCTTTGTGCTTTGAAGGAGGAAGAGATACACTTTGTAACTTTGCTCAGTAAATACAGTATCAAAACATCACTGTAAAGTAAAACTGAGAAACAGTTACAGCTTCACAGCCTTTGCCTATGCAGTGCTTCCCTATATTGTTAATGTTTCAGGAAGAAACACTTTTTCTTTCTGAGACAGAAGTGTTGATCCAGGGTTTTGTGTCCTTTCAGGCTGGGTGTCGGACAGATTGGCTGCTTTGCCATGCAGCTTCTTTGCTGCTCTGAGAAGCTCCTGGCTCACACAACCATGCTTTGCCCACTCCAGGTGTTTAACCTGCTGGTCACTGTTCTGTTACCTGCTTGTGCTGGGTTGTAAAGCTCTTCCCAAGCAGGAAAATGTCAATTTCAGCATTCCAGCCCTCATGACCAGTGCTGGGAGTGCTCTTAGGTGGTTGAAATGGGATATTTGTTGTGCCTTGCAAGATTGAATGCAACCAAAAGCGCCCACCCTGGGGAATCAGAAGGTCCCCTGTCATATTTGTAGTTGGGGTTTGTTTGGAAACAGTTTTGCAGAAGACTTTTTGTTAACTGATCTCCCAGTGGAAAAGCAGCACAGATGGTTAAGGAGAGGGATGTGCTGGGAGCTGGCTGCCTTTTGGTTTGGATGCAACATGATAACGTTGCTAATTAGCAGAATGGCCATTTAAAGGCCTGGTTTCTGCTGAGCAAGAGGGAAGGTGCTCTGGCTAGGAGCTGTCCCTGGAGAAAATCCAGACCAACTGCTCTGTGCACTGCTTGCTCGTGCCAGGAGTGCCTTGCTATTCTTGGAGGTGACACCCCTTGGAGCTGCCTACCCGGTGTGAGGTGTCACAGAGCTCTCCTAAAGGTTCAACTTGCTCTTCTGAGATCAGTGAGAAAGGATGTGCCATGATCCTGCCACCTGCTGCACTTCAGCCTTTCCTTAAAGTCCATGCAGTGGTGTGTCCAAAATATTAAATTTGAACACATTTCTCTTGATGACTTAACATCAAGGCCATGTTTTTCTGCCATTATTTGTGGGGTTTTTAACTTATTTATGTTTCAGCTGAAAGCATCTGTTTTTCTGGAGTAGTGATGGATTGGGAAGGTGGATACTTTTGCACAGACTTCTTTTCCTGTTCATCCTTCTGGTGGGCCAGTTTTAGTCACAGAAGTAATATGAGCACATCGCTCAGCTTTCAGCTTTGTGTAGCTGAAATCACTGTGGGGGTGGCCTTGCTTGTGCCTGTACCACACAGGTAATGCTGCTGCCAAAACTCTGTTATTGACCCACTTCCTGAGCTCATGTTTTCACATCTCCCTGGAGCCAGAGCTTTAAAATCATTAAATGAAAATGTTACAGTTGAATACATTTAAGTGGCAGGGTGACTGTGGCTGCTCTAAGTGGTTTCTGTGTGCCACTGACATTTAAATGTGCTTGATTACTGTTCTCCACTGAGTCAGGTTAATAACCCCTTGCATTAGGCACAGAACATTCTTGCTGCAGCTTTTTTACTCCTTATGCAACCTTGAGTGCCCTGGGAAGACCAGAATCCAAATTCTGTCTGGCATTTGCATCCCTCCTTCTCACTCAGCCTCACAGCTGTTTGTGGAAGTGAAGTGTACACTCAGAGGATGTATTTGGGGGTTAAGATTTCCTTCTTTCAGTGGGTTGGGGTGTCTTTCTGTCAAAGAGTTTTAATGCAAAGATGGTCTTTCTGTCCTCTGTCAAACAGCACGTGGTTAGGAAGTTCCTGGGATTACTATCCAGTCACAATATTCCAGTGTATTTGATTGATCCTTTGATTCTGGGACTGGTTAATAAAGACATTGAGCAGATCAGAAGCTCTCCCGATGGCCCCAGCCCAGAATGCAAATACTTCTGTGCTCCAAGAGACTTCACCACCTTTGCTCTACTAGACAAAACATGGAAACATGATGTAAGTGCATGTTTTCTGTTCACATTTGTGCATTTTAATGCATTCTTTGATGTTGTCACTTAATGTTTGAATGTTTGTATCTGAATTCATGTGGTGGTGATATTGTAGGCAGAGGAAACTTTGTTTGAAAGTAAAAGTTGCCCATTTACTAGCCTAGACACATTAGGAGTAATTTGTAGCTGAAACTTTTTAGAAGCTGTCTGCAATATTAAGAAAAACACTGGTAGCCAGAGTCTACCAAAAGGAAAGAAAGAAGGTCTGTTAGAAAGGAAGAAGGAGAACCTGGAGCCTGTAATGTAGGTACATCTGTTATAAATCTGGAGTTTGGGAACTCATCAAGAAGAAAATGCAGTTATTGATGTGACAATTACCATAGTCTGCTAATTTACATTTCTTTTAGCACATCTTTGTAATGAATACCATTTCACTTCATGTATTGCTGATACTTAATGGTGTCTCTGCTTCTCTGTAATGTTAGGACACTTTTAATGGCTGTGTTAAAAATAGAGGTGTAGCATATGAGAAAGGACAATTTTAAATTCAATATTATTTCATCAATTAAGTGTAACCAGGAAATATTTATTAGATTAATTTCCACAGACTAAAAATACCAGTGACAAACAGGTTTTTTTTTCTTTTTTTCCTTTTTTAAATTTTATGTTTTTAAATTGTAAAATTTTATTTTATTAGAAAGAGCAGAAGGCACTGAAATGATCAGTGACTATTTCACTGAAGAACTCGAGTGAAGAAGGGTGTCACTCTGGGCCTGATCAGGCAGCTGTTTTACCCACAGGTGTGAAGGAATTCCAGAAGCTAAGAGTAAAGTTGTATGGCAGCACACTGAGATAAATCCATTTTCCCCTTGCTTTGTGTCTCAGTGATAATTTCTGTATCATTCAGGGGAGAAGCTGATATGCTCATACAGAACATTTCAAGTGGGGAAATTGAAGGGCTCTTCAGGTGCTGATTGGTTTGTTGTTTTTTTTTTTTTTTTTTTTTTTTTTAATCAGCCAGAATTTAATTCCCTTTGTTTGTAGAAATATGAAATCCTGTTACTTGAGGCCAGTGGTCAGTGTTTGGTGAGATTTTTATTTGCCCCACAAAAGAAGGTTTTGGGCTAATCAGTTTTGTGTTATTATTCAAGGACTTAGGAACACCAAATTCTGCAGAAGAACAGTTTTAGAGAATAGTTTCAGAGTGCAGGGTAGGGTGCCATGGCAAGGAACAAACCTAATCCAAACATGGCTTACAACATTAATTTGCTGTTTCATTTTGTAGTTTGAGAGACAGAATTTAAGACAAGGAGAAAAGTTGGTTGGAATTGCTTGTGACTGCTGGTCTTCAAGCTCTTAGAGATTTTTGATTAATTTGTGCTTAAGCCTGATTAAAAAATGAAATGAGGAATGGTGTGTGTTAGTAATAAGCATTCAGCTTCCAGTTTTGGTTTCTCTAATCTTTAGCCTGCTCTGCCTCCTGTGTTCCTCATTTTCAGGTGGGCCTGTTTAGAGCTGCTGAGAAGATGGGGTTCCAGTGGCTGAAGATTATAAACAAGGACCCCCGCTTGGATGGGATGGATGACCTGTCTGGGATGGAAATCCCTTTGCACTACATATTCAAACTGGCATCCCATGCCATTCACCTGGTGGTCTTCTATGAGAGGAGTGGCAATTTCCTCTGGCACGGACCCCTGAGGCTCAAGCAACACATGGACAGAAAGTTTGTGCCTTTCCGGAAACTCCACTTTGGCCACTACCCTGGGGCCTATGAAAAGTGAGTTCACCACAGGGGAAGGAGAAAGCCACCATGGCACTCCCAAAATTCCTTCCTCTGTGTGTAAAACTAATCCCTTTCCTGTAGTCAGGTCCCAAGATTCTGAGAGTCAGACCCCCAAGCTGAGAGTCAGACCCCCAAAGTGCAGGCTTTGAGAACATAGTTTCTGAGAAAATGAGAAAAATATTGAGGTATTTCACACATCAAAATAAATCTCTTTAACTTTTTCCATTAATTTGACCCCTTCCCTTTATCCTTTTAAAGCATGGAATGTGTATGAGTTATGTGCCTAAATGTTCAAAGGAAACTGTGTAAGCTGTTAAATAATCTCTGTTCCATCATTATGAAGGCTGAATGGTTTTTAATTTTTAAAAGCAAGTAGTTCCAGAGTAAAATTTGATTCTGAAGTCCATCCTGTAACACTTAGACAACCAAACAGCCTAAATTTTGATGCCCTGAACAACATCTCTGAACAAATTCAAGTCATAAGTCAGTAAAGGAATCAGTGATCTGACAAACCAGCTTGGGGTTTGGAGGTGTAGGAATTCTTTTTAAACAAAGTTTTGGAATGTATGGAGAATTTGCTGAAGCTCTTGTTGCTTTTTTTCATTTAAAATTGGTTTGGCCTGTATTTGGACAGAGGGATCACTGCCAGTAGTGCATTAAGAATATAACCTGAGTTAAAGGATAAAGTGCCATGTGATTTGTAATGAAATTAAACAGAGTAATATATTATCTCTCTTTCCATGCAGGCCAGAACTTCTGCTTGTTTCCATTGATGACTTAAAAGTTCAAATTCCAAAAAATCCGTCCAGTTTTCTAGAGGAGATGTCCCACTCTAGATTTCTTGAATGTAGGTACAGAGAAGCTCGGGCTTTCTTTCAGGTTAGTGGTAACTGGGTGGTGTCTCTGAGATGAAATGTGTGTTTTCACTGATTGACCCAAACCTAAGAACAGTTAACTCTTTTTTTTTTTTTTTACTTAAACAGGACTGTTCACATGCACACAGCTAAATACAAAATTTGTTCTCATTCCACAGAGTGGAATATGGTGATGAAATCAAAACCTTACCTGAAGATCATGGCCTTTTTTTGGTTTTTTACTTTTAAGCACTTTTTTTTTCCAAGAGGGAACGAACATATCCATAGTTCTTACACACCCTTACTGTTAAATGGATCTTATGTAAATAAAAATAAGTGGTTTTATTAGAGACACAAATAAAACTTGTGTCTTAATGGCTGAAAACTTTCCTTATAACAGTCCTTGAAGTTTTGAGAAATGTTTAATTTTAGATGTTTTGAACCATGTCCTGCAGTTCCATGTTCCTCATTTACCTGAAATGGTCACATTCCAAAGTGACTGATTTAATTGCTTTTCTGACTGTGTAAGCTAATGTTTTCAGAGCATTGTTTTTAGAATTTTGCTACTTGATTTAGCAGATAGAAATGTTTCTGCTGTAGTGTGGGGGGCATTTTGTCCTAACTTGGAAAGGACATGAGTTACAAAGTGATCAAAAGTTCACAGTTAAGAGTACAGAGTCAGAGTCAGACCACTGAATCTGAGCCATCTCTGAGTTCATGCAAGGGGGACAAGGGCACTGGAGGCTCCAGTCTGCACTCATTCAGGTGTTGAGGAAAGGGAGGACCCCTCCTGTTTGCTCTAGCAGGCTGTAGATCCTAGTTTGGGTAGCAGGAGGGTCACAAGGACATCCATGTGTTATCCCTTCACGTGTGGAAGACAAAAATGTTATCCACTTCAGCCTCCAGGCAGAAATCACCACAGGCAGAGACAATGTGCTCCTAAATGTTTATTGAACTTTGCTGGAGCTTTAACACTGAGACAAGCAGCTGGCACCTGTTTGGAAAAATTAATTTTGGCTGCTTGATGCCCAAGAGCTCTTACAGAAATCCATCACAAAGCCCAGTGGTTGTTCCTTTGTTAGAACTGGTAATGTTTGCCCAGCCTCCTGTGTTGGTTTTGGCTTTGCATGGGTGGCAGACCTTGCCACAGTTCTGTCTGGAAGATTTTCGTGTTCACACCGTTTCTCCTTGCCAGCTCTCCTTAAAACTCAACACCCAATTCTGACACTTGGTGGCGCCAAATAAATTAATCATAGAGTTCTGGAGGTTGGAAAAGCCTCGATGTGCTGGCAGACACTGGTTCTGTCCCTGTGCTCTCCTTGGACTCCAGGAATTGACTTCAGCATGTGCAGAACAAGGGCTCACCCGTGCTGCTGCCAGCTGCTGAGAATCAGAGTCTAATACATATTTTCTTATTGTAATCTACTGTGAATTTTCATTTTGTGGTTAGGAAAAAAAAGGAAGGTTGATGAGTCAGTGATTTAATTTCCACTCTGTAATTCCAGTGCATGTTCTGAACATGGACTATATATGTAAAAAAGATATTGGTCCAGGTATTAGTTAAGTAAATTTTTAATGCTATTTTTCCCTAGGATGCCGAAAAAATGAAGGGACAGGTTTACTGTCCGACAGTAACTAGCTTACTCTTGCCTTCCAGCTGTATCCTGATGATTCCTCTCTTGATGCAGTGGAATTCAGGAAAAAGGCAAAATCCTTGCTTCATCTGGCTGCCCTGACACTGAAAAACTTGGGAGTGAAGTTCTGGCTGAGCAGCGGAACATGTCTTGGTAAAAACTTGTGTTGTGTTGCATTTTTAAACTCACCTGCAACTTTAAACACTTCATCCTCCACTTCTTGTGATGTCAGCAGAGGCCAAAAGTACTGGGTTGGAAGGTAATAACTGTATTGCAGTAGGACTTTTCTTCTCCTGAAAAAAAGCTTTTTCTTTAGAAACCTGAGCAGCAGAGCTGCTGGGCAGATTTCCAGTGTAGCATTTAGTGTTGCTAGCAATTACCTGTCTTGTGTTCATCCCTGCTAGGAAGTAATCAACAGTTCCCTAAGTTGTGTGACTTGGAATTCACTGAAGTGCCAGTTGGAAAACACAGTGATGAGCACATTGTTCTGCTGTCCAAGTACACTCTAAGCCTGTTTTTCTTCCCATGCAATTGGATGCTTGTCACTGACTTCTAAAATGCAGTTTACACTAATTTATTTTCTTTCAAAACAAACTTTTAATAAAATTGCAATCCATTGGAGTAGGTAATGCAAGTTTTCAGTTCTGCTGAAGGTACAAGTGTCTTATCATTGGTGGGGACTCTTTGTGAAGACTTATACGTTCACATTTGCCATGTATTTATTTAATAGTAGGGAATATAATTTTCTGAATGAACAGTTACTAAAAGATGGCTTAATGAAACAGATAAAAGAATGTCCCACTTTGTGTCTTTCTGCTTTGCAGTGGTGATTGAAAGATGATTAACATCTTGGATGCAGTGTAAAACAATAGTTGCAAATCAGAAGCACAGCTGTGGCCCTGTAGCTGTTAACTGCTGATTAGATTTGGTCCCACATAAAGAACTTTTTTATTTTTTTATGCATTTAAATTAGGAAACTGAAGATACATTATCTTTGTTTTTTCTCAAATTCTTGGCTTTCTGAAGGGAGAGAGATGGCTATAAGTGCAGTAATACTTGTTTCCTTTGATGTGGTTCATCCCATACTAAAAAAAGTCAGAAGTCTTGTTTATGGCCTCAAAAGTCAAAGACTTTTACCTGCTGATCTTAGGGCAGTTCATTTTTCTGTTGCTTTGTTTCTATTAAATTCACGTTCCTGAATTAACTAATTTGGGATTTTTCTGCTTTATTTTCTTCCCCCTCAGGCTGGTTTAGGCAGTGCAATGTCATTCCTCACAGCAAAGATGTGGATTTGGGAATCTTTATAAGGGACTACAAAGCAGATATCATTCCAGCCTTTCAGAAAGCAGGCTTGCCACTGAAGCACAAATTTGGCAAGGTACATAGAAAATTAACATTTTACTTCATGTGTGTGTTTCTGTAGATTTGTAACTTTGACTTCAGTTGCAGAAGTGCTTGATATTAAAAATAATGCAGAGTTGAATAGTCAGTTAGAATAGAAATATATCTGTATATCTAAAGAAAATGAATTTGTTTTCTGCTGGCATAAGTTGCTTTGTATTTCTATGTGTATATACAGTGTGTATTTTTGTATTCCAGGTGGAAGACAGCTTGGAACTCTCTTTTCAAGGAGAAGGTGATGTGAAACTTGACATTTTTTTCTTCTATGAAGAGGATGACCACGTATGGAATGGAGGAACTCAGGCCAAATCGGGCAAGAAATTTAAGTAAGAACTGGATTTGTACCACTAGCAGGAAAGAAATTGAACAAGATAGTGTTTGCTGATGGCATTTTGTGTGCTGTTGCCTGGCAAAGCCTGTGCTCTTTGTGGAAATGTGGATGTCAGAGGGGAATCAGTGGAGATTCTGCACTCTGAGACCAGTGAAGCAGAGAGAGAACAGTCCTGTGCCTTGCTAGAGAGTAAATGTCAGATCTCTTGTGAAATCAAAAGCAGGGCTGGCATGTCATATATCAAGCAGATCTTATCAGACTGTGACAGGCCCCCAGTTACATAAGCACCCTAGATGAGAAAAAAATCTCTAAAACAGTGTTCATTGCACAATCTAATTTTGTAGTAGAACATTAATCCTTAGGCATCTGTCTTGATGAGGAGGTATTATGGCAAAAAGCCTCAACTCTCTTTGCACAGAAAAGCCCACAATTTGGGATTTTGAGGTAGCAGTTTGGAATACTGGGTTGTGACAGCAACACAGACAATTCCTGCAGGCCGTAATATTCATGTTCTCAAAATGGAATTTTGAATAGGATCCTCTGTTTCTTGTTCCACACCTTTCAGTATTCAGCAATGATTTAATAATTTAATTTAATAACTTAATCCAAATCAATTTAGCAAACTGAATATGGGTTTTGATAATTAGATTTATTTCTTTCAAGCACATTCCTTCCCTCAGAAGGAGATTGCTGCAGACTAGTTGAAAACCTTGTAGACTTCTATAGGATTGCATTATCTTTCATATTTTGCCTGAAATATATTTGTTTGTATTTAGCTAATGGGAATTTAGTGAACACTGTCATCCAGTTGGAGATAATGTCCAAATTCTTGTCTTAGTTATCTTTGTTCTGAAGTGATAAATAAAGACTGGGAACGATATTTTGATAACCAGCTTCAAAAGGCACATTTAGAAATAGACAAAAGAAAGAGGTTTGCTATCCAGCATATTTTCTGTGGGAATATTCTGTGGAATATCCCCACAGAAAATGTGCTATATAGCAAAGTATTTTTTTTTTCAGAACATAGCAGCAGTTCCAGTTTTCATGTGTGGTGCATTCTGAAGAGCAAGCTGACCAATAAATTCCTTTCCTCCTCTTTGTGCTTTTGTTGCATCTA
Organism: Zonotrichia albicollis; assembly: GCF_047830755.1. NCBI lineage: Eukaryota > Metazoa > Chordata > Aves > Passeriformes > Passerellidae > Zonotrichia > Zonotrichia albicollis. The sequence goes on from NC_133860.1 coordinate 78,298,098, forward strand.
AATTACAGTAGCTGTTTCCATGCCAATGGAGTTGACACTGCTCCTTCAAAATTCCATCAAACCTTTGATATTTGAGAGATGTTTTTCCCCTGTTTTTTGATAATGACTGGTCCAAGACATGAGAATAGCAGGTCACTGTGACCCTGTGCTGCACTCCAGGTTTTGTATCTTTGGAAATTACAGCTCTTTTGGAACTCCATCTTCCACAAAACTCTTTCCTTTTCTTGTAGCCCTGTAATTATTTTTGGTGGTAGCTTATTAAAAGTTCCAATATAGCTTTCTTGTTCAGTAATAACTTTGCTTAGGGAAGCCAAGCTTTTAATTCTGAGCTGGTGTTTCTTAGTTTAGTACACACAGAAAAGGACCAGGAAAACTGCTTGTTTACCACCATAAAGGCCCTGAGCCATGAATTGTAGCTGTTCAGAATCCTTAGCCAAGTAATTCCAGACGTGTTATTCCAAATACACACTCAAAAAGAGAAAAGAGGCCCAGCTTTTGTTACTGTGAGATGTGAGAGTACTTGGCATGCTTAATCTGACTATGTACAACACCAGAATCACACTCAATTTTGCTTAATCTCCAGCCCTGTCAGAATTTTGGTGGAAGGCAAAAGTGAGGAGGTCAGTCAGAAGAGAAGTGATTGTTTGCTCATGCTGAATCCTAAATCTACTCTCACAGTTTTAAAGGAATTATAGTGTCAGAGGAGATGCTGATTGCTACTGGGTCATCACAGAGAAGGGTGGAAGTTCTTTTCTAAGATTAAAACTGAAAGGTAGAAGGTATTTTCTTCAGAAAGCTAAATATTTGCACAGGCATACTTTCTATACATCTAAATTAGAGGGTGGAGAGCTAGAGCGTTTCTCATTGAGTCCCTAAAATATTTCTCACAATCATGTTTAGCCTCTGTTTCCTTGGAGAGCTGGTTTCTAACCCTCACAGTCTGGCTGTGTGGTTTGCTTTTCCATGTGCACAAACATTTCCTCAGCATTCCTGACACAAACATGTGCATCCTCCTGATACTGTCTTGGAGTTGCAGCAATTGAGGCTTCTTCTTTGTTTGCAAATTGAATATTGGACAGTTGCAATCTCCAGCAGGGAATGGGTATCTACAAAAACTGAGTCTGGGAATCAAATCCACACTGTTTGCTTTAGTCCTTAAAGTGAGCTAATTCTGTAGGTTTTTGACAAAGAGGACTTTGTGTAAGAGTTTAGTTTAATTAGCAGTCTCTGGATATATAGCCAAAAATTGCTTGATCACTTTGTTCTTTCCTTCCACTTAAAGCATGAAGCACAATTGCTTTATTTTCTCATATTGTTTGCTGAGAGCTTAGAAATTAAATTACCTTCATGCTTGCAAGAAGATGGAGGGGGCAGTTCTAGTTCATCACGCAAATGTACAAACCTTCTTTAAAAGGACAAAGTGCTTATGGTTTCATTTTAACCTGTGAAAAGGAATTTTAGGATCACTTTTTTAAAAAATTCTTTTTGTGTGGAAGTTTTCAGAACTTCAGAAGTGGGAATGATCCTCTGCAGGAATAGTGGGTAGACGTTGGTATTGTTTGACACCTCGACTTGATAGGATGTTGTTCTGGAAATTTACCTGTGAGCTGCCACTCCTGTAAGCACGCAGTGCTTTCTAAAAGGGGTAATAATTAAATCTCATTTGTAACAGGCAAAGCAGAGGCAGGGACAAACCTATAGGTGGCAGAATGATGTGAGCACAAGCAACAAAACAATTAGAAAGGCTCCGTCCTAAGTACATGAAGCAAATGTTCACCAGTTACTGTTGATAACACCCTTGTCCAGTGTGTAAGAGAAAAAACAGCATAAATGTAACACAGCCACTTGCTGCAGTTGCTTGCTTTCTCCTTGAACTTACTTGGAGGTGCATTCTGGCCCTTTGTCAGTGACCACACCCTTTTGTTCTGGCACAGGTATCTCTTTCCCAAGTTTACTCTGTGCTGGACTGAGTTTGTGGAGCTCAAGGTCCACGTGCCCTGCGAAACCCTGCAGTACGTGGAGGCCAACTACGGCCCGGAGTGGAAGGTGCCTGTGAAGAGCTGGGACTGGAAGAGCTCACCCTTCAACGTGCAGGACAACGGGATCTGGCCTATTGATGAGTGGGACAATGTCATCCAAATCTACTGAGCCCTGTCTGCTGACAGAGCCTGTCCCCAGCACTGTCAGTGTGTGATTTCCCAGTGCCCAAAGGCATTGACATTCATTTCCTTTGTAATGCCCCACGAGTTTCCTGAGGAGGCATTTTCCTCCCTTTGCTTAACAGGTGTTTCCTTCACCTTCATCGTGCTTTTTCCACCTGATTAAAGGAGAAGATGAGGGAAGGAAAGCTGAAAGAAAAGCTGCACAAAGGGAGTAGAGAGGACTGCAGTGGACTTACGGGCAGTTGACTGTTTAAATGTGAACAGTGGCCAGGTGGCTTTGACTTCCCTGGGATCATCAAAACCTTCAGACTGTTCAGTTCTCAAGCTTGAGAGAAGGTTAGGATGGGAAAATCTCAGAGAAGTTCCTCTTTTTCCAAAGGAGATGTGTGACTGTTTAACTTCAAAACACCAGAGTTACTAGTATTTCAAATATGCTTGATTTGAGACTGGTACATCCCTACCATGAGCAAGGGGTTGCTCGTGGGAGTGGAATGTTTCTGTGGCACAGAACCTGTGTGACCACCTGCTTTACATCCAGGAGGTATCTGGTGATGGTGTAACACTAAGTGAATGGAAGGAGAAACCATTGACACTGGACATTTTTCAATTTGTCCTTCCTAAAGAATGTGAAGGTGCATGCTGCTGGGATGGCTTCCCCATGAAAAGAAATAAAATTCTGGTTTTAATGTCCCAGTCTGTGTGTTCTCCCTGAAAAATGTTTTACTGTTTTTTAGCAAATCACAGCTATTCCTGCTTTCCTGCAAGTAGATAGAAATGGGGGGTTATTCACAGTTTTCTGTTCCACAGAACAGAGGCTTCTCTTTAAGGGAAAGGAGAAATGTGTACAAATACCAACTGTTCCATCAAATTTGCAGCAGCAATCCTGCCAGTCCTCTCAGTTTCAGTTTCTCCTGTCACTGAAACATTGGAGTAAATTGTTCAGCTTCTGACAACAACTTGTCAGGCTGGCTCTTCAATTGGATGGTAACTTGTTCTGCCTGGTTAAGAAGAGAGATGAAAAATCCTGCTAACACCACTCACTTGCTAAAGTAACCATGACATGATAAAGGATAACTTCTCAGGTAGAATTTTTTTTGTACCTTTTCCTTAAAATGGAAAAAAAAAAAAGAAAAAAAGTGAATGTCCTTGTGGTTTTCATGTTCATAACTCTGTTGTCCTGAACTTCTTGGTGTAATAACATGCAGTGAGTCTGTGAGTTTCTCAGATGTGATAAATGTTTAAGAGTGAAAGAAAAGATGCTCTCAGAAAATTATAATCTGTCAAATTTTTGACTTTGTAGATGAAAAGACTAATGAAAAAAAAATGCATGTCCCTGAAAGGGAGGATGTCTTGAGTAGTTGATTATACCTGTAAGGTATTCTTCAGGTTAAAATGTTTTCTTTTCAGAAGATACAAGTGTATATTTAACACTGATTAAAAGGAGAGTCTAATTTGCAACTTGAGCTGCTGTTTCATCCTTTGTTTTGTCATCTTGGGCAGCATTTAACACACTTCATTGCAGTTACCATGACATAATGCATGGAGGAAAATCCTGAAATGTTTCTTACTCTGCTTATTGACTCCTTGTCTTTGAGCATTTATCTTTTAATAAAGATACTTGGATACAGCAAAGATGCTCTGAATAAGGCAGAAGCCTACATGTAGGAGAAAGGATCCTTCAGTTGCACAGAGGATTGCACACTGCACATCTCCTGTCACTCTCTTGCCGTGCTCTGGCAGAGATTTCCTGCTTGGATGCAGACTGGGTGCCCAGGAGTGGTGTGAACATCATGGAACTGCTGCTCTTTGAGGGCACATCATGAGGCTGAAGCCTTGGCATTCCCACAGAAACAGCCTGATTGAGGTGTCCTTCCTCTTGGGTTCTCCTGAATTGCCTCATCTGAAATGGATTCTTAATTCTTTGTTACCTTCTTAACTTACTAACTGCCTTCATTTTGGAAATGCTCTGGAGAGGAGGGTAATTCCTAAATTCTCCTAATGGTCTTAAGAAACCACATGTGAAGTCCCTTGGCTTCCCTGTAGCAAACAAGGTTTTTCATGTTATTTATGTGCAGCTGATAAAGACAGAAAAATGATCAAAGCACCAGAATAACATCAAGGAAAGACTGAAGAACTAGCATTGCCTGAAGAGAAGGGACCATAAAAGGCCATTTTCAAAAGCCATAAAAGATGGTTACAGAAAAAGGAAGGGATGTGTGTGCTCCTTTCTGTGGGTGGTAGGAAATAGAAGTAAATGGGAAGAATGCAAATTGATCCACCTGCACAGAAGCTGGAGTATTTAACATGTGGAAATGTGTAAAATCTGTGACTTTGGGGGTCTGAGAACACATCAGGTAAATGTCAGCCAAAGCTGAGCTGACTGTAGTTAAGAACTGACTGTACTTAATCCTGTCTTCCTGCTGGAGGGAGTTCCTCTTTCTCATGATTCTGTAGTATTCCACAACTTCCTGCTTTTACAAGGTGGAAATTAGAATAATCATTTGTATATGAGCTTAAGGAAGGATCTGTTTCTGGAATCTGACACTGGAGCTCACACGAGGAGTGATGCTCTCACAGGAAATAAGAGAAAACTGTAGCATCTTGAACACTTGAAAAAAAATGTGATTGTTTGCACCAAAAGGGTGGATGCAGTTCTTCCAAAACAGGTGTGTGTGATCCAAGATGAGGCTGCAGAACAATCATGGGATGGACAATGCTTGGCTGCACAGAGGCTCTGAGGGAGATGCTGATGCTTTCCACCTGTCCACGAGCCATATTCTAACAGAAGGGCCCATGTCTGTCCTACCATGCTGCTCTTTTAACCTCTGACACAGAAAATGGGCAAAACTGTGCTGATGCAGGCAGGAGAGGATCCTGGAAGTATGATTGTCTTTCTCTGCTATCCAGGTGAAAAAGTAGTAGCTGATCTTGTTACGCCCTTGCTGTTGAAGCAGAGCCTGGGAGATGCTGGTTGCTGGTGTTAAACAACTTGCATCCTTTGCTGCTTTAGAATTCTCTAGAAGTCTGAAATCTGTCAGCTCTAGAAAATTGTGGAAAAAAAGCAGAGAAAACCAGTCTCTGCTTTGCAGTGCCCACTGTAATTTTGTGTTTTGCCCAGATGAACGAGATGTGTAGCAACACAGACACCTTCCTCCCAAGGTGACAGCCTGTCACAGCACAGTAGCTCCCAGGGATGTGTTTCTGTCCCTTATTCCTCCCCAGCAGAATTCCCTGGGCTCACACGGCAGCTCAGGAAGCTCAGGGGCAGCTGCCTCGCTGCTCAGGCTCCTTTCCTTGCTCTTTGTGTGTTTCTATCACTCTGTGAATTGCAGAGCAGAGCAAGGGAACTTGAGAAATTACGTGGAAGGACATCAAAGTCTGCCTGGCACTTGTGTTCATTGATCATCATCAGCTGTTTTGGTAAAGTGGCACCAGCAGACGATTTACACCAGCTGATAATCTTTGCTTAATAGCATTGTGTTTCCTCAGCTCAGCCATTTCTGCTCTTTCCACTTCAAGCCCAGGATAAGCCAAGTGGCTCTCTTTGACATAAAGCAAATAATTACAGCGCCTTTCACCCATCCACTTCCTGTCAGAAAAGTCAAAACTCTTGAGTAAAGCAGCTTCCACAAGGAGCTACTGTTGAACTGTGTGGCCTCCCTCCTTGAGCTGACACCAGCCCTTCTTTATCACTGCCATTGTCCAGAGCAGTGTCTCAGGAGCTGGTTGGAGCAGCAGGAGCATTTTCTTTATTTAAAAAAATCTGTGTGTTTGCTCTCTGGGCTCCTGTAATCATCTCACATTGTCAGCATTCAGGCTTGGTTGCCTGTTGGTAACAACCTTTCTCAGCTGCACTGGAAGAGGGATTTCTGAACAAACATGGAAGGGGAGAGAAGATTAAATAGGGAACAGCCGGTAAAGACAGGAGCCGGGCCAAGCGGTTGGGTTTGTATTTTTATCCCTTTTTTTTTTGTGATTTGTTTTAATTAATTACTTTATTTTAGGAAGCCAAGATACATTTGTGCCATTTAGAAAGGGGTCCCTCCGTGATGGACCAGACATCTGGTGAAAAATTTTCTTTATTGTCGTGGCTTCAGCTTGGACAGAGTTAATGTGTTCAGTAGCTAGTGTGTTGCTGTGATTTTGGACTTGGTATGAGAATAAATGTTGATAATATGCCTGTGTTTTAGCTGTTGCTATGTAATTTATACTCTAAATCAAGGATGTTTCAGTTCCTCATGCTGTACCAGTGGGCAGGTGCATAAAAAGCCATTGGGGCAGGTGAGCTGAGCAATCCAAAGGTTTCAGAGAATATAATGCTCTGGGTTCAGAGAATATTTCAGAAAATGTCATAAACTGGGGGGAGTTGGCTGGGAGGGCTGATCACTGCTGGGGGATGGGATGGGCATCAGTCTATGGGTAGTGAGCAAACTGTGCTGTCCACCACTTACTTTTGATGTTTGCTTTCTCTCATTATTATTGTTACTATTATTATTGTTATCAGCATTGTTAGTATTTCACTTTGTTTTCAGTCACTGAACTGTTCTTATCTCAACCCATGAGTTTTACAGGTTTTTTTCCCCGATCTCCTCCCCATCCCTCTGTGGGGGTGACAGGTCAGCAGATTATACCCCTGTACCCCCCCAGTTAAATGATCCAGTGGGTTGTCCTGCATTATTTGGAAGGAAATGAGGTGGTTTTTTCCTTGGAGCATGCCCTCTCCAGGGTCTGACATCCTCTGCAGGGTCTGACATCCTCTGCAGCAGTGCAATGCAACTCCTCCAAAACGAGGTGTCCTGCTCTGTGCTTGGAAAGAAAAGTGTGTTTCTGTGATTCAGTCCCAGCACAGACAGGGAAAAGGATGCCAGGAGGGCTTTTTTGCTCGCCTTGGAGGTGCTGTTTTGCTGTGTGATCCTCATGAATACATGTAAGAGAATCAAGTAGGGTGGGAAAGACCTCTGGGATCATCAGGTCCATCCTGTGACTGATCACCACTGTCACCCAAAACAGAGCACTGAGTGTCACCTCCAACCTTTCCTTAAACACCTCCAGGGACAGTGACTCCACCACTGCCCTGGGCATCATATTCCAATGTCTTATCACCCTTTCTGTGAAAAAATTCTTCCTAATATCCAGCTAAACCTTCCTCCTGGCCCAGCCTGAGGCCATTCCAAACTCTGCTGCTGTCCCTGTTCCCTGGAGCACAGCCCGACCCCTCGGCTGTGCCCTCCTGGCAGGAGCTGTGCAGAGCCACAAGGGCCCCCCGAGCCTCCTTTGCTCCAGGCTGAGCCCCTTCCCGGCTCCCTCAGCCTCTCCTGGGGCTCCATTCCCTTCCCAGCTCCGTTCCCTGCCCCGGCCACGCCGCAGCCCCTCCATTGCCCGTGTGAGGGCCCGGAGGTGCCGCAGCCCTCGAGGTGCGGCCTCAGCAGGGCCGGCCCAGGGACGGGCCCTGCCCCGCTCCTGCTGCCGCCCCCGGCCGGCACAGCCCCGGGGCCATCGGCCTCTGGGCCCCGGGCACCCCTGGGCTGTGTCCGGCTGCTGCCACAGCACCCCCGGGGCCTGTCCCAGCCCCTTTCCCCCAGCGTGGAGCTCCATGGGGTTGTTGTGAGCCCAGGGAAGGACCCAGCACTGCCCCTGGCTGTCCCTCAGCCCATAGATCCGGGCTGGCCAGAGCCCTTGCAGAGCCCTCCTGCCCTCCAGCACATCCACATCCCACCCAGCCTGGTGACATCTATAAATTCATTAATGGTAAACACAGTCCCTGTATCTCCAACATACCTGGACACACAGGAACACCACCAGTGAAGGAGTTTGGGGTCCATCTCCATCAAACACCTTCCTGTAGCCACCTGTGATGCCTTTCCTGCACTGCCGATGTCTTTAGCCCTTGGCTGTTTGCTGCAGCCACTTTCTCTGGGTTAATGATGCCTCTGTAGTGCATTTGGCGTTTGATCAGGAGAAATGCCTCTTCTTTCTTGCTGAGATAAAGCTGTTGCTGAGGTCAATGTGCTGAGACCATCATTAGCCCCTCCTTTGCTGGTCTTTTACAGCCACTTTGCTGTAAGCAGCTAATGAAGTCAGCCAATTAATCTGCTGCCCCTCAGCCCTCCCGGTTCCTGCCTTCCCCTGCAGCGCAGTGGAGGTGTCCTAACCTCTGCGTAAAGGTCCACAGTATCTCCTGTGAACAAGGAACAAGGAAAGGCCCAGAAATTATTGCTTTTTCTTCTTTCTTTGACCACCAGAGCTTCCCATCCTTCCCAATATCAGTTCTGAAACACTCTGGTTGTTATCCAGTCCCCATGAATGTCTCATCTGGCAGGCTGGCATGAGGCTGGCGGAAGCCTGGAGATGGGTACTTTGGATTTTGGCCCAAGTGGTGACCAGACTGCCACATCTTCCATCTCACTTTTTGAGGCAAGGGAGTTTCATGAGAACTTCCACTGAAGTGGTACCAGGCTTTGCCACTGTGGCTGCACAGGCCCAGATTTCACCCACAGATGGGCCTGAAAAGGAGGAATCTGATTGATATGGGGCTAATGCAACTTTTGTGATGGTCAGCAATGCTCGTGCTGAGGGTTGGAGTCCTTAAAAGACGTGAGAGAGAGTCGTCCTTACTTATGGCACTAATTGTTGTGCTGTTACTCCACAGCATTAGCAAGGACTGAGGTAGAAATGCAAAGCCCTACCCGGATGCTTTCTGCCTTGCTGAGGTCTTTCTGCCAAAAAAACTATACTAGAGTGTGTGCAGCAATGGCAGCTGGAAACAACAGGTGATACAGATTAAGTGGCTTTGTAATTGTGCTGGCTGTCAAATCATGGAAGGCCTGTGTTTGTTAATTGTTTTTGGGTGGCTGCCTTTCTCTGGGACTCTCCATCCAAAGGGGGCTGGAAAAGGATTTTCTGACTCTGAATTAGTGTGATAACCTGAATAATGCCCAGAGTCTGTGCAGAAATGGGCATCCACCTCCTGGAAAGGCAGCACTGTCCAAGCAGAATGGTGTTGATGCGTTCCCTGCCAACACTGCAGGTGCTGGGGAAAAAAGAGGAGGAAAAGCTGAGCTCCAGAAGATGTTCTAATAGTTTTCTGTGATTCATCAAGGCTGTTTTATAACAAAATATGGCCTGTTTGAAGAGGGCGGAGGGAGGAGTGAAAAGTTGACAGGGGCTTGGGAGTCCATAATTTCACATGTTAGGGGTTGTGGGTGTTTTTATTTGAGTGATGCCTTGTGAAGGCTGCCCTAGAACAGAGACTAGATGGAGCTAAAGAATAAAGCAGGGATTTATTAAAAGGATCTCCTCAATGGATGCACCTTGGGCAGCACAAGAGCCCAGCCAGGGCTGCATCCAAGATGAACCAAAATGGTCACAAAATGCAGGACCAGTCACAGGGTCTCTCACTTTGATAAGTTCTGCTCTATTTGCATATTGGAGTTATTTGTCCAATTCGAGCTTCAACCCATGCAGTCCCATCCTTCTTGTTTTTCGCTCTTCAGTCCACTGCTGTTTGTGCTCTTAGGCCTGAGATTTGGATCATTTGCCCTTGGTCCCAGCTACAGAAGTAATTGTTTTGTCTCCCTGCTCTGTGCATAGAGCTCACCATCCCCTCATGTGAAACTCAGACTAAAGCAGCACAGAATCTGAAAGACATAAAGGCCAAAACCTGAGGCATCATGAGGAAGTGGGAAAACATGAAATCGAGGGAAATATAAACTCCTTTCCCCTGTTCTGATCCTTCGCTGGTGCAAAGAGGGAAGGCTGTTGATGCCTTGGAGAGGGAAATCCAACCCACCCACGCCCTGTGGATCATCACCACAGCTCTAACAGTGACCAGTCATAACTGGGAGGTTTCAGGCTATTCCCAGCCCTCCCCCACTGCTCCTGGTGTTCTATCCCACAGACCTGGGACACAAGCAGGGACCTTAATTTATAGAGGGGAAAAACAAAATGTCAGCGCTGACAGGCGGAGAGGTGCGGGTGGAAATGAGTTGTGCTGATAAGCCCTCCTGACTGTATTTTATTTTACCGAGGTTCTTAACAAACCATCTTTATGAAATGCAAACCTGGCTTATCAGGCTAATGCAGATTGTCTGAAATCCTTATCTCCATGGGCCAGTTAGCTGGAGTGATTCCCTTTTCATAAGGAGCAGAGAATGAAGAGCTGCACACAAGCCTTCCCCCCCTGCCCCACCTCCTCCCAATCGCTGCCATTTACTGGCAGTGAAGCAAAGGGCTCTGATTTCCAAACTCATAAATAACGCAGGGCCCCCGAGCTGAGCTGTCCTGGGCTCCCAAAGAGTTGTTCAGCTGCACAGGGAGGGGCCCAGGGCAGGGCTGGGCAAGGGGGAAAGGGAAGAGACCCTGGTTTGTTGCACCTTTCTGAGAACGGCCAATGTCTAAGCTGACACCTAAAGCTGGAGCAGCACAACCTCCTCACAAGATCCATCCTCCCTCTCAGCACTCTGAGCAGACCTAGATCCTGAATTTTGAATGTGTTTCCTTGGAGTGATTTTTGCTCCGTAACTTGGCCTGCTGTCTGCTGGGGAGGCGCTGCTGCTGCTGCTGCTATTTGTATGTTGAAGATTTATTGTGAGAAATGTGCCTGCTGCTCAGGAGAAGGTTTTTTTCCCCTTGATTCTGTTTGTGCTGTCTGTGTATTTTCTGTGCCTCATATGGGTCAAGTTTGTGTGCCTGGGGAATGGATGGCAGCTAAATAGCTCTGCTGCTTTTTCTGGGGACAGAAGCATGGAAAAAAGGTAATAGCAGCTGCGAGGAAATGTTTTTGTTCTGGTTGCTGAGCCTCTGGGGAATATATATAAAAGTCCCTCTCTGGGAACACAGGACAGAGTAAACAGATGCTGCTGTTGTCTCTGCTGTCTGTGATCTCTGGAAATGTTCTTCTTTTCTGGGACACCATGAGATGCCAGATGATCTTCATTGGGTCCTAGCCCTTCAATTCTTGTACTGAAGTGACAAGACCTGGTGAAGAAGGGGCCTGACTTTTACCCACCAGCACATACAAGTTCCTCTCACATCCATTTTGCCAATTTGAATGCTTTTCTGATCAGGAGACAAGGGTCTAGATTAAACAATCATGAGGTGTAAGGAGGCCTCACAGAGGTACAGCTGTACAGAAAAATAAGGCTCTGCAGGGAACAGGTTTCCCACAGCACGTGGCACTGAGAAATTCTAGTGGGGTTGCTGTCGGCTTCTCGTTCTTCTTGGCATCTGGGAAGATGCCAGCATGAAGGATTAGTTTAGCAACAGAGATTATCTTTCTCAGAGCAGGAGAGCTTGTGTACCCCAGGATGCAGTGTTATCCCTTTCTGTAGATGCTACTTAACTCCTAAACCCAGGAATATTAATTACACCAAAGCACGGGAATATCTTGGCCACGGAGAGGAGCACGGAGATGCCACTGCCATGGACACCTTGGGCACCTTGTTGGACATCCCACAGGTGCAGTTGCTGTCCAGCCTGGCAGGCCAGCCAGCAGCTGGCAGGGCTCATCGTTTCCAGGCAGCACTGAGGGCTGAACAGGGAAAGGACATTTCTCTGTGTCACAGCTCCTTGAAAAACCCAACCCACTCAGTGGTGATGGCTGGGCACACACAATGTGTCTCCCGGTGTTCTCTTCTTTGTTCTTGTGGTTTTTACCCCCAAGTCAGAAGCATTTCGCCTTCTTGAGTTGAGAAGAGGAGGAAAATTTGGATAAGCAAACAGGCAGGATGACTTCACCACACTCTGCAACCAGCCTGCTTTGCTGGACCACCGTGTTCCTTTGTTCATTCACACCGTGGGCAGGAGTGAGGAGAAGACACACTGAGCTGTAAATCTGTTTAGGTGGTGCCTGTGAGTGGCAGCTGTCAGGCAGGTCTTCAGAGACAAATGCAGCAGCCTGAGTCACCAGGGAATATGTAAAGCATCTCCCGACCTTGCTTGTGAGGATGGAGTGTGCTCCTGGAAACAAAGACTCACAATTAGTCTTGGGTGATTACATTGCAGCATTTCTACTGGTGGAGAGGGTGGGGTGAGGCAAGGATTAAATTTGGTTTTGTGTCTCTTTTCTTCTAGGAAGTCCAGTTTTAGTATTCTTGGAATGTTCCAAACCCTTTATAGTTGCCCGCCTTGCAGATGTCCCTCTGTATAATGGAGGAAAAAATAAATATCCAAATTTTTCCTCTTTCCCTGGTTTTGATGAGAACGTGTGCAGGAGGGCCCAGCTCACAGTGTCTGGTTTTTCTCCTGAGCTGAAGATCTCTGTGTCCCCAGTTCTTTCCATTCTAGAGTTCATGTGTTTCTCAGTTTGGGGTTTCAACCCTTCATCACGGGTGGATGCTTGGGGTGCTTCTGTTGCAACCAGCAGATGCTGAATGCATCTTGCCTTGCCAGGACCTGAATTCCACCCACCTCCCCTTGCTTCTGGGAATTCCTTCTGGACTTAACCCCAGTAGATGCTCTGATGTGGTGCTGAGTTTGCAGTGTGTTAAAGGACCTGTGGCATTTAGCTGTCCTTCCAGGTTGGTTTTTTTTCATCCTGCCTGCTGAGTTGTTTCAGGAGGGTTTTCAGCTCTCCACTGTAAGAACTGGAATCATTTAGCCTGGAGAAAAGGAAGTTTGGGGTGGGAGCACCTTATTTTTCTTTCAATTACCTGGAAGGCAGTCGTAACAAGGTGGGGATTGATCTCCTCTCCCAGGTGACAGGACAAGAGGAAACAGCCTTAAGTTGTGCCAGGGGAAATTTAGACTGGATACCAGGAAAAATTTCTCCTCTGAGAGCTTTGTCAAGCACTGGAAACAGGCTGCCAATGGAAAGGTGGAATCAGCATCCCTGGAGGAATATAAAAGACATGTAGATCAGTCACTTAGGGATGTGTTTTATGGTGGGCTTGGCAATTAATGCCTGGGCTTGATGATGCTGGAGGTCCCAGAGTAAGGGCTGGGCCTGGTCTGAGCAAGGCACAGGGGAAATTGTGCTTCAGGTCCTTGCATGTGCAGGACCTTTCCACCCAGCTCGTCTCATGGCAGGCCAGGATGGGCCCCTCAGAACTGGCCACAGGGAGGAGCCACACAGGCTGTCCCTTTTCAAAGGTGATGCCTGTTCCTGATAATGCCAACTGGCTCAGCTTTCATTTCATCTTCCTGGTGACTAATGCAGACAGATCAATTAGGGGCTGCACACAAGGAGCTGCAGCTCCTCAGCCCTCCCCCAGATAATAATAAAAATATGCCCCTGCTTTTCTCCTTCCTTGAAGTCCCCAGGAGAGTATTAGCTGGTGCTGCAGGTGCAGCCACCCTGCAGGGTGGTGAGAGCAATGAATAGTAAGGTTTTTAGCTCAAGCACACTAAGGCTGTTCAGCAGCCATTGGATAATCCTCTGTTAATCAGATTATGTAAATTACTACTTCAGCATCCCTATCCCATCTCTCGTCCCCGCTGCTCTCCAAGCTGGAAATAAAAGGCACTCTAAAAAGGAACATTTAAACTGCAAAAGGCAGCGCTGCTGAAAAGGGGGTGGGCAGAGGGTGCTGGGATGAGGAGCAGGGGAGCAGGGCTTTGTTTCCATGCAGGCAGGCAGGCGTTCTGCCCTGCCCAAGCAGTGGGGGACCAGGAGGCCACAGGCCAGGAGTGGGTGCTCCCTGTGAGCAGTGCCTGGGTGCCGGGCTGGGCAGAGCAGTGCTGGTGCCTTCCTGGAGAAATTTGTCCTAGGATGGGTCTCTGGTGTGCTGGAAGAGCATCCCCAACCTCCTTGGAGCACAGAGACCAGGAGTGTTTGGACAATGCCCTCAGGCACATGGTGGGGACAGAGCTGGGCAGGCCCAGGGGTTCGGCTGAGGATCCTTGAGGGTCCCTTCCAGCTCATCTGATTGTGTGATTCCTGCCTGCCACTTTGCAACTTGTGATATGAGTTTTTTCATTCACAGTGGAGAGCCCAGCAGCTCAAACAAGGCTTGGCTGAGAGATGCTGTCCCCAGCCTGGACTCAGCCCCTGAGCACAGGGACCAAACTGAAGGAAGGGACAGCTTGCCAAAAATGATCTGTGCCTGCAAAGCCTGGACTTGTATTTGCCCAGACTTTCTCCTGTGCTTTAGTGCAGGCAAAGTAATCCCCACCTCTGGCTCTGGGCTTAGAAAGGAGCCCCAACAGCCACACCAGCACCTTCCCCAGATCTGACCATTGCTCAGAATGGGGTTTGTGGCTCTCACTCTCTGAGGTCTCTGAGGCTGCCACGTTTTCCATCCTCTGAGAACTGAGGGTATTTTTTTCACCAACTGGACTAGAAAGCTGGAGAAGGCAAGGGAGGTCAGTCGTAATAAAACAGTGGAGCTGAGAGCTTGTTAATTCTTTGTGTGCTCACTGAAAATGACCCTGAAAACCAAGCCGAGCTGCATTTGCGGGTTAGGTGCTCCTGGATAAAGGCAATTTGTTTGTGACAAGGATGAGGCTGCCTCTGTTGTGGCAGGTACAACCAGGGCTTTGCACTGGGCTTTTGGAACTCACAGATGGCCAAGAGAATTTTCTCCCCAGCCCTCCTCCATTGTTGAACATGCTTTCTGATATTTACACCTTTTTCACTCAGTGTAAGCAAAAATGTCTGTTTAAAATTTGACGGCTGTTTAAAATTTGTCCACACAGGTCTCATATCCTGCAGGTTTGATGGGTCCAGCAGGTCACAGGGCACATCAGGGTCCCATGGGCTCAGGGGACAGACAAAGGTGGGGTGGGGACACGCTGATGTGTACACAAGGGACCTCTCTGGCCCCAGTGGAGCTGCTTCCCTGGGCTGTGGGGTGAGAGGCTGGGACAGGAGCTCTGCAGGAACAATATCCATGGCCAGGTGGGGAAAATGAACACCCTGGTGCAAACCATTAGGAGCTTCTGCCTTGTGGGAATCCACAAAATCAGAGGGTTTTGGGAAAGCTGCAAAAGGCAGGCCTCAGAGACAGCAGAACTGTGATTAGAGCTAAGCAGCAGCCATGAGATTGGTCAGCAGAAAAATTATTTAAACTGTAGAAAAGCATGGACAAGTAGAACAATGGTCGGTGTATTAACACTTGTCAGAATAGCTCCCTAAGCTACAGAAAAGTTTATCTAGCAAGATATTAGGAAGTTTGAAGCTTAATAATTGAGCTCTGTGCATTGTGTTTTAAGGCTTACAAGTAGGTGTTGTATTTGAAATAAGCAAGCATTGTTTTAACCAAAGGTACCTGTGCTTATAGTGGTTGGATAGAACTACTGTCAATGTGCTTTTGCTTTGTGTGATTGGTCAAAAAACTTATAACGTAAGTTGTAACATGAAGTTCTTGTTCTGCTGCCTGGGATGTGAGCTGCTGGCATCTTCCCATTGTCATAACCATGTAATGAGACTGATGCTGAAAAACAAAACAGCTCAACTGCACGTTCCACAGCAGTCCCATCCCATTCCTGATTTGTACACAGACCCCGGCTGGTGATACTGCCTGACCTTGAGAAATTATTTTGAAAATGTGGGCAATCAGATATGCATCTTGCACAGTTCTCACCTGTGCAATAGGAATTTTGTCTAAAGTTTGTCTTTCTTTCTCTGTCTGCCCTTGGCTCCTGTAGTGGCCGTGGGAAGTAAAGGGGTGTTTAGCATGGTCATGGGATGGAATTCAGGTGAATTGAAAGAGTAATGGGTTGATTCCTGCAGGCTGCAAATCAGCACTGTTCTGTAATAACTGATGAAAGTTCATCCCTTTGCACCAGCTGAGCATCTGAAGTACAGAAATACTTTAAAAAGTATTGATCAAAATTGATAAAAAATGATAAGAAAGTACTTAAAACAACTTAACAAAACCATTGAAAGTGAAACTTGAAGCTATATCATCTCTCCACCATCAAGGCAGCAATATTGGCATACATTCACAATTCAGCAAAATAATAGGATGGAGTAACTTTAAAAGTGAAGGAAGAAAGCTACCTTTAAGAGCCAGGATAGTGTGTACATCTGTTTTTTCTATATGAAATGAAGTGTAAAATCATAGTGAACTCCTGAAAGGCTGGCTTCATTGGAGTGTCCCTCTGCACACACATGCACAGCTGTAAGAGGAGCAGCCCCAGGCACCAAACCTGGGACCTCTCCTCTGAGGATTTCAACCTCAGCCATTCCCATGCAGCAAGCTACACTAAGGGGTGTTAGAGAGATTCAGAGCAAATTCCCTCCTTGCTTATAAGTGTTCACCTCAGAGAGCAAGCTACATGGTTCCAAAGAGTTGTACATGAAGGAAGAGGACTTGCCAGACTCTGGAAAATCCTGGAATCCCCAGCACATAAAATCCAGATGGCTGGGGGTTGAGGGTTTTGCCTGAAGTCAGACTGGAAATTAAAGCTCTTGGTCTCTTGACAACTTTTTGTCATTAATTGTAACTTTGTTGTAGAAGGTGCACCTATGGCAAAGACTTTTGGGTCTTTAGTCTTTTGGTCAGAAAGATTGTATTAAATTCAACTTCACATTTCTTTTAATCCCTGTTTTGAGTGATGCTGATGTGGGCGCCTTACTGCTGCATGCAACCTGGCTGAGCCCCACATTGTGTGCCCCTGAAAGTGGCAGCTGCTTATCCTTTCAGATGCCTGACTTGTTTTCCTCTATTTTAGGTGATTTCCAGTAACTTTTAATGTCGAGGTGCATCTGTGTCAAGTGGAAAATGAGCTGTTTGTCTCTCCCCTTGCTCCTAGTGAAAAGGTTTAGAGGCACATTAGGTTTTCAGTCTCTTTATTCTGTGGCTAAACATTTTCTTCAATGCTATCAGCAAGTTTCAGCATTAAAAAGGAGGAGATTTTTGGCTTCTGGAATTAAGCCAGAAAGTGTGGCCAGAATTTAAAGCACCCCCTGATGCATTTTGTTAACACTAATAAGAGATTCAAAATGCCACGGAAAAGCTCTAAATGATGAAAGTTTAATATTTCAGCAGTCTGCATGCAGCTGCCATTCTGAACCTCATGCAGCCTCCTCCAGCTCAATATAATCAAAATCTATTAATCTAAATTATGATTTTAAAGGGCAGGACCCCAGATGTGAGTAATTGTTCCTTATTGTTCCCATATGTAGAGCAGGGATCTGAAGTCACAGTGGTAACTCAGCTGTGGGTTTGCAGCCTCTCTCTGTCCTTCTCCTGCCCATCACTCTGTGTCTGCTGCTTTCATCAGGCTCACCTGGGTCACCTCAAAAGGCAGAAAAAATTACTCAAATCCAGGCCCATCCTTTGAAATCTCTGCTTGTATTTAGGCAGGGTTCTCTGCTATATCCTGGCCACTTGCAAGTAAGAGTTTTGCTGGAGAGACACAGAGTTTGAGGTCTGGCCCAGTGGGAACCATAAACATTTGTTTGCCCATCTGACTATCACTCTTTCTTGGAGAGGCTTCTCTTGGCTCTGGAAGTTGTGCAGCAGGATGAAGCCTTTTGCTCCTGCTGGCATGCCACTCAGTCCCCTGCACCAGAAACAGCTTTTCTTTCTTTTAGGAAAAGGAACAACCAGGGTTTTACCCCTGGTTTGTTTCAGGGGCTGGACTTTTAATCCTGGCATGCTGGATTTCAGAAAGAGGCCTGGTTTTGAGATGCTCACACTCTGCAGCCACCCACATGTTCTTGACCTCTTCAAAATGGTGTCCCACTACATAGAGTGACACGTGGAAATGTGTGACTCCATAAGTTCCTAAGACAGAGCATTCAGTCTGCTGCTCCCCCCAGGTCAGACAGTTCCTGTGGTGCAGAGGTGAGGAGACTGAAGTCACCTGCTAACATCACACCTCACAAAATCCATTTGGTGTCCCCTCAATTTCCATGAACTGGTGACAGGTGGCTGCTGAAAACCAGCCCTGTTGCAGGAAAGGAATTGCCCCAGACTCCAGGGAAACTGTTAGGATTCATCCAAGCAGAGATTTTTGAGGAGGAGCAAGCCCTGGGTGCAATGCTGCTCCCACAGTGCTTGTTCCTGGCTGAGCTGCACTATTCTGGTCTGTGGAAAAGTAAAGTCAGGACTGCAGGGATGGATTGTAATGTGTTCCCCTAGCTGCCAGCTCACTGACAAGGATGGAGAAGATGGATAAGACTGGTGTGGTTCATGGGTGCCATGTAATCACAGCTCAATAGGAAGCTTAATAAAGACACAGTGAAGCAGACCCTGGTGTAAGACCCCTTCAGAGCATTTTGACAGCATGAAAAAGACCCTTAAAGCTGGTGTAAATGTCAGCAGCCCTGTGCCATCTCACCAGTGCTGGGACCTCCTGCCCAGTGCCTGGCAGTGGGTCCTGGTGTGCCCCAGCAGTGCAGGACAAAGTTCTGTCACATTTGCATCCTCTCCTGTGTGGATGCACAAGTGGGGATGAAAAGCAGTCCATCCTACTCCTCTCCCTGCAAGGAAAGGATATGTGGGACCATTATGGGTTTTAATTTCTTGGGGAACACTCAATGAAGTAAAAGCTTGCAAAAAATGGTGACAGGCATGATTATTTGTTTTACTTGTGTGAAGAGAAGCAAAAACTGCACTAGAGAACGTGTCTATTGAAATGTAGCCATGATATTTTCTGAAAAATCCTATTTCCTTAGGATTTTTCCTCATGAGAAGCTGAGAAGCCTCAGGAACAAAATGTAAACTATGATTATCTGCTGCTGTGGAATGCAACAGGTGCATCTGGGATTGGTCTCATGTGGTTGTTTCTAGTTAATGGCCAATCACAGTCAGCTGGCTTGGACTCTGTCTGAGACACAAACCTTTGTTATTCATTCTTTCTTTCCTTTTCTATTCTTAGCCAGCCTTCTGATGAGATCCTTTCTTCTATTCTTTTAGTACAGTTTCAATATAATATATATCATAAAATAATAAATCAAGCCTTCTGAAACACGGAGTCAAATCCTCTTCTCTCCCCTCATCCTAAGACCCCTGCTAACACTGTCACATTGAAACATGAATATTTTAAAATTTATCAAAGGAAGAGTATTTAGTGATATTTGTTTGCTATAACTGCAGGCTTTGTAAGCTTTGTAGGTTGACTGCTCCTGTAGAAACAGGAGGCTGCACAAGCTGACAGTCAGGGCAAGTATTGATGATAGCCTTAGCTTGGCTTTTGGAAATTTGAAACATTCCCACAAGTGCTTGCGCGTTTTGGTGAAAAAAGGCACGACTCAGTTTTGTTTGTTTAAAAATATTTGGCAAACTGTTTGAAATAACCATTGTTAGCTTATTTGTTTTCCTGGTTGTAGTGCTTTTTCTGGACAGGCTTTGAAAGCTCTAGGCAGTGAAGTATCCAAACAATTAGGGATCAGGAGCTTCAGTTCCCTTCCCTTTCTGGACCTGCAAGCCTCCTCCCCTACTTCTGCCCGGAGCATCTCAGGGCAGGTTTGGGGAACGTAATAGGCTGGAGGAAGTAACAGAGAAGATGGGCACTCTCCAACTCTCCAATGTAAATTACATGGAAATTAGGCTTCTGTGAGGCCAAAGGCCCCTCCGGAATAGGGCCTTTAGTTAACATAACACTTGTGCTAAATGAAGCGGTTGACACAGCTTTCAGGCTGTAGTGCCACTGTTAATTTACCGTGTGAAAGGGCTGAACCTCCGCTCGAGTTCTGCAGGGAGCAGCCCTGCCCTGGCAGGGACCCGCGGCTCATTGTCTGCGGAGAGAGCCACAGCATCGTTCCACTGCTGCCTTGTAAATATTCATGGGGCAATCCGCCTGCTGGAACATCCTCAGCGCTGCTACAAACCCAATAGGTGAGCACTGCTGAGCCGTCTTGCTGGTCTGGGAAACAGCTGAGCTTTTCCTGGGAGCTGGCAGAGGGAAGGAGTGGTGGGCGCAGGAGTTTTCCTTCCCATAAAAGTGTGGTGGTGAGCTGGGGCTTCTCCTTCCCTACATCTTGTTCTCCTTGGTATCCCCAGGATATTTCCTTCTCCAGGGCATAAACAGGTATCTTGCTCTTTTTTTCCCTATTTGCTCTCAAGTTCATCCAAAGCAAACTCCCAGCACTTAATGGAGAAGTGGATGGAGGAGCAGAAAGGATTGGATGGATCCCAAAGGATTTATGGTTGCAGTAAGGGTAGCTGGCCTGTGCCTGGGGCATTTTATGACTCCTTTCATAGAAACAAAGACTGGTTTGGGCTGGAAGGAACATTTAAAGGACACCTAGTCCAACCACCCTGCCCTGAGCAATATCTTCAATTAGTTCAGGCTGTTCAGTGCCCCATCGAAGACTGTTTCCAGGGATGGAGCAGCCCTCACCTCTCTGGGCAGCCTGTGCCGGTGTTTGACCTATAAATGAGTGATAAATCACCTATAAATGACCTATAAATGAGTGGTTACCCAGGGCAGGGGTGAGGCTGGATGGACCAGTCCCTGTCACAGACACAGACACAACCGGGGTGGGGTTATAATCCTGCAGGTTTTGGGTTTTGCACTCAGATGTCACCTTGCTGGCCTGTTGTCCTTGCTCAGAGAGGAAGCTTTAGGGACACCCCAGCAATGGAACACAAGTCTGTGTTTCACTGACCCTCCATCTTGGCCACAGGGGTATAGAGCTGGCTCATCTTTCCTGTAAAAGCATGGGTTAACCCTTCAGTGCCCTGGAGTGAAGGGCAGGCTGGAAGAGGTGTGAATTCACCTCCTGCTGCCACACAGAGTGAGGCAGAGGGGCACCAGGGCTTGGGACAGCAGGAGCAGCTGTCACTGTCCTCTGGCTGCAGAAGGTGCCAGCTGTGACTCCAAGTGAGAGGGAGGGCAGGATCCACTGATCTGCACATTTTCATCCCCCAGAATGTGACTTCACATTCTGTCAGAGCAGAGCAGGAGCTTCCTCCTGCTTGGAAGTGCAATAAACACTCCCACCCTGTTCCTTAGGAGGGCTTTTGAAAGAGCCATCTCCACTTCTGGAGACACTGACATTGTCAGAACTGGATAAATAAGTAATTTTTCTTTTTAAATGTCCTCAAACAGAAGAGGAAAAAGAGGGGAAAATTAGACTATTGCTAAAGCTGGCTCCATCCTTTCCTGCAAAGTTCTAGCCAGAGTCACTGAGATAAGTGACTAAAGCTGGCAAGGATGGTTCCAGTTACCAGAGAGGGGCAGGGGGGGCATGTGGCAAGCAGAGAGGAGGCAGGACAGAGAGAGCATCTCCTGGGAGATGCAAAACAAGCTCCCTGGATTGCCAGGACTAGTGGTGACACGCGCCAGACAAAGGAACTGCTACTCTATAAATGAGGCAGCCGGGACCAGCGCTAGGCTGACTCCAGCAGGAGCCAGCTCCGTGGGCAGGCACTGGAAAAGCAGCCGGGAAAGAATCACAGGAAGCTCCTGGTTTTGCTGCCTGTTCGCCCCTGACCAGGTTTCCAGAGGCACAAGTAGCAGAAAAGTAAGTGAATGGCCTCTTCTCTTTACAGCTATCCTCCCCTCTTTTGGGCTTATCTTGCAGCTTTCTTAGGAAAGCCAAAATTTCCCCTCGGAGCAGGGAATATCCTAAAAGGATATTCTGCAGTGGCCTTTTACCAGTTCTCTGGATTTTTATTGTGGCACCTCTGGTTCTTGTCATCAAAAATTTAAGAGTAAGGCATCTCATCTGACAAACAGCCACTTAGAGGTGGCTGCACTTCATCAAGTGAAGAGACAGTTTGTACCTGAACTTTCCAAATTCATACTGCCCTCAGGGACTCAGAGAGTCAGACCTTACCAGAAGAAAATATTGATTGGTTTTACTGCTTTTGAGAGAAATGTTGGTGGTGAGATGTGGAAGAAACGAAAGTGATGTTATAATCACTGTTCTTAACTATCCCTAGATTTTCTTACAGCTGTATAATTGCACATTAGGCAAACGCATTTATAGCGCTGCAAGCTGCTGTAAATCAGAGTTATTGCACTGGTGCAAAAGGATTAGACAGAGCATCATAGATTCTCTGAGTTTAGAAATAAAACATAAGTGAATTCTCCAATGCTGTTTGATATTTAAAACAAATTCCTTACAAAAGCACAAATAATAATGTACTAATTACTCACTAGACTGTGTGGAAATTCAGTGTCAACAGGTAAAAGTGTAAGGAATAAGTTTTAAATTCCAATCCTCACATATTTAAAAATATCCCCATACTTCACTGGTCATCTGTGTTACAGCTGATGCCGATGTAAAATATATAGGCATTTGAATTTTCTGCAGTTCAACAGTGCACTTAGGAGGAAAAGCTTAACATTTAAAAAAATTTTCACTTTTCCTGTTAAATATTAGTAACTCTCAGATTTGTGACAAAACTTTTGAAACTGCCAATATAAAACATGTTTCTATTTCCAGGGGTAGCCTTCTGCATAAAACAATTTTTTGAGAAACTTAATAAACAGCAAAGCATGCACGTTTTTTGAAGTAGCTATCCCTATCCTTCCTAATTTCCTTGTAACACTACAGGACAATATTTTGTTTTCAGAATCTTTTTCCACCATGCATTTCTATATTATTTCACACAGATACAAAAAAAAAAAAAGAAAAAATATTAAGGCCAAACAAACAATGAACCACAAAGCTAATCAACCAGAAAAAAACCCAGAAAATCAGAAAAAAACCCAGAAGATAAAGGCAGCTTGGTTTTTGCTGCCTGCTTACATAAACCTTTAAGGTAGTTGTGATATGAGCAGGTGGTCCAGGGAATGATGTGCTCATGGAGCCAGCATGCCAGGCAGGAAATCTGTGGACTAAACACAGGTGGCTGAGGCAGGGATGATCTTAATATTGTTTGGGGGCCACGTCCAAACACAATAAATATCTACATTCTCCCTGATGCAAATGTCCTTTGGCTGGATTTTCCCCTTTTTGCTCCCAACAACTTCTCTAACAGCATGAGGTGCTGCAGGCTGCTCTCTGCTGAGCTGTAAGATGTGCAGCATCTGGTTCCACTCCTCACCTGAAGGAGGATGTGGATTTCCCTACACACACAGGCAGGGAAATGTTTTCTGCTATTCACAGCTGCCCTCCTGCCTCCTCAGGCCAGAGAGAGGGGGGCAGGAATGGGTGATGCAATGAGGTGGGGGAAATATCAGTGTAGAACAGGGTTTTGCACACTGGGTTTGTGTGTAAAAAAATTTAAAAAAAAAAAAAAACAAAACAACAAAAAAAAAGACCTGAAGAACTCTTGGAACAGAACCCAACTGTTTTTCATCTCTGTGTTTACCTTAAAGCGCCGTGAGGGTGTCTCTCTGTGGTTCTTGGGCTGTTAATTTGGCAGAGACTGCTGTTAAAGGAAACCCACAGGAACTGTCATTCAGGCCAGAGAAGCACTTTTCCAAGAGAGACTCTCAGATTCCCTGGAACAGAAAACAGCACAAGTGCAACTTCAGCAAATAAAAGCTGAACCTGGCAGAGTGTTCCTTTCTCAGCTTAGCAAGCTGTCATGCCCCTGCCAATGCACTGAAACTCCATTTTGCAAAAGCTGTTGCAGCCCATGGGTGGGTTCTTTATTTTTTTTGTATAATTCATCTTTCTGCAAAGAGCCATGCAAAGTATTGAGCAGAAGAGCTACATGAAAAAAATCCAACAAGAACAACCCCCCAAACCCCAAAAAAGCCCACTCCCCTGTGAAGAGTGCATTTAAACTCCATGTGTAAACCCTTCCTTGGGCTACATCTTTATCACTACTGTTAGGGCCTTGGCCACATACTCTGTGCTCTCCCAAACCCCATCTGGGTGGCAGCACATTCATTTCTTTGCGGATTTTCCTTTCCCAAGGCAGGCCTAGAGGGCATGATGGCACAGTGTGCATGCTGTGGAGTCTGATTTCCTCAGAAAGCAGAGAGCTCTTCCATGCTGAAGACCTGAACTCTCCAGGAGGGCAACTGGATTTCAAAACTCGGCAACCCAGGGGCAGCACTGGGTCAGGTGAAAGAGCTGCCCCTTGGAACTGGGATCATGTGCAGTGCAGTAACCCCAAACACGAAGGGTGACTTAGTTCTGAGACCTTCACACAGCTGCTTTTGACGACTCCAGTGATTTCCTTTTTCTAAACGTTCAGTGAGAGCACGAGTGTGACTGTGAGAGCTCCTGTAAATGCTGCCCTTAGACAGGAGGGCTCCCAGGAGCAGGGATTCTGCTGTGTGCATTTTGTCCTAGATTTAAAGGCTCTAAAAAAGGTAAATCACTGTGTCAGCATGGACTGGTTTTTACAGTGCTTTTGCTGCTCTGCTCTCCTGTGTGCTGTGGTGTGATTGTCACATAACACTCCCAACAGAGGCATGAGGCAGAGAAAGGAGCCCTTGTTTACTCTGAAGTAGTTCCTCTTCCCACACCTTATTTGAAATAAAATGAAGTTCACTGATAGTGTAAGGAGTCACCCTGGGGATGCAGGGAAAGGCTCTTCTCATTCATTTTACCAGCACTGCAAGGCTGGGCCACCCTGTGCTTGTGTCTGCTCTAACACACAAATTCTTACATACACTTAACAATTTTTTTTCCACAAACCTTGCAGAGGTTAATAAGCAGGAGGGTCAAGGAGGTGCAGGGATAAAAAGAAAAAATGGAAAAAAAAGGAATTTGCCAGAGGCAAGGGAACCACAGGAACACAGACAGAAGCTCAACTCCCTGGTTGCCAGCCCAGCATTCACTCTCAGCACTGAGATCTCTCTGTGTCCTTGTCCACCGGTACTCCAGTGGGATTTTGGGTGGGAGGCACTTTGGGAAGGGTCAACACTGAGGTGCAGGGAGGCAGCAATGGGGAGAATGAACTGAGGAAAGCAGGGGGAAGAAAGTGTACCTGGTGGTGAGCTGCTTCTCTTGCAATCCATCAAGCTGGGGTGCATTGTCCCCTCTGCCCTTCCTTCCCCTCCCAGCCCAAAGAAAGTCCCTGAAATCCAAGCAGCAAACTGTGCATGATTAAGCTGCAAGCAGTGAGTTTATTCCTCCTAGGGAATGGGAAAAAAAAGTCCCGTTGTGGGAATCCACAAAATCAGAGGGTTTTGGGAAAGCTGCAAAAGGCAGACCTCAGAGACAACAGAACTGTGATTAGAGCTCAGCAGCAGCCATGAGATTGGTCAGCAGAAAAATTATTTAAACTGTAGAAAAGCATGGACAAGTAGAACAATGGTCGGTGTATTAACACTTGTCAGAATAGCTCCCTAAGCTACAGAAAAGTTTATCTAGCAAGATATTAGGAAGTTTGATGCTTAATAATGGAGCTCTGTGTGTTGTGTTTTAAGGCTCACAAGCAGGTGTTGTATTTGAAATAAGCAAGCATTGTTTTAACCAAAGGTATGTGTGCTTATAGTGGTTGGATAGAACTACTGTCAATGTGCTTTTGCTTTGTGTGATTGGTCAAAAAACTTTTAAAGTGAGTTGTAACATTAAGTTCATGGTCTGCTGCCTGGGATGTGAGCTGCTGGCATCTTCCCATTGTC
The DNA here is from genome assembly GCF_047830755.1 of Zonotrichia albicollis. Taxonomy (NCBI): domain Eukaryota; kingdom Metazoa; phylum Chordata; class Aves; order Passeriformes; family Passerellidae; genus Zonotrichia; species Zonotrichia albicollis. The sequence goes on from NC_133860.1 coordinate 78,323,630, forward strand.
ATAACCATGTAATGAGACTGATGGTGGAAAACAAAACAGCTCAAGGCGCGTTCCACAGCAGTCCCATCCCATTCGTGATTTGTATATACACCCCTGGCTGGCGATATCCCATGTCAGCAATAGGTGGTGTTTTGCCTCGTAATACCCATGGCTCAATCTTGCCCTCTGTGTGAAGCTGAGTGCCTCACTCTGAGGCCTGTGTGAAACTGAAGAGTGGAGCTGTGAATCCCCCCTTTCTCCTCCGGCCCAAATCACAGGGATGCAAAGCGAACAAAACACAGCAGCAAGGAGCGATGGCTGGAGAATCTCTGCTCCCTGTGGCAGACCGGGCTCACAAGCACCTGCCTGGGAGAGGAAACCATCTGCTCTTCTGTTGCCATTTACTTAAGGGCTGGGGGGACTTAACAAAATCCAGCGCAGTGTCTTAAATAACCAATTTTAGCAGGCACCGGGTTTCCCCTGTGGAGTGATGGTGCGGCACTGCAGGTTTGCTAGAAGCACTCCAATTCTTGGTGGCAGCAGGCATCTGCTGTCTGATTAAGATTTGCAGGAGCAGGTCTCCAGCGGCCAGTTTCAGCATGGATTTAACTTCGCCGAGGTCAGAGGTATAACTTGAGGGAGGAACTTTCTCGCCCAAGATCTTTAGTTAATAGCATCCCGCTAATTATGACTGAGCGCCGGGCTGCCGGCGAGTCCCCTGCCGGCGCTCAGACATTAACCGCTGGCTCGGGGGCCATTTGCTGGGGAATGTCTGGCAGAGATGTGCTTTGTGCCCGAGCTGCTCTGCTGCTCTGCTGCCGCCTGAATTGCCTGAAAGGCTTTAGCACGGAGAGCCTGTGAGAACTGCTGTTGGGAGAGATCTTCATCTCCGCCGCCGCTCAGTCTTTTGTCTGGCTGCGTTGGAAACAGCCACTGTTCCGCCCACCACACATTTTTATATTTTTAAAATGGGTAGGCAGGGGGTGCAAAGAGCTTCAGTTGTCTCTTTGGTGGGTGGTGGTGGCTTGTTTTTCCTTTGTTTCTTTGCATAATTCTCTTTACATGTTGCAGACGTGCACTTTAGCTCATGAAACTCCATTTACATCCTACTTCTGGACATGCCTACCTGACCTGAGTTAAATACTTTCCTCAGTGCAAAATGTTGTCCTTCAAAGTAATTCCTGCAGTGAAAATGGTGTAAACTTCCAGATTTAGGTTGCTGAGAGCAGAATTAACCCTCTTGAATCTAAGTTGCTGTTTTATCGGATTTTTAATTCTCAGCTAAATGTGCGGCTGTTAATCTGTGGTTAGAAAAGGTGAGAAAAAATACAGAGTCCAAACCTGCAGGTTAATGCAATAAATCTGCATGTTATTTGTACAAACACGTGATTTCTGCACAGATTTAAAACAGACCAAGCAGATGATGTGTATTTCATACAGGGCATCAGAGAAAGCTAAAGAATGCATTGCTTCGTTTTGCAAAATTAGCAAAGACCTGAAGTTGCAAATGATACATTGAAAGACAAGCTTGGTGAGAAGAGTTGGAGAGGAAGGAAAAGAAGGAAGGGAATGAGACAAAGGAAATGGAAATCAGATTCCCTTGCCAGCAAACTGGCTGCATTTTAACTAGAAGGTGCTGTGGTTACAGAGAACTTGAGGGATGTGTAGGTGACTAGAGCAAAAAGCTGTGCTGAAACATTACAATCACTGCAGGATTGGACCAGGATAATTTCTCTGCTATGTTTCTAATGGAAATTCCAAGCACAACAACAGAAAACCCACACCAGTAAAGAAAGAAAGGAGAATTTAAGGTGGAGAGACATATAAGGTGGCTTACACCTGAAACAAAGCTCCCCAAGTGCTATCCCTGCAAGAGGAGGTGCTGGGAAAGGAGAGGAGCTGTTGTTTGCTGATCTCGAATAAATGTCAGAAATACAAACACGCGTTTTTGAAGTGCAAAGCAGGAACTGCTCTCACAAAGGCATCTGTTTGCTGACAAGGCTTGTGACCACAGGCGTAGCATTGTCCTTTCCAGAGGCATGAGTGGAGAGACAAAGGAAGCACGGCCTGAAGGAGTAGGCTGGGTTTATTTTTCCACCAATAACAGCACTAACAGGACCAGAGGGCATGTTCACAGCACCAGGGCCGGGTGTTAACCTGCTTTCCTGGATCTCTGTGCTGGGGGCTGCCTGCAGCAGGAGGAAGACAAGAGGCAGACTCACCCTTGGTGTTTGTAGCTGTAAAGAGATGTAAACAGGTACCCAGCAAAAACCGATCCACATGGCAGAATTATAGTGCAAAGCCCCAAAGGCCTGGCAAAATAGAGTCCAGTCCATCAGAAGGAACAAGGAAACCCAAATAACTAATAACTTTCCTCATGTTACCTTTTATACAGATAAGTATGTCTTCAGAAGAAACAAAAAAGGAAAAAAATCAAACAACAACATAAACACCAAAACAGAGGACAGAGAAAGAAGCAGGTGGCATTCTGCATTTCACATGGATCTGAGCAGCTGCTTGGAAGAATAAATCTGTAAAGGCAAAAGTTTTGCCTTGGGCACTGCAAACATTGCAGTGTTTAAATCTGTACCACTGATGTGGCATGCTCTTGCCAGAAAGGTACATGCAACATATCTGAGGTAGGTGCAAAGCACCAAGCAGGTTTGTTCCCTCAGCACAAATCAAAAATGATACACGGAGTAGGAGAACAATTTTAAAAAATGAATAAAAACAAAGATCTAATCCCCATTTGGATCAAGCAATGAGTCTTAATGTAAGTCTACAAAAGAGGAGAAAAACTCTCAGAAACCTCTAATATAAAGAGTTTGTTTTTTAAAGGAGCCTTTCACGAAACAAGGCCATTTTGATGAGACAGTTTTCTCATGCCCTAAAGGTATGACAGTAATTTCAAACCTCTACCAAAATAGAAATGGGTCACCAGTGTAAAGGCCAGGGCCAAAAGGAGCATGTGAGGTGTTGTCGGTGAGAGCAGGCATTTTCAGCGTTCAGGGGTGTGCCTGTACTGCTGCACCCCTGAGCAGAGGTCTCTGAACACAGCTGTGACAGGATTCACAGCGCTGCAGCTGTGCTCCCCTGGCAGCTGGTGATCTGTGGAACTTGAGGGAGCTGGGCAGGAACTTCCCTGCCTTGGCTCCCTGACAGGGCATCCCAATTAAACTGTGAGTCATATTTGTGTTTCTTTATTCCCTTGGACTTTTACTGCATGTTTTGGTGAACCTTGAGTGTCTTACATGGTGTAAGGCTGCTTCAGATGGAAGCAGGATCACAGCTGGGCTGTTATCCCAAAGTTTTCTCTTCCTGGGCATGAAGGATGCTATTCCCTCTGCTCCCCACTCCCCTTTAGAGGATCTACAGTAAAGAAGGGTTTGCCAATGGGTATAAAAAGCTGAGGTTTTCATATGCATAAGAGGATAAGGAAACATTTGTCCTTTAGTCTCTTGGCTATGGAAAGCTCTTCCCTGCTCCAACTGTCTGTGTGCCATTGGCATAAAGAGCTGCCTCAGAAATGGAGGAGTTTATCTCTTCCAGGGCTGTGGGAGGGAAGGAAAGGCACTTTCCCATGGTGGTGGGAGAAAGCTTGGAGCAGCACAAAGAACTTGGCAGCCTTTCTGGTGAATGATATTTAAAATCACTGTGCACCCCTTGCCTCAGTGCTCTTCTTTGCCAGGTCCATTCTGGGCACGGGGCTCCCCTTGCTTGGCTCTGTGAGGGTGGACAGGGAACAACTGGAGAGAGGTTTTGTCTGGGATGCCAGCATGCTTGGTAGGGATCACACTTTCCCCCATGCACTGATCACACTTGTGGCATTTCTCAGAGGCTAAAGGAGAAGCCAGAGTGAAAAATGTCTGCCACCAGCAGTGAGCAGCCACTGTGGGCTGGGAACCAGACTGCTCAGCCCTGGAGAAATAACCACAATCACACATGTCTGTGGTGTGGGCTGGCTGCTCACTGGAGGCCCATGGTGAAGTCCACCTGGCTTGGCTCCAGCCAGGAATCACCAAGCTTGGACCAGCTGGGTGCACACTGCAGGGAGGTGTGAAATGAGGCTGGGAAAGCAGGAATGTGTTCTGCACTGGGTCTGCATGCTTTCCCCCATAAAAAGTGTCTGTGTGGCTCTCACACAGCCTGGTGGGATGACAAATGCATTGTCTGTTGGGAGTTCTGTTGCAGGGGAGCTCCGAGGAGAAGGTGGTCGTGTAGCAGCACCAAATGCTTGTTCAAGGAAATTAAACTCCTTTACCTCCTTTGTGAAGTTCTTACTGAACTCTGGCATCTGGTTGTATCTCTAATACTTCTGATTATGAGTTTAGCGTAAATCTGTGAAGAACATGGAGGACAAGAACACCAGCCACAGAGGGTAAAAATTAGAAGTCTAGCACCACCACTCTGTGCTTTCCACTGGCCAACAGCCCTAAAAAAGCAGCCTGTGTGAAAACCAGCATTCACTCACCATATCCTTTGCTTTGCAGCACCTTGAGAATGACAAGGAAGATCTTCACCAACACCAGGGAGAGGTGGAGGCAGCAAAACGTCAACAGTGCCTTTGCCAAGCTGAGGAAGCTCATTCCCACGCACCCACCAGACAAAAAGCTGAGCAAGAACGAGACACTGCGCCTGGCCATGAGATACATCAACTTCCTTGTCAAGGTCCTGGGAGAGCCAGGCCTGCAGCAGACAGCAGTGGCAGCCCGGGGCAGCATCCTGGGGCTCTTCCAGCAAGCCCCACACTTGCAGAGCATGGAGGAGCTGACACTGATTGAAAACTGTGGTGTCTCCTGTCCCAGCATGGGCAGCAATATAGCAGAGTGTTGGTCAGAGGCGTCATGCCCCTAGCAGACAATGAGATGTGCAAGTCTCGGTGTTAGTGTGATAGTCCCTCTCTCCTGGCAGAATCTGTGGGTTGCTCTTTTGTGTATTGTGATTATTTATTTGTATTTATTGCTATTTAATTTGTATTTTTATTTAATAGGGTAGGAAATACTTGGCTGTGCAAAAAACCTGGAAGTCGAGATGGAGAACTTGTGATCTTTGGGAGCTTGGAAGGACTCACTGCTGTCATGGCAGAGTCCAGGCCAGGAGAGTCTTCTGTCCAGATCTCCTCCATAAATTAGGGCATAGAAATTCCTTCTCTTTCCTGACAGGGAAAGAGATTATTCTCCTATTCCATTTCAAGGAAGCACTATTGAGATGAAGAATTATGACAGCACCACAAAATTTGTCCACAATAGATATCTGGCCTCAGTAGTGAAACATATTGAGAGATGTGATATTTGACACAATCCTCCATATGCTGTTCTAGGGGCTAATAGCACTCTCTCTTGAACTTGTGGATCTTATTTCTAGCTTGATTCTTTTTTTTTTTTAAATTTAAGTTCTAGCCCTTGAACCTGGCTACATATTTCTTCATCAGACTGGAGGGACCCCTTATGTCAGAGCAAAGAACATTAAACAAAATTAAATGTTAGGTTAAAGCAAAAAGTGCCAATTCAAAACGACAAAACACATAGTCATAGATGAGTTTCAGTGGGTTCAATAGGCAAAGTAAATCTCCTCCGTAGCAGTGACAGGTGCACAGGAAGGAAGATAGTCAGCCATACCCCAGCTGCCTTAAAAGCCCATCAAAGAGGTTGGTGACTCAATGCCTTTGTTGCTCTGTAGGAGCTGTAGCAATGGAGGAGGTTCTTTTTGGTGTAAACCCTTGTGGACAAAGCTGTGTCTATGGTTATGCATGCAAACCTCACTGACTGCCCTTAAATTCCCCAATTTCACCTGCCCCAGCTGAGGTTCTCCCACCTGGATACCATCCCAAAGGGGCCAATGGAGCAAGGATAAAGAAATTGGTGTAAATATCTTCAATTTGTGAGTTACTGCCCTGTAGGCACCATCACACTGTGGGTGTTTACATGATAAGCTGCATGAAAGTGGCCACTGTGGGTTATTGCTGCCCACAAAAAAAATCCAATCTAATTTCCTGACTTGAGTTATGACCAGTGCCAGACAAGCCTGGTCTGTTCATGTGATTTATGAGCAGCCCAAAATAGCAGAGAAGATGACACCAGGTTTAAGCAGAATGGCTTTCTGGTGAGATCCTGCTCCCACTGACACAAGTGCCTCTTGATTTTCACGTGGACCAAGGTACCTGTCAAGGCTTAGAAAAGACAATTGTTTATGACTGGTGAAGAAATGTAGCTCCTGTAGGCCAAGGCATGTCCCTGGGCTGTTTCTGTTTGTTCATGAGACAAAGAGGTGCTTTCAGAAAGCAGAACTGGGGTTTGTGCATGCAGCATGCCCAGCCTTTCTGCATGAGGGGATTTGGCACCTGAAGCTGAGCTGCCTTTCCAAGCCTCACCAAGCACCAGGTGCACCAAAGAAGCCAGGGCTGGCTCCTGCTGTGGGAATGTTGAGCTGTCCTCAGCCTTGACATGAGCCAAGGCCTGACAAGAACACAGCTCACCCCATCCAGCGCTGGTGCTGGGAGGTACAGGCATGCCAGTGGACAGATTTTGACCAAAAGAAAGAAAGAAAGAAAGAAAGAAAGAAAAAAAAAAAATAAACTGGAAGGGTTCACGTTGATTTTGTTTCCTTTCTAAACAGTGCTCACACTTTGCTTGTCCCTGGGTTTGTGAGCTGCCAGGGTGGCCCTGGGGAGCAGCTGAGTGGAAAGGCACTTTGTTGTTTGTTTCTCCCCACCTCTGCTCACCTTAATGTGACTGAATGGAGACACAGCCTCTGCTGCATGGCACCTCCAAGGTAACGAGCCACATCTGCCTCCCAGCTTTCTGCTGGCTTGCTGGAGTTGCAGCAGGACAAATTAGCCCAAGCAAAGCAGAGCACTCCCTGCTGAGGTGTGATGGTGCTGTTGGGTCTCACAGTCACTTGCTATCCTAGGAAACACAAATCACCAGGGTGAGGAAAAACATCCTGTGAGCAGCTGTCATACTGGGAAGGGGAAAGGAAGCCTGGCAATTTTGTAACATAACATGCTTGTTGTATTTTCTATGCTAAAAACCTTCCCTTCTTGTTATTGCTTCGGTTCATATCACCATTTCCTTTGATCTCCTTTCAGTTTAGGAGCTCCCTACTGTCACATTCAGCAAGTATTTCCCTAGATCTCTCTACCAAAGATTTCTTTTTTTTGGTCAAGTTTCTTCTTTGTGTTTTGGGGATTTCTTAACTGAGTCATCATGAACAAATGCAGTGCAACTGAAAACACTTTGTGCTATATGATGTTATTTAACACCTAATATATTCCAAATAAATTATTTAAGAAACTAATCTTTGTTGCTCTAAACTTCTCTAAAATTTCATTTTACATTTACATACCACTCAGTAGAGGATCTCAAAGACCTTAGGATGTGATTTCCAGCAGAGGATTTTTCTGCTGTCTCTTATGCAAGAGTCTTGGTGGTAGAAACAATATTATCAGATGATGAATAATGACAGGAATTCTTTGTTTATTTTGTAAATTCTTATGCTTTTAGTTCATACTGTATTTCCATCCATGTGCTAAGAAGATTTTGACCAGTCCTTGAAACAGACAAATAACTAAAACTTCATTGCACAATGTTGTTATTTATCTGTTCCAAAGATTCACAATTCAAAAGATTTTAGTCAACTTCATTTTAAAAAGCATATGACACTCTAAAGAATTAATTTGGAGTACATTGTTATCTGGAGATGTTCACACAGGCACAACCTAAATATTCAAACAGGAGTCCAGGTCTGGACATAAAATTAATTCAAAGTTGAGGGGAGCATAGGATGTAAAGCTGTTCTTTCTGGCTAACATGTGGTGGGAACAATCCAATCCCCAACCAAAACTGAGGCTGGGAGAGGGTCAGGAAGCACTAGGGTGACCAATGCAGAAGTTGTGAGGAAGAGATGGGAAATCACTGGATCACAGGGACAATTTCAGTTTCATGCTTGATTGGATATCTCACATCCCTGAGAGTGTTGTATGAACACCAAGAGAGGAATTTCTGCACAAAATGTGTGTCAGGAAAGTGTAGTCTCAAGGAATTACATACAAAAGTCAAGAAATCAGCAAATGTGATGTTCAAAATGTATTTATGTGTGATGTCTACCATGTATTTATACTAAACAGGGCAATATCACCTCAGAGAGAGCCCTCTGCTTCCAGGAGGTGATGCCAAATTAGTTTAAATGCTGAGGATCATGTGGCAATCCCTCCTCTGGAAGTGGGCATGGTACAGCCATGCCAACACAGTGCAGTGAGATAATGGGACCTGTGCCATGGAGATGTACCAAGTTATTTGGAGCTGGCTGAAAATGTCTCAGATATGTTGCTGCAGTGGCAAAACCTTAGTACAAATGACAAAAATATCCCTAGTTCTAAAGACCCTGCTGTCCCCAGTTGTCACTAGCAGTGCTGAAAAGAGTCTTATAAACAGTATTTTTTTTTACTTTTATAATTTTTTTTTTCTGTGAAGCTGTGGCTGTCAATACTGCAAGGAAGACCAGCTAAGGTGGTATTTTCTAGAAGCATCCTTGGTTATCTCTCCAAGGATAAGAAAAAGGAGTGCTGGAAAGTTAAAAGAATCATGGTCTGCTCCAACCCATGGTACTCCTATGTGTGAATGTGAAGTGTGCTGCTTGAATTTGTGATGCAGTGAGGCACTCCTTCACTTGGAATTCCTAACAGGATCTGTGGAACAATGCAGCTCCACATTTCAGCTCACATGAGGATTACTTTCCCCAGAGGCAGGAAACAAGTTCTGCCACTGTTCACCTGTCACAGAGCCTAAGGGAGCTGACGCCCATCACGTCCATTTTCTCAACATCCCCGTTGTGGCTGTGGAATGTAATTGAAATTGGATATTTGGGCTGTGTAAGGAAAGGAATGAGTTGCAGATATATCTTGGAAGGATGCTGTAGTGCTGCGCACTAATCCCAGTGAAGGCCAGCCTGTGGTTAGAGGAGGGCCAGGTTCTGCAATGTGGGTTTTGGCTTGAGATTCTGTGGATTCAAATCCTGGTGGATGTGAACATGCTGTGCCTGGCACTAAACAGTGCACAGTGAGATCCCACATGTGTTTCTGGAGTTTTGCCCATGCTGAGGAAGAGACTGTGGTGAGGCTTGTACTCAGCAGCCTTGTTTGAATGGGGGAATGAAGGTACAATGAGCATCACAGAGGGAGCACTCACAGGATTCCTGGGACAGCTACATTAAATGGCAAAGCAGAGTTGTTTCAGGACACTAAGATCCATCCCAGCACCTGGTTCTAAACAAAAAGTAAAGGTGCAGCACCAATGTGTTTCACAGGCATATGATTCATGAACAATTTAGGAACTTACCTTCCAGTGTCTAACCAGTTCCCACAAATTTCTTTGCTTCTAGGGAATGATATGCAGTCAGCATGGCTAAAGTAGTGTGAGAAAGGCAGATCTGACTTTTGTTCTTTGAAGGCTGGATGATGAAAAGAGGTGGAGAGAATGGACGACTTAACTACTGACCTGAGGGGCAGGGGTCACTTGGAAGCCAGTCTTAAATCTAAAGGTCACTGACACAGTGACAGAGTCCAAATCCGCCACTTTTCAGGGGTGTAATTGTATTTTTAATACAGCAGGTGCTGAGAGAATCAGAGGGGAGAAGGTGGGTGGAAGAAGCAGCTCAGAAAAGCACTTGGGTTACAGAAGGTAGAGAGATTGCCCTGTGTCCAGTCAATACTTATATCTGGTTGAATTTATTCACTTTTGTTCTCTCTGTAAGCCATGGACAGCATTTTCTTTGCACTTTGAGTTGGTCCAATTCTTCTCTGTAGGGAACAGAGCCTCATCCCAATGTATCCTCACTCCACTCCCCTTCCATATGTGCACACAAATGCACACCCCATCCCTCTACGGTTTGTTTCACTGCCTGGGATTGCAAACCCAGCAGAGCACAAGAGAGGACCCTGTGATAAACTTCTTTTGGAGAAGAGACACCTCAGAACCAAGAACCAGAAAGAGAGGCCAAGAGCAGCCAGCCTTTCCTGGGTACATCTGTCACAGAACAGCACAGAAGAGGTTCAGGATGAAGAAGGAGAGCAGGAAGAAGTTAGTGACACTCCTGTGGATCTCAGCATGGACTGCGCTGGGGTTCAGATGAAGTCTCTGACTTTTACACAGGTCAGCAATGCAGAGAGGTATCCACAAGCACAGGGCAGCAGAGGTTTCCCCAGCATACACCTTTCTACACCTAGTGGAGGCACAGTACCTTAGAGAAGGGGAAGGTGCCTCACTTTCTCTGCAATTCCCTACTCTACACCTTGAAAAACAGACTCTTAGATAGCCTAAAACCTTAACGAAAAGCTAAAGGATGACAGCCTGCAGACAGCAAGTCTCCAGGGAGGTGTTCTGCCTCCAACCCTGTCTGCAGACATTGATTAGCATTGATTTTCTCTTGGTGACTGTATTTGGCAAACCCTGGCAGACAGCAGGGCTCAGCCCTGGAGCTGAGAAAGGCCAAGAGCAGACAATATAAACTCTGCCTTCAGATCACAGCAGGACTGCCATGCTCTGATACATTGATTTACAACCAACCAGAATGTAACCTATGGATTCCCTCAGCTCAAGACTTCACAGCACTAAATTCCAGCTTTAAAAATCTTTACACTCACTGGAAAGACCTGAACTCTCAAGGGGAAACTGCAGTGCCTAAAAGCACCTTGAGTGGAGCCTATCAGACTTAGTGAACCGCAGGATCTCTGACCAGCTGACTGTGACCTGAAATATTTTACTGCCTGTAGGTTAAGAGATATTTCAGAAGGAAGAATCAGGTCCTGCTGAGAGGCTTTGCAGTGGTCTCTGTGGGACTGAATGGCAAAAAGCCAGCTGCCAGTTGAGAGCTCCCTACAGGGAGAGTGAGCTTGGCAGATTGGATTTGCCAAGAGCACTTGGTGCTGGCGCAGCCTGCTTGGGTGGGAAATATTCCCACCACTTGAAAGGAAACTGAAATAACTCAACACTGAAGGGAGCTGCCTGCCCTGGCTCTTCCCCCTGAGCTATGCTGCAAATTTCCCAAATTTCCAGGCACAGAAGAGCAGCCAGCTGCTGTCTGGTGAACATGCCCAGCCACTGTGCTTGGCACTGTGCAGTCTCAAAGGCCACATTTCTGCATAGACATGTGGAATGCAAACAGGTGCTCCCCAACTCTCAGGTTTAGAAGTGAAAAAGTCATGGCAAGTAACTTCAGCAGCATAAGTTTATCTTTCGATTTTGAATAGAATAGCTGAGCAGATACAGAAAACACAAACCAGACATGTCTGTCTTTATATCTTTCTGTCTGTCTATTATCTATTGATCTATGTTACCTTTATCATCTTGAAATCAACTGAAGTTCACTTAAGGTCATACGCAAAGAAAAATGCACTTTTTGTCTTTATAATCAAAATAATTCTTCTTTTAGACTAAAGAAGTGAAGTGAAAGAAATGTGAAAAGTGAAAAGTGAAAAAAATGAAAACAAGACACATTGCCAGTGCCTGACACAACCTGGATGGACACTACACTTGTAGGGACATAGACTTCTGTCTCTGACATGGACACAGACTCCTGTATATATCAGCTGCAGAAAAAAAGAGTAACATCACCTTGTTTCTCTTACATCTAACAAGTAATTCAAACTGCCAGTAATTTGGTAATTCTGAAGTAGTGGCTTCAATTAATCTCAAGCATTTCCCAAAAGTACAGGCTCCTGAACCAAAACAGACATACACTATGTGTTTCTGATTATCAAATATGTTTTCTATGTCCCTCAATAGTACAGCTGTTGGGTTGCTAAAGTAAAATTTTTAAATTCAAAGAAGTGAAAGTACTGCTAAAATAATAGTAGAAAAAAAGTTTCTCTGCTATTTATCACAACTTCATCAGTTAAATACTTGCAGCAGCTCTCTGTGTGGTGCTGTTAAGATAAATCAAACCAAAGACAGTCTTCTTGAAAACTGGAGGTTCAACTTAGGCAGAAGTTTGTCATAAATACTGCCTCAAAGCTTGACTTACCCTGACATTTATGTTTCCTTTTATCCTGTCTCTCTGAAGTAAGGAAAAACTCTAGGGCTGGGGCTGTCAGTAAGACTCTTGATCTTGAGGGCTCAACTTGAAACATTTTAGGGCTGCCGTGACTGCTTTTTGGGGTGTTTTTCTTGTAATCTCTCTCCATGAATGCTTTTAAGATAGATCAGAAAGACGAGGTTGACTGGTCAGACAATTTAGCTGGAAGAGCTGGTAGTGTGGAAGCAGCCTGAATATATTTTTAAGAACGGGCATCTTCAAGTCATTCAATCTCATGTTCCTGAACACAGCAGCATATAGAGCCCCTAGCTGCTTTTAAAACCTGTGGCCACAGATTTGAGCCTTGAGTCCTCTGGGAGCATTCATCTCCCAGCATGGGCAGAAAGAAGAGAATCAGGGCAGGCACTAAAGGCAATCAAGCAGATTGTTTACTACTCTTAGCAGGGCAAGTGCACCACAGAATATGTCCAGGAAACCTCCCCTAGAGACACATACCCTGCCCCTAGACAGTGGCTTTTTTTTCTTCCACATTTCTTATCAGTCTCCAGCAGAAACTCCAAAAGTCTTATCTTGATAGGCCAGATTACCAAGATGATCTCCCCTCCATGATGAATAGAAATCAAACTGTCAGCAAAGCACATATTCCCAGTCCAGACAGTTAAATGAATAGAACCTCTCCTCTCCTCTCCTCTCCTCTCCTCTCCTCTCCTCTCCTCTCCTCTCCTCTCCTCTCCTCTCCTCTCCTCTCCTCTCCTCTCCTCTCCTCTCCTCTCCTCTCCTCTCCTCTCCTCTCCTCTCCTCTCCTCTCCTCTCCTCTCCTCTCCTCTCCTCTCCTCTCCTCTCCTCTCCTCTCCTCTCCTCTCCTCTCCTCTCCTCTCCTCTCCTCTCCTCTCCTCTCCTCTCCTCTCCTCTCCTCTCCTCTCCTCTCCTCTCCATCCCAGCTCTCCTGTCATCCTTTCAGTGTCCTTACCCTCCCCCCAATTAATTCCTATGCTTTAATACCATCTAAGAGTCCTCAGTGAGAAGAGGATCTGCTTGCTATGCAGGTGCAAGTTTTCAGCACCACAGCACAACAGCAATGCCACCCGCTCTGCCCTCCTCAGGGCTCCTTTTTGTGAGCCACTTTTTCTTTTCTTGCTTTTCAGCTCCGTGCTGAACAACCCCATGCAGATAATCTGATTATGCTAATTTGTACTTCATGAACCCAAAGTAAGGGGATCTGCGGAGGGTGAGCTGGGCTGGGGATAAGGGTGGTGAGGGCAGGAGAGAGGTTTTGGGAGGGGGAGCACAGACAATGGGTTCAAGTCAGTTAACAAAAAAAGCCGTCTGTATTGCCAAACAAAGCACACTCCGGGTAACCCCTTGCTGCTCTTGACAATTTAGAGTGTCCCAAACTGGCCTGTGCCTCTGAGCAGAAAAGGGAACACAGAGAATATACAATGAAGGGGCACAATGAGAAGTCTGTTTCCTGCTGAATGTTGCTCTTTTTTTTCCCCTCCTTAACTAATCCTTCCCAGAATCTAGTAGTTGAAGTACAGTCCACAAATGGTTTGTCAGGTGGTAGCTATGGCACTAGACAGCTTCTGAGCACACACACCCTCATCTGCCCAGTTAGACTGATGATGCACTCAAAATTTATTGAATAAGGGGCAGTGACTTTGCAGGCACAAGCTCTCAGCTTGGACTTGTCCCTCTGCAGGAGCTGATGGAGTCCCAGTTTGGTTTTATATTGTCTTTGCTGCAGCAGGAATCGGTCAGGAAACAACTCTGAGAAAAAGAAAAATATAAAGGATAGGGAAAAAAACATTTTCAAGGTTAAAGCAATCCCAAAACTGTTTGCATTGGCAGGCAACTCCTGAGATCATCTGATCTAGCCTCCTGCTCAAGCCGTGTCACCTAGAGTTGTTTGCCCAGGACTGTGCTCTCCACAGATCCTTTGCTATTCCAAGGGAAAATGGGAGAGGGAAGGAAGACAGCTCCTCTGCACTCTGCCTCAAATAGGACAGCTCCTCTTTCTCATGCAGAACAGATTATTTGTTCAGTTCTGAAGCCCTAAGTAGAATACCCTTGGACACCATTTTATAAAAGCAAATGGAGGAGGAAAAATTACTACCCTGAAGCTGTCATCTCAGGACCAGTCTTGGGTTCAGTTGCATTTGCATTAAGGTATTACATGAAGTTTACCTGATAGGGTAGAAAACATGCAATATCTTCCCAGCATTGTTCTTCTTTATTTGAGATCTCATTTGCTGAATGTGTGGTGCATTACAAGGCCTATATCAGTATTTAACAAAATTAGCTCTATACAACAGTGAATGGAGGGAGCCACTGAGCAAAAGAGCAGAAAAAATGCATCAGAAATGTAACATTACCAGGTTAAATTAAAGTATAAAGAGTATTTTGAAGTTCTCAAATGTTAACGGAACCATCTATGTTCATTGTATGCATGGAAATGTGCTTTGCTTTCTCTCTTTTCCCTGGGAAGCAGGGAAGCTAATCAGATGTGATCCCAACCAAACAGTATTTTTATGAGCTGTGCCACATTTCACAGAAATAGATCTGATTACAAAAACAATTTTAAATCTGAGACAATCAGCAATCCCAGATGCTATGTTCCCTGAATGCTAGATGCCTGGAGATCTTGGAACACTTAAAATCCACTGATATCTAATGAACTTTAAAGACCTGGGCTTTTGCCCTGCTGATAAATGTAACACAGAAAAGCCAGTGAATGCAGCAGGGCTTACTGCACAGCACAGTTTGAGGCCTGTCATTTGTACTGTTTGAGTCTTCCTGTATTCTTTTCTTCCATTATACAGCAGCTCTTGAGTGAGACCAGACTGGCAAGGATTTGACAAAACAGATAAACAGAGCAAGTAGCATAACTTTGAGGAGAACATCTTGTTCTGTCTCCTTGTTTTTCTCCTGACCTGCTCCAAACACCTGCTCCTGCTTTTCCTAGCTTTTTTTAATAGAGATAGTGAGTTACAGTAAGCAACAATGTTTATTTTGCTATATTATTATAATATTTCAGAAAAATATACAAGGAGTTAAATGCAATGGGCTTTGGTCTCATTTGAAACTATTAAGACACATGAAACTATTAAATTATACATATATGATGTTAATATGTAACAAGAACATGTGAAGAATGTATTGCCAGCTGTGATTGATTAGAACCTTGAAACTAGCTAGCAGTTATTATTACTGACATGTGTTTTTCCAGAAAAAGAGAATTCTGAGCTGTTGGATGAAGCAGCCCCACAACTGTTGCACTACAGTGATGAAAGGCACAGGAGATGCATTGAGCACCCAGTCCAGAGGATCAGGTACCTACTGAGAGGACAGGGAGGTGCTCAGTGTTTGTTGGAGCTGAACCACAAGTCAATACAATCACCAAAAGCTCACCCAGGGGACATTACAGGACAGTGAAAGCACAGCACTCCTGCATGCCACTGCTGAGGGAACGTCACAACTGCAGGGAAAAGCATCCTTTGAATCTTGGTTGGATCAACAGAGGGCTGGAGCTTGTCTCAGTCCCACCAACCAATCAGCAAGGGATATATCTAATGATGCAGTAGAGAGATAAACAAGGTAATAAGAGTTAAAGTCTACTCTCTAAATCAGCTCCTTTCAGAAAGAATACTGTTAAGGAACAAAATATGCTCAGGAGAGGCCTAGCAGGCAAGAATCCTATTTTTTGTTAACCTGAATTAAACTCTATGTGAAGTATGACTAAGTTTACTACTGCAATAAAGAGATAAAATATTGGAGTATTTCTTTGATAGACATATAAACTCTTTTTGTATAGGTCCAGAGCCTGAAGCACACACTTTTGCCTACTTGTGTGTCCATGCCCTAAGGGTAGACACCAGGGACCTCTTGGGTAGAGCCAGCAGAACTGGTTACAGCTGCTACAGTCCTAGGCTTCACCTAGGAAAGAACACAGTGCTTCTGCTTCAAAGGCTGTAGGAGAAGAGAAATTTTAAATGGATTCTTAAATGCTTGTAAGAATCTAATCTGGCATGAGGGAGGATGCATCTGAGGTGGATGTAACTCAAAGAACACCACTGCTCAGTTTAAAAGAAACAGCATCATTTAGCTTGGCACTAACCAGCATGCAAGGAAAATAAGTCAGAGTAATGTTAAGTTAGGAGAAACTTGGCCATCTGAATTTCCTATTATTTATTTTCTCTTTTTTTTTTTTTTTTTCTCAGAAAATCTGAAAGGAGACAGGACCTGACCTACTGCACGAAAACTGGAAAAGAAGGAGGGTAACCAGAGTGATGAAGCTGGAAGGTGCAGAAAGGTAAAGGTGGGGCCTGAGTTTATGAGTTTTGATTGAAGGCATGCACAAGTAAGGTGACAAAAGTGGAATGAACTGCCAGATTTTCAGAGACAGACAGGAGACTGACAGGTGTACTAAGCCCCGAGTAAATGCTCTGGATGTCATGGAGAAAGCAAGAAAACCAGGCAAGCAGTGGGGAGTGACACTGAAAGAAACATGCAGGGTTGATGAATATATGGTGCTGGTGAGAGTGGAGACAGGAAAATGCTCTACAAGATCAAAGTAAGCAGCTTGATGGGGATAAAACTGTTGGAAAACAGGGAAACAAGGCAGAAAACTGTGGAGTAGAGTGAGAACTTGTTTGGAAGGAGACAGACAGCAGTGTGGACATGGCTACAAATCACAAATGTGGTAGGCTGAAAGCAGAGAGTGGAAATGTCCATTTCCATATTGTGACAAAGATTACTATTTTCATCTGATTTGATTTTGATGCACAGACTTGAGTTTGGGAGATCTTAGAAGATAAAAAATCTTAACCTAATAATTCATAAGAAGAGATTACTCCTAATTTCTTGAATTGGGGAAGAAGAGTAAGAGTTTGTTTTGAGGCACACTGATGAAATATACTAAAGAAGTTCTCCTCCTTTTTTTCCCCCCTAAGGCACTATTTTTGAACTCCAGGCCACTGCCTGTAGGACCCCAACAGACATTACAAAATAAAACACTAAATTTTAGTGTTAAAATAAAACAATAAATATATCTCACATTAAGCAGCAACTTCACCAGCTATACTCCCATGCCAAGTACACAGACTGTTTTTTTTTCAAACATAAAAATTAGCATAATCCTGCTGAAAAGTACTCTGGAGATTGTGCAAGTTGGGTAACTATTCAGGAGGTGGTTACAGTGGGGTTTTTTAAGGTCAGGATAACATTCCTTGGGCAAGAGAGTCAGTTCAGGGGCTCGTGCTTTGATTTCACAATGAGCTTTCCACTTATACAACGCAACAGTCCATTTTAAAAATTCTTATATGCACATTGTGCTGCTCAGATCTCACTGTTAGCCTCCTCCTAATTTATGAAGAAAAGGGCATTTGTTCTTCCAGTTTAAAACCAGTAAAACACAAAAAATTATTTCTCACACACACACACACACACACACACAGAGACAGGTGTACCTAGCTCAAACACTAACACCATCAGGTCACACTGACACAGTTCTCTCAGCATCTGTATACTTGGTTCAAGGATGAGCAGGATCATTTCAGGTGTTTTATCCCCTGCTGTCTTTAAATTATTGCTGAGATGTCCAGGACAGCTGGAAATTGATCAGATTTTAAGTTTTCTTATTTGTTACTCTACTTTTATTACACAGACTGTGTTCTGTGGTCTAATTTCTCTCTGGTGGCTTCCTCTATTCTCTGCTCTGCTAAGAAGCCACCCTGAACACACAGGAATCTCTCCCTGGTCACCAGCAGTCCTAGAGAAACTGCTGCTCTTATTTCCTGGTAGAAAGCTCATCAAAATGTCTTTCTTGTTTAAATTGTGGTGGTTAACATGCTTTCCCACCTCACTGCCATGAGATTCACCTCCACACCAGATACCTCTGTGTGGTTTAACCCCAGTCACCAGCCCAGCCCACACAGCCATCCTCACTCTCCCACCATTGGGACTGGGGAGAGAACTGGAAGGGTGAAAGCTCATAGATTGGGATAATGACTGTTTAATAAGGGAAGCAAAAGCTGCTCACACAAGCAGAGCAAAACGAGGAATGAATTCCCTGCTTCCCATGGTTGGGCAGGTGTTCAGCCATTCCCAGCAGAGCAGGGTCCCATCACACAGAGCAGTGACTTGGGAGGTCAAATGCCACCACTCTAAATGTCCTCCCTTTCCTTTCCCTCCCACTTTATACACTGAACATGTTGTCACATGGTCTGGAACATCCCTGGGGTCACTTGGGATCTCCTCAGCTTGAGCAGGAGCAAAGCCCTTGGCTTTGTTCAATCAGCAATGACAAAAACATCTCTGGATCATCACCCCTGAGCTCAGCTCAAATCCAAAACACAGCCCCACACCAGCCTCGGGGAAGGAAATTAACTTTACCCCAGCCCAGACCAACACAACTCTGCTTTGGAGAGCAACACTTCAGGTGCAGTGACAGTGCAGTGTTATGTGTTTGAGGACCCTACTAAAAATTGAAAGTTCAGGCAGGTATTGCTGATCTGCTTCAAAACAGCACCAGTAGAGGTATCACTGCTGGCATGTTCAAGAATTTGGGTATCTCTACACAAGCTGCAGGCACAGAAGTGGCTGCAGCGCAGATGTTGCCGGCCCAAATTGCGACTTTTTTTTGTGTCACCGTAGGTTCCTTGCTGTCACTGCCATTTTAATTTCTCTCCCTCTCCTTCTAAGATCACACACGAGATAGCCTAGTAGCTTTCACTGCCTAGCAATGAGACGGATGCCACTCGGTGGGGATAAACCAGTACTGCAAGGAGTGAAAAAGATTACATCGTTTTAAATCCCGTCAGTGGCTCCGTGGCTGCAGCTGCACGGCTACAGAGCCCTGCTCAGGGGGAAACGAAATTATGCTGAACTCATTTCTGCTCCAGAAATGTATTATGTCTAATTACCTCTAAACTGGGGCAAGTCGATATTCTGCTCTAGAAAACAAACTCTGGCTTCTGAGTCTGCAGGACAGAAAATAAGAATTAGATTTGTTAATGACATGGGGAGTAAGAGATTACTTTGACTAAATCTCTTCATGTAGATGAAATGAAGATGGAAATGGCCAGGAAACAGAAATGGGCTGCATGCACATGGGTCAGTTCTCAGGGAGCAAATGAGTCACTGGATGCACAGAAAGGAAGAGACGTTGAGAATAGGAACTTATTTGTGAATATGGTACTGATAATAGGCAAATCAATGAAAATAAAAGCTCATTATTCATAGCAAGCTGAAATTATTCTGGGAAAAGTTCAAGTGTTTGCTATGTTGAGTGGCATAAACCTTTTCCCCAGAATGCTTCTACAATTTCAGTTATTTCCTGAAATTAGTTCTTGGTAGGCAAAGAACAAGTTCAAGAGCACTGTGAAAGCTGCACATCTTCAGTCTGCTTTGCTTAACTTCACCATACAGTGAAACTTGGAGCATTGGAAACTTGGAAACTTGCAAAACTTGGAGCCTTTAAAAGTTCTTTTCACCAGCATGTGGAAGCTGAATTGAAAAGACAGAAACAGTTCAGGAAAAATTCAGTAGGGAAAACCAGCCAAAAATTCATAAACTAGTAAACTGAAGGGAGCCTATAGAAAGATGGAGAGACTGTTTACAAGGGCATGAGGTGAGAGGACAAGGGGGGAATTGCTTTGTGAAAAATGTGTATTTTATGATTGGCTTTTCGCAAATATTAAAATGAACATTATATGTGTTGTGTTAGAAAGTTATGCTGTATTAATTCTCTTAAATAGTGGGTTAAGTATAGTTTTAGGGTATAACATAAGGTTAAAATAGAAACTATGCTATGTAGAATACTTTTTTTTAAAGAAAGGACTTGAACCAAGATAGCAGCCACAGGACTGCTATCAGAGAAAGGGAATTTATTGCCCCATTATCAGAAGAAATTAACTTCTTCCTGCCTTGCTCAACCCTAAAGATGCCGTTAGGATTAAGAGGAAGAAGCTGAGACTGCCCAGACAGAATCCTGTGTTTGCATGGAATTTATGCATCATGTATGAGATGTATGAATATGCAACAGGTTATGGTTTTTAAGGGTTGATTCTTTGTTAACGTGGATCCTTTTTCAGGCTTGTGCTGCCCAGAAAAAGGTACCCGGACGTCCATATATCTTAATTCCTATTGTCTCATATTGTCCTAATTCAAATTGTCCAAATTATTATTACTCTAGTCAGATTGCTATTTTAATAACCATTTTATTATCATTAAACTTTTAAAAATTTTAAAAACAAGTGATTGGCGTTTTTCACAGCTTCATACTGAAAGAGAATAGATCCAGACAAGATATAAGGAAGAAATTCTTCCTTGTGAGGGTGGTGAGACCTGGCACAGGGTGTCCAGAGAAGCTGTGACTGCCCCATCCCTGGAAGTGTCCAAGGACAGGCTAGATGGAGCTTGGAGAAACCTGGGATTGTGGAAGGTATTCTTGCCCATGAATGAGTTTTTAAGGTCCTCTCTGAGAAGAACAGTGGATTTGTCTTTACAAACAAGCTGTGGGTCTGCTGGTGGATAAAACCAGCACTGGGAGATAAAAGAAACAATGAGAAGAATTCCACTGGTTGGTGAATGGAAAAAGGTATTTGCTTTTACAAATAAACTTTAGGTTTGCTGATAAATTAAATTAGTCATTGAAAGACCAAAGAAACAACGAGGAAGAAAAACCCCTAAATTCCATAAGAATTAAAAAGTAAATGGGAGGGTTATGCATCAGAGGGGAAATCTTTGGTATCAGGTGTTCGGGGAGTCAGAACCTCTCAAGTACCTCAGAAATGGGGAAAGAGAGAAGGGAAATGTGGCTGGGAAACTGGGATAAAAAGGAGGCTGAGTCCTCCAAAATGTGAGATCCCTGGGGAATGCCCCATGGCCTCTCCCTTTATTTGAATAAAGTAAAAGGACTCCTCTGTCTTCTTTTTAGACATAAACCTCTGGTGTTTGTGGATTAATTTTCCTGGCACCTCCAACCCCAACCATTCTCATTACACGAATTTCCTTCAGGCCCTCCTCGTGAACAAAGTCTGGTGAACAAAGAAAAAGCAAATGTCAAGTATATTGGAGTTAGCGGATCTTCAAAAATGTTTCACTTGGGCAGCTCACGAGGAAAATAGCTTTGCTGAAAATACTGTGGGATTGGTGCAACACTGGATATAGAACTTTAAGGAGGCAAAGTTAGCCCTCGCCATCAAAACGGGTGTAAAGAATGCATTAAAGCGTCTCTGCTGAGCTCTGGCAGCGTCTGGTGTACATTAATACCCTCAGCAACTGATAGCTAGCATCAGCCTGGGAAAGACCACATGTGGAACCGACCGTACACGTTGGTAATGCTCTTGATGAGTTTCAGAAATATTCAACAGGAAAGGAAAAAAAGAGAAAAAACCCAATGTATCAGGGTGAGTGCAGCGACCTGTGCACAAAGTGCGCAGGGAAGCAACACAAACGCAACAGGGGCTCTGAGGGAGGCCACAACCGACCTCAAACTGTGCACGGTGCAAGACTATCAGCATTCTGACCAAAAACAGGCAAACAAAAGGCAGAGCAGGCAGCTCGGAGCGCGGAGCCGCGGGGCTGAGGGAGGGCCAGGGCCGTGAGACGCCGCGCCCGCCCCGCCCCGCGCTGACGGCGGCCGGCAGCGGCCAAGCCGCGTCCGCAGGGCTCTTCCGTCCCGGGCAGCAGCTCCGGGAGCTCCGTGCCCGGCTATGGAGCTGTGGCAGGTGCCGCTGAGCTTCTCCCGCCTCCGCATGTTCCCTTTCTTCGACCTGGCGCATTATGTCGCCTCCGTGCTGGCGCTGAAGGAGCAGCGGGGTGAGCGGGGCGAGGCGGGACGGGGCGGACACCCCACACCCCCCATGCGGATCCCGGTGTTTCTCCCGTGTGTCCCTGGGGGTGCCCGGCCCCGGCAGGGTGAGGATGGGGCTCCGAAGGGAGCTGCTGTCCAGGTTACCCCGTGGCCGTGCAAATGGGATTGTTTGCCGCCTGCATTAGCCTGTCTGTCCATAAGCGTTGTCTCGCTGCCCGCTAAAGACACCCAGCCAAAGCTTTTGTCTCTTTCCAGAAGTTAAGAGGCGCTGGCGAAATCAGCCAAGTTTCGTTGGAAAGCTTTTAGGTTCTTTTTATTCAGTTGTTTGTTTGTTTGTTTGTTTCAGTTTTGAAGTCTCAGGAGTAAAAGGAGTGAGGCCCCTCGAAGTTGGGTTTATGCAGAAAGTGTATGTGTAACACAGGCCAATATCTCTGTGCCCAGAATTGCATCTGAGAGGGAGGATTAGCTAAAGTTTACATCCTTCTCACACCCTGTGTGTGCAGGGGAGTGTTAAGGCCTTTTCTGCCTTGTAGGAAACAGCTCAGGACTCTCATGGATCGGTCCCGTGCCAGTGACTCGTCAGCGTTGTGCCCTGTGGATTGTAAAGTGAATTTAGCGAAGCTCTCCACTTCCACTAACAAGGTTTTGTATGAGAGCACATCATGGCACTTCAGTCTGCATGCTCTCTTCCAGAAAATCGTTTACACTGTGATTTTGTCTGTGGCTGTTAACTCTAAGCCTTTTTTTTTTTTTTTTTTTTCTGTCACAAATGTAGACACTGGCCTTGTTTCAGTGTTTAGAATCAAGCTGCATGTGGTGTGGGTTTAGACACGTTTGCAGTAACTGTGCATCCCAGGTGATAACTGTGTAGGAAACTGAGCTGGCTTTTGGGATTGGAATTTTAGGGCAAATTGGGGAGCTGCTGCTTGGCTCAGACTTCTAGGGCTCTGCACTGTTTGTTTAAGTGAGAGCTTGTTCTTTGGTCCATTCCTAAGTGTTCCAAGGTGAATTTTGACCATCTGCTGAGAAAGTGCACTTAACTGACTGTGAAGACTGGTGTAAAGTGCTTATGCATTCTAGAATCTTCACCAAACTTTGTTAATGCTGCTAACATTTTTGACGGGTGCTGGGCTGTGGCATTGTGTAATGTGTCTGTTCCACTTAGAAAGGGACTTTCTGACATTGTCGTGCAATGCTTTTAAACTTTCCTCTGGAATAGGCACACCTAAAGATGAGGATGAGAGGCCTCTGTGCCTAGTTTTAGTGAGACAACACTTATGGAAAGTAAAATTGCTGTCAGAAGTCTGGTCAGATCCATGCTCCTGTTTTTTTTTTTTTCTCTTCTCGGTTTAATAGCTGGTAGTTCAGAACTCCTGAGTATTTTCTAATAGTTGGAATTAATAACTGTAATCCAGATGACTGCCTGCTGGCCTGTTTCTCACTTCCCAAGTGGTTAGAACTGAGTATTAAATCATAACTGAAATAGCAGTTATTATACTCAGTATGGATATATTATCGTCGATTAATGCTGTCTAGGCTTTATGTTCCTTTTGGAAACTTACAACAGTAGCTATATTTGACAGGGAAATTACGGGATAGCATTGAGTGCCTGGTGATGTAAGAAGTATGTGGTCAAATTACAACCACATTTATTTTATCCCAGATTAGTGTCTCATTAAAATACCAACCCACCCCCACTGCTTAAAATCAGATTCAGTGTGGGCATTTGGATCATGGATGGGTGCACACTAACTGGGACTTTCCCAATCCTCCTAGCCAGGCTTTTCTGCTCTCTTGTGACTGGCAAACTGCAGCAGTCACAACCAACTTGTTGCTTTCTGTGTGTTTTAAAAGAAGAGTTCTTGATTAGTGCTTTGAGGATGGCTTAGGAGTTGCTTTCTTGTAACTCCAGCCAGTTGTAGAACAGCCAATTTTATTTTTATGGGATAGAGGGACAGCAAAAGGTGTTGGTGATTGAGGATGTGTCATATTTGGTTTGTTCCTGACATTTTTCTATCATCTGTTTGAGGTGATTTGAAGAGAAATAATTACTCTTCAGCAAAGTTTTTCTCTGTTAAGTCTGACTCTATAAAACCTTTTTCTTAACTAATGATGTTCTGTGTGGTTGAACGGGGTACTAGACAAAATATGTACAAATCCTCCTGGTGGGCTCACTAGGTGTGTGTGTGTGGTGTGCATTATTGCCTATTTGGAACATGCAGAAAAGTTTAAAGCAGATATAATCCTATTAGATTATATTCCTACTAGAAATAGTTAGTTGGTAAGGGTTTGTTTTGTTTGCTTGTTTGTGTATTTTTGTGTGTTTGTTTTGGTGTTTTATTTTGGTTTTTTTGTGTTTTTTTCCTTGGTTTTGTTTGTTTGTTTTTTAATGTTACTGTTGTTCAGGAGCAATTCTTAAGAGCATATTCAAGATTAGTCCCTATGTTTTGAAACCTTTCCCTAACTTTCTGAAGGGTACATCTGCAGGGCTGGCGGCCTTCTGGCAGATCCACCATTGCGTGGTTGTGTGATGCCTCATTAATTTTAGAGGATGCATCAGAGGACAAATATAAATGACCACTTTGTATAAAAACATGTGACCTACTTAAAACTGAATTTGTCTTCTGAAAGGCTACACCCTAGCAATAATTTAAGTAGCAGTGCTGAGATGATCTTCAAATTAATATCAACTTTCTTTGCCTCATTGTCTTCTGTATTGTGTATATTCCTTGTTAGGGAGCAAGGATATATATATATATATATAACCTTGTTAAAAACTGGCATTTGAGCCATTTCTAGTGCTGTCCAACAGAAAAATCTTGAAGTGCAATGGAAGTTCCCCCTTCTTGACCTTTTACTTGTAAAATGAAGAAATTTACCTGCATTGTTGTGGAGCTTACTGGTAGAGGGCAATCTGGATGTGCCCTCAAAACTGAAAGCCTCTTGCTGCTAGTTGTGGGGCAAAGGGAGTGTGGAGAAGCTGGTGATTGTTGGAAGGCAGGAGAATGGATCTGAAGGGAGAACAGAAACCTAATTTTAAACCTACTCCAAAAGTAGTAAACACAAGCCATTAATAATTTGCAAGTGTCTTAACTTGGAGCACTAGGTACAGCAGTTTGAAAAATAAATTGCAAAATAGTTAGAAATGAAAGAGATGTTATTTTATATTCAAGTGTTCTGTAACGCTGAGGAGTGCTCATTTTTATAAATTGGGTGTTTTATGGGCATTAAGATAGTGCTGCAGTACTTGATATCTATGCCAGCACTAAAATGGAGCACTAAAACCTAAACTTGTTAATGCATTGAATGAATTGAGAGTGCTGTATGCTTTTTTAAATGTTTGAGCCTCTCATCTTTGGTAGGAGCTTCTTTTCCCACAGAAATGCCTGATAAACCCAAGCTACTCTGAATTGGGAACAGATGACAGATTTCATTTTGGGGCAGACAGTAGTGCTTTTCTGAACTTTGGAACTTTTGTGAACTTGTAGCCTTTGGACTACAGAAAATTAAACTGGTTCAGGCAAACAGCTCAGAACCAAGTGTAAAGGGGAAGCTTTGGCAACCCTGAACTTTTAAAGTGGAAGGAAATAGTCAAAACAACTACTTGAGCATTTCTAACTTTGGTAAAATGTTTTTTTCCTCTGAAAATGGTTAATGCTTCCCATTACCTCCAGTACAATCTTTGAATATTATGTACTCTTTTAGGCATTGTTAACTTGCACTTTAAAATGATAGTTCATTTTAAAGATGATGAAGTTAACAAACTGTCAACCTTTTGATAATGAGAAAAATTTACATTTATTATTATAGTTCAAGGTAACCTTTTTTCCCTCCCTCTCTTCAAGAGTGCAGGTGAAAACGATTTGATAATTATCTTGGATGCAGTTTTGGCCAGCAGTCACAGCAGGATATTGTGAGAAAAGAAGAGAAAATAGTTACCTTGAATTCTTGGAACACTCAAAAGTAGAAATGTAATTTGTAGAATAACCCTCCAAAATGTCAGCAATCCTGTTTAGATTAGCCACTTAGGTGTTTTTAATACAAATTTGAAAGCAACTGTGTCCCTGTGTCAGGTTGTTAACAACAAGACCTCATTGCTATGCTCTGAAAGCTTTTTCCTCTTGGTATCTAGATATAACAAACTAATGCACAAAAGATTCAGAGAACACTTTGTGTCAGCCTTTCACTTCTGTTTAGGAGTTTGAGTTAAAGTCACCCTACCCTGAGGTTTGTATTTCTGGAAAATTTTCCTGTGAGAGCCTGCTGTTTGCTGGAGAATTTTTCATTACCTGAAGGAACTAAACTGAAAAATACTGACCTTTAAAACACGATGTTATTCTCCAGTTTTCATTTCTGTTTATGCAGAATGTTATATGTTGTTGTTTTTTTCTTTTCCCACAGGAGTTGTGGAAGTGTCGGTCCAAAGTCCCTTGGCCTGCTGGTTTAGTGCAATGCTGTATTGCTTTGGGGGCTCAGTTTTGTCCTCCTTGATGCTTGGTGAACCTCCAGTAGCATTTCTGGCAAAGACCATAAATATTCTACTGGCATCCTCAGTCTGGTAAGCAGCCACAGCTGGGTAAGATGAGTGATGCTGGCTCTAAGGAGGCTGTGTGCTGTAAACTGACACCATCCAGGTTCCATGTATTTTTACTTAAAAATGTGGATTTGGATGCTGTCTCTTCATCCAGGATCATTCTCTATGATCTTGTTCTCTGGGAATAGAGAGCAACTCTTACAGCCTGTTGTGTAACCAAATGCTCTGTTGCTAGATTAGACTTGTCTTAGGTTTTTTTACTATTCCTGGTCAAACAGCTGCAAACATTACTTTTTAATAAAGTTATTCAGTTGCTGTTTTATTGAATATAGATATGTCATAAATGCAGTCAAGTTTTTAAAAAGTAGTTCTTAAAGATCAGAACCTGGCTGATGTAAAATTTCTGGCTTTTCCTGTAACTGAAATTCCAAGACACATCTTTCCTCCAGTTCCTACTTACCAGACACTTTTTTTTCCCCCTGTATTTCATTCAGTCCCAGGAGGGCAGATGTTGTGGTGGAAGACAGTAGCTAACTCAATTGTTTAATTGAATTAAGTATTAGGCATTTTGGCCTGTTTGGAGTGTAAAAAACCATTCTGAAGTTATTTTCATATAAATGTGGTCTTGCAGTGGAGTTCATTTGTTCCAGAAAGTGATCTTTGAAGAAAACTTCAAACTTAACAAAAGTTATGAGCAACAGTGGGGTTTTGAGTGTAGAAATCTCAATCACTATATTTGGATAGTCTGACCTGCTTAAAATTCTTTAGTTCCACTTGCCCCATAAGTTTTACAGTTGTAAATTCATTAAAATGAAAACAAGTGTTTTTATCTGTCTGGGTGTATGTATTAGTTTTATGGTCTTTGTGTTGTAGTAGAAAATGACACATTTAATTTGGTGAAATGAATAATATGTATTATTAATGAGTTATTAACAGAATCTGCCTCTGGTTGTGTCAGTCTGATGTGGGCAGACTTATTGCTTGTTTCAAGTGACACAAGCTAGGAGTACACTTGAAGAGAGCAGGATTTCTCTTAACTCACTGTCGTCAAATGTGATTTGCTGTGCAGAAATTAAAGGAGGTTTTACTGAGGAGCTGTGAGTGTTACAAAACGTTTTAAGCTTCCAGCTTTACGAAGTCCCCTCTTCGTGAGTGTAGTGAACTTAATTCCTGGTCCCAGATCGTGCACAAAGGAATTCCTCAAGCCACACTTGGGACTGGGAATGAGTGGAGTCGTGCTGGGCTTGAGGAATGCTCCTGAATGTTCTGTAGGACAGCGGCATCTGCTGTCAGCAGAGATTACAGGCAGGAATGCCGTGGAGGGCCTTCAGGGCCAGCCTCAGCCCTGTCACCAGTGCTTCAGGGTCCTAAACCCACATTCTGCAGATATAAATTAGTTCTGGTGTGAATTGGTGAGCAGGTGGCTTAAATGGCTCTTTGCAGTAGCCTGTAAAATACATCCTTTCGCTACATCTTTGGCTTCATATCAGCTGAAGCCTGGTTGCATACAGAGGCATCTTTACAATATCTTTATCTTTACAATAAGAGATAAAGGGAAGGGCCTCAGAAATTCTTGGTAGGCAGGATTGAGATCAAAAACCTTAAAGCAAGGGGCAATATCTTATTTTTTTTTTTTAAGAAAACAAAATTTATCCTTCTTTTTAAACACTTTCTCTGCTCTTATGCAATTTTTACTCTTACTCCTGTGCTGAAATAATCTACTTAAGATAACTTAATCAACATACTTAATCTTGATTGGGTTTTTGTGAATGTCTCGGTAAGAATTGAATTTTATTTATTATTGAAGACATATAATAAAACACTACATAATCTAATCTTTTAGAATTTACTGTCGCTTAGGATTTAACTGTTAGCCATCTTTACTCGGTTTTAAAAGCAAGTTGATCAAAGATATTTTGTGTAGTGTTCTTTCAATGCTTTGAATAAAGAAATGTGCTTGTAACTGGCAAGCTGTAAAAGCTAGAATTGGTGAGTACTAGGATGTTAAATGTGTTTAAAAATAGCCATGCATTTCATGTAGTATGACATTAACTAGTGGAAGCATTCTTGCTGAAGTTATATAATTCCAGGTACCTACAGTCTGGAAGCACAGAGTCAGCATTTAATTTGGCACCCTGTTGTAATTCTATTTAAAAAAAAATCCCAAACAAAAAAACCAAAACAAAACAACCCCCCTACACCAAACTAAACAAAAAGTAACTCACAAGATAAACTCAAAACACACAAAGTCAATCAGATACCACTTTAATGACTTGAATGATAAAAATGTGCAGATACATAAGGTGCAGAACAACTGGAAAAATGTAAAGCTGTTTCAATGGACTTGAACAGGTTTTTCTCTGTGACAGTGAGGCAGTGGTGTTTGGTTTTGGTGCAAAAGCTCAGGTGTGCTCAGAAGCTTTTCAAATTTGTTCCAAGATGTGTGTCACGAGACTTTGAGTTGTCAGTAGTATATCAGGCATTGCTAGACACATTCCAAAAACATATTTAAAGATTATGAAAAGATAATTCCTTAGCAAAAATGTGGCTAATGTTTTCTTTCTGATGATTTTCAGGTATCTGGTGTTTTACTGCCCAGAAGACATATTCTGCCGCTGCTTTTCCTTTCTGCCTCTTCGTCTTCTGGTGGCAGGGATGAAAGAAGTGACAAGGACCTGGAAGATCACAGATGGCATTGCACATGCGGACACTGTCTACAAAGATGCCTGTCTGATCATGGTGGCTGTGGGCTGGGCCAGAGGTAACATGCACAGCATCTTGTTCTGAGGGTTTGGGGTTTTTTGGGGTGGTGTTTAAATGTCTAGCCCCTACAGCAGAACTGTAGCACCATCCTTGCTGTGCTGGGCATGGTAGTCCTGATGCAGTCTGATGTCCCCTGAAGGAAAAAGCTTGTGCTGCAGATTTTCTGCCTGAATTAAGGGTGACATTGAAGAACTTGGAGGGGAGTTCCCTTCAGAAGGTCTTACGAGAGCTTGCAGGATGGACAGTTGATGACACTAAAGAAGTAAATCTTCTGTGTAGCTGTTGCTGAACTTTCCAACAGCATTATTGCCTCAGAGCTGTGTCCTTGCATGAGGCTGAAGAAGAGAACTGGGTATCTGGGGTTTTT
The DNA here is from genome assembly GCF_047830755.1 of Zonotrichia albicollis. Lineage (NCBI taxonomy): Eukaryota > Metazoa > Chordata > Aves > Passeriformes > Passerellidae > Zonotrichia > Zonotrichia albicollis. The sequence continues at coordinate 78,353,117 of NC_133860.1, forward strand.
GGGTTGTAACTTGATTTTAAACAAGGGTTGACCCTTGTTGCCTGCCTGCCATTTGGAATTCTGGAAGCCACCTTCCTGACAGCTGTATTTGCAGCCACACCGTCAGGGTCCCTTCAGAAAGTAGTTGTGCAGCTCCTGTTCCTGCTTGATTCTGTGTTGCTATGGAAAGCAACACGTGTGAATGTGATGATTGCATCAGTTCAGATGCTGTCACTTACAGGCAGACCTGCGCTTCTTGCTGAGTATCTCAGTGTCTGAGTTCTCATGGCTGTTGTTTGAGTTTTGTTTGTATGAGAGGTTGGATTAAATCTTTTTAAGTCTGGGCTTTGGTGCCACATTTAGCACCTGGTGTCATGAGTTTTTCTGGGAGCAATGGCATAGCAGTGGCAGCAGTCAGTGGAAACTTGCCATAAATCTCTGCAATTTCAGGTGCTGGTGGTGGCTTAATTTCCAACTTTGAGCAGCTGGTGAGAGGAGTGTGGAAACCTGAAACCAATGAGCTCCTGCACATGTCCTAGTAAGTTTTTTTTAAAAACCTGCAACAAGTTAGCTGTTGTTTAGCTGGCTCCTGGTGTGGACACTTGCTCTCAGTGGTTGAAGCAAAAAAAAACCCCAAAAACCAAACCATGAGGACATATTTGTACTCTGTTTTAGTGTGTATCCTTTGAAAGATGGGACAATGAACTTTGGGACTTGTAGTGATGTTTTAATCATTTTATGTTCACAGCCCAAGAGCTGCAAATGGGAAGAGAAATCAACAAAACTTGTCAGAAAGTGATAAATACCTAGTGAGGAGTTGCTAGAAAGCAGTTTTGGTTCAGTTTGTCTTACAGGGACATGATCTTCTATCCAAAATGAAGGCACAGTGGTACTAGAAATACACAAGTGAATTTTGGTGTATCTTCTGAGCATCACTAAGATGGCTTCCTTTGAACACTGGCACTCTTACTTTTGCTGCCAGTGCTATTTTCCTCCAAAGACATCAATTATTTGAGAAAGTACAAATTGGTTATTCAGTATAGCAGAAATGACCTGTAAGATGGGAAAAGTTACTTCTCTTGCAGGAGCAAAGAATGAGGAATATTACATGCCTCCTGGTTTTCTCTGTAAAATGAGAATTGAAACAGGCTGGAAAGCCACAAGCTATTATTGTAAGTCAAGATAAGGTCACTGTGATAATTTCCTAAAATTCTTTTGATCTTTCCCAGGTTACAGTCAGGTCTTTAAAAATAATAATTTTATTTTTTTAAAAAGCTATCTTGCCTTTCAGCAGCCACTCCTAGACACAGAATAACAGGAGAGACATTTGTAGCCTTCTCTTTGGCAATATTTCAACTTCTTGTGCATTGTGTTAGTTGTTGGCTTTTTCTGAAATTCTAAGTATTTAGAGTTTCTCTTTCTCTTGCCAGTGCCTAAATGGCAGTCTTGAAAGTAAACTTACAGAAGAAAAGGTGACTGTCATAAATAGCACTATAGACACAAATAAAAGTGTCTTTACAGGTGCAACATCAGAACAATGCTTACTGATTGGCATCACTTGCATATATTCTCCTTCTCCACTGTGGGTATGGCTCAAAGTAACAAAAAAAAAATTCAAAAGTTTTGTTTATGTATAAGTATTAAGAGCATTAAATTGAAATAAGTTACAGAGTTAAAAACATCAAACATCTTGCAAATGGATGAGATGCCTGTGTACACAGTGTTGTTTTTTGGGCTTCTTGAGAAGGAATTTGATGTAGTTTTTTGGTTCCTGAAAAGACAGTGAAGAACAGATCCACAATAGATGCTCTGTGATAACAGGAATGTCACCTGTACATGTCACATGCAGATTAAGAAATGCACAGAATTCTGGATAACTGACCAAAGATCTCTTGCTTTCTGGCTGCATACCTAGGAAGGGATTTAGTACCACAACAAAGATTGCTGTAAACTGGAAATAGAGTGGAAATCTTTGCCTGTCTCAGGTCAGCACAGCTGTGTTGGCAAAACCTGGCCATACAGGCCTGGCTCCAGTCAGGTTTAAGCTGATACAGCCCCAGAACTGCTGGAGTAGATATATTAATATATATAAGATATATTGGGAGAGGAAGAAGAGAATCAAGCTGACATATAAAGTCTGAATAGGAGCATTGATTTGAGGAGTATTTGTCAAATAGGAGTTTGTTGGGTGTCTGAAGTAGTGCTGGACTTGATGATTTATGAAGACAAAGCGTAGTAATATTATATAAAGTGAAAATCTTAATTTAGTTATAGCTGGATTTTGTATCTTACCACTGTTGCCACAAGTTTTCATTAGTGCTATTCAGAAATAATTATTTTGCACACTTAACAACATGTGTTGCTTTCCAGGCAGCTTCCACTGTAGAGCAGAGAAGAGAAATTAACATTCTTTGTTTGATTTCTAGCCCTGTGAAGGTAACTTTGATAGGAGCAGTTCTTTTCACCCTGCAACGCAGACAGTACTTGCCAATAGCAAAACACAACCTTGTGTTTTTATACACCATCTTTCTTGTTGTCTTCAAGGTAAGAATTTGAAAGTTGCTAGTGACCAAATAACAGCAGATATTTTATTTAATTGTTATAATGCATGCTGCTTGATGGGAAGGCCAGCTTCTGCTGAAGAAATGTGTTTAGAGTTCTGGATATGAGCAGAATGGAAGACCTGTTCTGTTACTGATTCTGTTCAATGTATGCAGGGAACAGGGAGGAAAAGAAAAAAATCAGCAATTTTGGCACTTAGTACTTGATATAACAGGCTTTGTATGTCTGTAATCTCAAAAAAAAAAAAGCTTATTCTTGTAGAAATAAATTCTCCTGTTCTCTGTCTTTTGTGTGTACCTATGCAGTTGCCAGTGGGTCTGTAAAACAAACCAGCTGGATTCTCATTTGATTTAAAATGTTCACAAAATAAGTGTTTGCATGGGAAGGGAAGGCAGACCAGAACTACTTTGAAGTAGGTGTAACTATTTTGTAATAAAATAGACACTACTTCTCTATTGAAGTCTTCAGTCCCTCTAGTCTTGTTCATTTCCAGAATGGTGCCTTTCTTCTGGATTACTAGTTTATAAGAAAACATAATCTCTGTTAGCAGATATCTGGCAATTTTAACAGCTTCAGAGCTGGTGTTGAACAGACCAGAGAATGTGTGGAAGTGTGGTTGCCAGTCTCCTTTCTGGGAAAGAGCTGGCAAGTTTAATTCTGCAGAAGTTAACTGTAGGGAGCCAAGACTTGAAGCTTATGTCCTTGATTTTCCATCTGAAATGATAAAGGCATTGTTGAACTGTGGATGCTGGGAATGAAGAAGGAGAGGAATGTTATTCTGGAAGTGAGAAATTGCAGGTGTCCACAGGAGCTGGCTGTCCAGCTGCACTGGAGTAACTAAGTCCTTACCCTGATGGTTGTACTGACAGTCAGGAACTAGCACCTATTTAGCAAATAAACTAATAAAGCAACAGTGTATCTGGTATGGTTTTAATTATGTCTCCCAGAAACTTGTCACATCTCTGAAAGCTGTAGAAACTGTTGCATTATGAACTTGTCCAGTACCCAGATCTGAAAACCAGGTTTTTCAATTCTGATTCCAAGTTACGTGTCTTAAGGGGTGCCCACCTAAATCTCTGAACTTTATGGAATGGATATGGCTGTCTGGACTTCTAATTAAAGTCTGGTTATGGACCTATACATTCAAAATGGAATTAAACATCCCCCTCTTCCAATTTAAGTGGAAGGAAGGCACTTAGTTTAGTTTTTCAGTTTGAACAAGGCACAAAGCTTACACATAAAAGTTGGTCTTCACCTTAAATGTATGCCATTAAATGCAATTTACTCTCAGGATGATTAATCTTGCAGAGAGTTTTTTATGCACATTGTTTGTGTATCGCTCACAGAAACATAGAGTTATACAATGCTAAGGGCTGGAAGGGACCTCAGAGATCATCCAGTTCCATCCCCCTACCATGGGCAGAGGCATCTTCTACAAGGCCAGGCTTGTCAAGGCTTTTTCCAGCCTGGTCCTGAACATTACCAGGGTTGGAATATCAGCAACTGTGACAGTGTTCACAGGGGTTTTAGGACGAGGGAAGAGATGAGGATCTGACTCCATGTTTCAGAAGGCTTGATTTATTATTTTATGATATATATTATATTGAAACTATACTAAAATAATAGAAGAAAGGATTTCTTCAGAAGGTTAGCTAAGAATAGAAAAAGAAGGAATGATAACAAAGGTTTGTGGCTTGGACAGAGAGTCTGAGCCAGCTGACTGTGATTGGCCATTAATTAGAAACAACCACGTGAGACCAATCCCAGATGCAACTGTTGCATTCCACAGCAGCAGATAACCATTGTTTACATTTTGTTCCTGAGCCCTCCCAGCTTCTCAGGAGGAAAAATCCTAAGGAAAGGATTTTTCATAAAAGATGTCTGTGACAAGTAACATCTCAGGGAAACCTGTATCTCACCACCCTCACTAAAGAATTGCTTCCTAGAATCCAGCTCAAATTTCCCCTCTTTCCCATTCCTGCTTGTCCTATTGCTACAGTTCCTGAGGAAAAATCCCTCTCTGACCTCCCTGTATATCCCCTTCATAGCTGTGTGAAGAGTGTTGGTCAGAAAGAAAAGCTTTCTTTGCCCAATTTCAGCTAAAATGAGCAGAATTCTGTTGGTGATTGCACAGCCTCATCCTTGTGTAGAAAGTTAAAAATGCCTTACACCCCTTCTGCTTTTAGCTTGTTTACCTGTGAAGCCATCACAACTTTTATTGTAACTTGATCCTTGTTCTCCATAGGTAAAAATGATGTTGACAAGATGTGCAACTTCTCCATTTGCTCCCATTGAGGCTGCAGTGTGCCAAATGTTTTTTGGCTCACAAAAGACACCTTCCAAAGTGAAGGGTGAAAGTGCCACATCTTCCAATGGCTCTTCAGTCTGTGACCAGCCTTCTGAGCAGCACCATGAGAGTGC